>NC_060208.1:160440000-160761875 GCF_021130785.1 Homalodisca vitripennis
CTTTCGAACGCTTGCCGTCACAGGCTGGAGTCAAATTTCTCAATCGGCTCCCTGAGGGTCTTATACAATCGGATAGTTTAAACCAGTTTAAAGCTCTTCTGAAACGCCTACTGGTGTCGAATGCGTTTTATTCTGTCGAACAGTTCATGGCTGGCTGCTGGGAGAATTAGAATCAAAATTTACATAAAAATTAATTAGTAGAGCCCCGAGTCTCATGTTGAATGCATGTTGGCGTGAATGGACAAGAGATCTATGTTTGAATGAGTATTGTAAGTATAATTGTGTATAGTAGGGACTTGTTACAAATAACTTAAATCTGACTTTTGCAATGCAATGTCTTATTGCCAAAATGCAATAAAAGAATTATTATTATTATTATATTATTATTATTATAGTAGCCAAAACTTAAATTGTATTGCCTTCAGGAGTTGTACATTCAATATGTATGAAACACTTTTTTATAATTAGCTAAAGCAAAAATACTACGCTACTTCCAATTACCTCTTACCATAAAAGTAAAAAATGAGAAGATTTTCGACCTACCGTACAATCGTATCGAGCCCTCCGTCTCCCCAAGCGAGTTTTTTGAGATGCACCGGTAGTTTCCATAGTCCCGGGGCTGTAGGTTGTGGACGGTAAGTTTCATAGTCGCCCGGTAACTGTTCTCGGAGGTCTCTGTTGTGTACTTGCTAGTGGGCAACAGCATCACATTCTGGTAGACCCAATAGCTGATGGCTCGAGGGTACGCTTCCGTGTAGCAGTCTATCGTGACGTTGGTCTCTGCAGGAGCGCCGACCAGCTGATTGGGTACCCAGACCATTGGCGAGACTATAAACAATTGTATCAATCAAACACTTTCTGAGAGTAATGTACTATTAACAAATACTTGTAATAGGATTTAACGATAAAGAATGAAAGGCATTTTCCTAATTTAAATTGAGCGTAGACATTTATGACAATAGGCAATATTTTGAAATATATGGATGATGTACCCGTAGTAAGAAACTTTTTTGTTTACGTTATTAAATAAATATGCAGGACGTAAATCCCTAATAGTGCTATATATACCATTATCAAAAAAGTGTTCATTATATGGTGATCGAAGTTAAATTCATACTTTAGTCAAAATGGGTATAATGGTATTCATTGCAACCCTCTGTTAGTTACAGTATTCATTTAACTTTTAGTTAATACGGTTAGTATATATTTAAAAGAATCGCCTACATTACTAACTACTATGCAATCGCTTTTTCATGATAATTAAAATTGAATTTTATAGTATTGAGTAGAAGCTAACTACGGTATTATTGAAGAAGAGTGTACTATTTCACTAATAAAATATCCGTATTTGAATTTGAAATATAAATAAGGACAACGATTGACGCTAAGAAACACAGAAAATATATATTTTATTTTTCGGTTTCGATATATAGCCTAGTTTCATTTCCTTCAAGGAAAAAATTTAAATTGGGAAACTACATTTATATTTCATCGTATTGTGTATTATTAGTTTTCTGAACCTCATTCCTATTTAAATGGTAATACTTCTGAAATAAAACGTATTAAAGTAAAACAATTTACGTATTTCAATACCTTTTTTCAATTTATTTGAAATTTCCTGTTTGTATGGTACAATTGCAAGACATTTAGACAAACTAATCAGTTTAACTAAAGCACATTTATAACAAAAATATTAATAAAACTAGTTTTCATTACTTTCAAAATTAAAATTTATATTACAATTTACATTATAGCAAGGTAAGAATTTACATTGTAATCAACCATTTATCTCAATAAGGAATATTTATTTAACATCAATGGTAAGGTTCGTAATATTAATTGTATTTTAAATAAAGAAAAATAATGATTATGTAATGTTTATAGTACAAAAATAACTATTAATCTTGAGATCTTAAAGGAGTAGGCACTATTAAAAATATTATGTGTAAATTTTTATATCAATATCCGTATAAGGTATTCAACGAATTATAAAATAAATAAAATCATAAAATTTTATGTAAAAGATAAAACTGTTCGGGTCAACAAGTCAGATGTATTTCAACAAGAAAGTGTTGGCCAACACTTAAATGCAGCTGGCGTTGTAAAGACGGCGATCACGTCCTGCCTATATCTGGAAGTCGGAAGCGTGTCTCAGATAAAATATTCTTTCTGCCCTTATAAATTTATTACAAAGGAGTTTCACAAGGCCTACTCAGAAAATCTCCTCTATGAATTATACATTTTTATAGGAATCCATTGTTCAGAGGCCATCTCATAGCTCATTCTGTCTGTAGTTCGAACAGAACACAATAATGGTGTCAATAAAACACCAATTGAATTCTATTTATTGCTTAATACTATAGCTTTTAATCAACCCATATATAAGGCAAATATACATTTCCTAATAAATTCTATGCTTAAAACAGTAGAATGTTATTTTAGTGTTCTACCATGTAGTATACGGAGGACCACATTATTGCGCACCATTTGATGCATCAAAATATTTGATTTGAAAAAAATATTTACATTACTGAAACATATTTAATTTTCATATACTATTTGATATTATTTACAGTACTATAACTAAGCTAACGAATCATTAGGATAATCACATATTAGAAAGTAATTAAAAAGCCTTCTTTTTGAGCAGTGAAATTAATAACTGATAATTGTCATAAATAAAGTGCGCCATTCTTAGATGAATTATCTGTATGCAAAACTATATTAGACAGTGTAATGCTTAAAAATTATAATCATTCTCGTCTTAACAGACTCTTGTTGGCTAAACGTTAGCTAATCCTATCACTCGAGGGGCTAAACAATATCTTTGCTGTCTGCCCTCACAATAGTTTGAGAACGAGTTAACCTGTAGACTTTAAATTTTACATGAACTTTCATTTCTATATATTATGCAACACCGATATCGACGATGGTGAAAATCTCTACATGGAACTTGTTGAGCGTTAGCAAGTTTCCACATTGGAATTATGGCAAACAATTTTAATTTATTTTTCATTTCCATACAAACTGAGTTAAATCACGTGTCACTAAAATATATGACGTTATAGGATTTGTGGCCCAACTGTTCCAGAAATAGATCATCACCTGAAGACATGATGTGTAGACATTTATTATAAAAAATCGCTATGAAACCCAAATAATTGAAAATATCATGTCCTAAGTTATATTAGGAAAGATTCTATCTGTTCTTATAAAAAATGGTTTTGGACTAAATAGTGAGCATGCAGCCTCAGAGACGTTTGTTACGTAACACTTACGTAACAACACGTAATAACACTTACTACGAGTAGGTTACTTCCACCTAGTAATATGAATAACACAACTAGATATAGATTACTTAGCAATAAACTTACACTCAACATCTACAATGATCCTTTTGCTGACTGAAGGAGGAACTCCGTTGGTAGCAATACATAAATATGCCCCCATCTCGTTTCTTGTGATTCTTGTAAGGTTCAGTTGCTCCCCGTCGAACACGTTTACTGTTACAACTCCTGTAGAAAAATACCAAGTAAAAAATAAGATTTTTAAAACAATGAAACAACATTCTTTTTATATAGTAAACATAATTGAATTGGATTCTAAATGTCTGGACTGTTTCGAGAAGTTATGACTAAATGTTAAATAACTTTCGTTAAAACTTTCTTTATACGAGTTCTCCGTCAAAACATCCATAATATGTATTGAAAGTGTTTAAGCGTAACCCGCAATCACGTTCCTTGTTATTATGATACCTATGAAAATAGTTACAGTACCCAAAAAAATATAGTAGACATGAGCAATTATAACTTTTTTATCTATATTACGGGCTAAACAGTGTTATGCATTTGCAATAATTTAATTCACTGCTAGTTTAATAGTGTCAGTGATTTTAAGTTCAATCTACAAGCAATCCAGTTTAGCTTTATATTATGTCATCGTGTAATGTGAATGATACGTTATTGACATACATTTCTGCACCTAAAGTAGGCAATATACATCATGGAGCCTTAAACGAAATTGTTATACTTTTAGGTATTAAAGAACATTCACGTTGTTTTCTATGAGACTAATGACTTACGATTATAAAAATTTCGAAAAATCAATTTTTTAAGACCAACAAAATTGGTCAAATTTAATAACAATAGTATTGATATTAAAATTCGAAGATTAAATTTTAAAAATTGCTATTAATTTAATTGTAATTCTTACACACACACACGCGCGCGCGCGCACGCACACGCGCACGCACGCACACACACACACACTTTCAGTTGCTTTGTATGTTTATAATTTATTTATATATGATGAAACAAACAAAAATGTACAAATGTACTTCCTACGTATTTTTTTTTATTTTCTACACAATAAAATTATATATGACATGAAAACTAGTGTAGTCGTTAGTTCTAAATTTAATAGAGTCATAAAATAATTAATCGTGATAATAAAACAGGTAATATATACAGTTTCAAAATTGTAAGTGGTAGATTTTTACCCGAAGCTGCTATGAATAATGTAGACTAGTCTAATGGTGGGTTTACCAGTATTCAATTTGTTTACATAAAAAGTAACATATACAACAAAAGCGATCGTATTTCGTGCAACAGATCCGTGAGGATAGAAAACAAATTCTAGAATCTGATTGGTCTACTAAAGGAATTAATAATATCCATAACAGCATGAAATTTACCTTTCTTTTTCCTATCTATTGTAATAGGATTGCTGTCCTCCCGCCTCCACATTATCTTAGGTGTTGGGAACCCCTCCGCTTTGCACACGAGACTGATGTTCTGGTTTTCTCTTACCGCAACTGCAGAGGTCGTACTGTCCTCGTCTATTATGTTGGGAGGCACTGAAATGGCCAATACATCAGTCCAGGTAAGGTTACACAATACATATGTACTTGTCTAGAGGGTAGCGAGTAATTAACTATGTCAATTCGCTTGGTCACAGTAATCTACTTACTCTTGTCGGTTACACATTATTACATACTAACTATGTCAATTCGCTTGGTTACAGTAATCTACTTACTCTTGTCGGTTACACATTATTACATACTAACAAGCTGTTTTTATCTTTACTCAACGGAACAGATGAAGTGTATATGAATATAAGTCTTTAAGAATACTTTGCTGTTGTCTGTGTATTTTTTAAATAAAAAGCTATTTTATAAAAGTAGTTGCATTTAAGAGGGATTCTCAAATACCTATCCTCATTTTGGCCAGTAGATTTTTATTTTTGTGACATAAGCCCTCTATTCTTTAAAAGACCATTATTATTTTCGTTGTTATACCTTTAAGTAATACATAAGAAAATATCTACTTCAGTAAATCTAATGATAAACAGTGGATTAGCGTTATCAACACCGATAATATATGTAACATTGATAATCATTATCACTCTACATCTTTACGTATCATCATTGCCATTGAAATTATTCCGTAATAATCATTTGATTACGTTAATTACAAGTTTACGTAATAACGACAATAAATTCGTGTCCATACTTACGCGAAGAAACATTAATAATATTAAATTTGAGTATTATATGATTACAACTTAAAACTTTTTATATGTTTAAATAATGTTTCCTTTAACAAAACATACCTACAACTACACTAGGATAATATACGTGTTAAAACATACATTCATCAGAAGTATATTTTAATATTAATTTTCAAAACTGTTGAAAATATATTTACAAACAACTTGTACTTATAGTTTAGAGATACTAACATTTTCTGCTAATAAATATTTTGCAATTTTTGTTGAAAGCAATGAATGGAAAATTCTGAGAGTAGCACAAGTATTATAATAATAATAAGTGCTCTTTGTAAGAGGAATATGGGTGAATGTATACTATTGAGGATATGTTTGTATTGTGTTATTACTGTGAATAGATTTCTTTCAGAAACAAAGAGGGAATAACAATTTATTAGAATCTGTTAGACTTAATAGTTATTTTTTTCCTTAAACGTAAACATGTGATGTAATAAAGGAAATAATACTTTTCAAGTTTTTTTATGATTTATTACTATATTTTAACTTATTATTCTATTATATTGCTAAAATAACCTATAAATTTAAAGTTTTAAAATATTATAGAATGCTGGGGTTTTCGTATTCAAAATAATAACAAATATTGCTTTATTTTAATATTTTAATTATAGCTGTGTAGTAGAAACATTTCTTGTAAAATGTTTTAAAAATTTGCATTATAAGTTTAGTAACGGAACTATATGGTTTTAAAATATTATAATGAAGCAACAATATTATTTCCAGAGTCTGAAATAACGCAGGTGCTATTATTGCAAACGTCGCTTGATTATTCATAAACTAAAATACCCCACGGATAATTTGAACAACGTAGTTACCTACATCGTATTCGACAGAAATTTTATTTCTTTGTGATTTTGGTCTTAAATGTCTTGTATATATAAATTTATATACACAAACTTCACACTTTCACCATTATTTTGTATTTATATTTCTATCCGCTTATAACGATATTAGATGTAAGTTCCAAATATTGATATAAATGTGTAAATTTAGTTACTAATTCGTCAAACTTAACTATGCAATGTATCTTATTTGTTTGTTTCTTTGACAACACGGTAAAGGTTTTAAACACATATAAACCCCCTATTTCCTAACTATATATATATATATATGTGTGTGTGTGTGTGTGTGTGTGTGTGTGTGTGTGTATGTGTGTGTGTGTGTGTGTGTGTGTGTGTGTGTGTGTGTGTGTGTGTGTGTGTGTGTGTGTGTGTGTGTGTGTGTGTGTGTGTGATTTATTTTAAGTTCAATGGTTGAGACCGGTTACAAAATTAAGCCTACATAAGTAAAAACATTTTTTAAATAAGCGTATCGCTTGGAAAGCATTTGGGTACACGATTATTTTTACATACACTTTATTTTACTTAGTAGTGGCTTCACAATAGTCACTGTATCGGGTACTGATTTTATGTTAATATTTTGTAGGATTCCCACATACAATGGCTCTGATGACAATTCAATGGCACTACTCTTGACAATATTTTGTATTCACATTAGGTCCACGTATTGAATGTATGCCAACATAAATATAGAGACTCAAATATACTTAAAATGCATTGTGGTGACGTTATCTGCAACTGCTAAAATTACATAGTTATAATACTTGGTTATGCAATCTATTATTTTCTATTTCACAATCTGCAACATACCGACAACTTGAAGATAGCCGACTTGGCTTATCATAGGATTTGTGTTGACCTGGCACATATAGTAACCCCTGTCCTCCTGCTGAACCCCGGTGACGTGAAGCAGCCACGTTTTCTGACTGTCATGAGACACACTGAACCGCGGCACTCTGGAGATCACGTGTCGGTGAATCGTGAGTATCATCTGTCTGTCTATGTGAATCCAGGCAACCTGCATCAGGTAACAACATTTACTGCAATAACTATTTTAGGTGTAGACCTGGTTCATGTTGCACCCCGGTGACGTGAAGCAGCTACGTTTTCTGTCATGGGACACACTAAACCGTGGCACTCTGGAGATCACGTGTCGGTGAATCGTGAGTATCATCTGTCTGTCCTATGTGAGTCCAGGCAACCTGCATCAGGTAACAACATTTACTGCAATAACTATTTTTGGTGTAGACCTGGTTCATGTTGCACCCCGGTGACGTGAAGCAACTACGTTTTCTGACTGTCATGGGATACATTAAAACCGTGACACTCTGGAGATCACGTGCCGGTGAATCGTATCATTTGTTTGTCCATGTGAATCCAGGCAACCTGCATCAGGTAACAACATTTACTGCAATAACTATTTTTGATGTACGTAGATCTGGCACATGTAGTAGCCTCTGTCCTACTGCTAGATTCCTGTGACTGTATGATTCTTTTCAGTCTCAATTTATATAGAAAAACTACTGCAAGATTAATATAAGATTAATATTAAAATTATCGTCTTATTTGGAATTTCTGGTAGAATATACTGGTAAACTATTATAATTATAATAATAATTTTTGGTTTCTATATAAAACTTAAGTATAAACTTAAGTAACTTAAAGGATAAATACATAAAAGAATGTGGATGAAGATCCTATAAATAACTTTAATGAAGCTTAAAAATTACTTTAAAGATTACGGTCTCAGTCAAGGTTTGTCTTGAAATAATATTGAATGGTTAACTCCAAAATGGCCTCGAACACCACATTTTATACACTCCCAAAAATTCACAAGCCCATTCGTCCTCCACTCGGTAGGCCTATTGTTTCTATCCCAACAGGAAGAGTTTCAGCTTATATTTATAATCAACAGTTTGTAGAATTATTACCGTCCTATATCAAAACTTCTACTGATTTAATTTTAAAATTCCACCAAATCTGTAAAACCTACTGTAAAACAACCAATTCTAGAAAATACTCTTTTCGTAACAGTATATGTAATTGCTCTATACACAAACATATCACTGTACATACCACTCTATACTTTGTTCCCTAATAAACATCTCTTTAACACTGTCTCGAAATATAATCATACACTTTCTATTAACTTCAGATTTCAGTAAAATATTTATCTTTCCAGGTTGAGGTTCATTATTTATCAACTGACTTATATTTATATTCTAAGCCTATTCGACCTTTCATAGTTTTAATATATAGTAACATGTTTTCAATTACGAGTATATACCTTTTTTAAAGTGATTAAAATATGTTATCAATCAATTCATGTAAAGTTATTTTAAAATATACAAAACATTCTCGGAAGCTAAATTTTGAAAATACATGGTATTTCATAAACCAAGACGCTTTGGATACGTTTGATAATCTTAAATATATTTATATAAATTTTTCCGCTATAACTGTGAATGACCGTGGAGATAACCTTCAGATAATTAAATTTATTGTTTTTTAACCTTTAGATTATTTTTATAGTTGTGTTCTAATATAATTCCCCTTAAACTATTTGTTTGCAGTAAGATCAATTAAATTTCATAGAACGAATTTGGCTAATTAATCAAATAGTTTTTTATTTAAATGAACTGTTTTCTAAAATATAGTAATATTTTTATAGATTCTATAAGAGTTTTGAAAAATTTTGTTGAATTCGAAGAATGTTTCATCTAGTTTGCAGAATTAACTTATACGACTTCGGATATTGTATGTATTTGCGGATATTTCATTCGTTATTTTAAAATATTATATAAATTCATATGAAGTTGAAACTTGAACTGTTATATATTAGAGATTTTGAAATGCATTACGTATAGATGTTTAATTTATTTTTAATTTTTCTAAAACAAGGTAGGAGTATTTACTATAGAATTTTATAAATCGTGTTGAGGTATTTTAGATAGTATTAATATGTGAGTTGTTAATGGCTCCAAATACACACGCACGCACAAATAAACTTATAGAGAAAATAATATACATATTTAAAATAATCCTACATAACAATAAATTCTTATTTTCCGACTATAGAGGAGCTGCTAAAATTTCAAAGCGTCCATTAAGGCATGAGGGCTGTGAAGCATACAAATTTGTATATTTTAAGTTATGACAGGAATACGAAATTGACGGTATTATAATTCAAATACGTGGATAATGCTAATAGGAGACAAATTGAGTAGGTGAGAAGAACGTACCAATGTTGAAGTGAGAAACGCAACAGACACTCGATTATTATCTCACGCCGGAGCATCGCACCCCTGCTCACACAGTAAATTAGCCAATATATATGTAAATTAGTAGACTATGCCGAGTACTGAGAATTATGTGCTCTAAAAAGTCTTCTTTCACTTACTGGCTACAAAACATGGAAAATCCGGGTAAGTTTATTTGTCAATTCCTTACAAATTAAATGTTAAATCCTTTTTATTGAAGGCTCATTGTGAAAGAAATTTAAATACTCCTAATGAATATTATTAATTTGTACTTGTTATTCTTATAACATTTACAAGTTTTAATTTTATTATTGGCGGAACTTTTGTTAAGCCTAGCACTTGTGAGGATTCGTCAGGGTGAAAATTGTATTTCTATCTGTCTGCCTGTCTGCATATCATAAAAAAGACTGACCTATAGAGCTAAACTTTTGCATAAAGCTTCATTTACATTTGAGAAAAACTGAATTTGATAATGATGTATGTCTCTCGATTGGATTTGACTGAGCTTTTGCGTGTATTTTCACACTTGTCTTAAGGATAACCTAATGACAACGAGGAAATTACACGGTAAATACACTTGTAAACAAACTAATTACACCCATAAGTGCTTAAAACATGCGACATTTTAACACATTTAACCTAAACATCCCAACAAATACAACCTTTAGTTATAGTCATTTGGTATGTAGACTGTCATAGGTATATCACTTTTATTATTTATTTACTGGCATGAACACTATTCTAATGAATTTGTTGTTTGACAAGATCTTTCGAGAAAAATTACGTACGCAAACTTTAAATTTCGTTTGAAACTTCATTTCCACAAAAATGAGTTCTTTTTTGCGTCATTTGTGTGTCAACTTCTTTTTTGTACGATTTTCTACCTGTCTTATCTGTCTGCAAGACATCATGAGAAACAAATGAGCAATATATGTAAAATGTTGCGTACAATCTCAGTGTAGTCTGTACGACATGTGATGTGGCATACATGTATCTTGTATTAGTTCTTTTAAAATTATATATTTTGAATCAATTTAGCAAGCAATATACTATATTATCTGAAATGTTGTGCAGTATACGTTCGTATTTATAATTTCCACTTTATTAAGGGGCAATCAGTTGTGCTAGCCAAGAAAATTTATGAAGTTTACTTCCATAGTGTACGTTCTATCAAAGCCTGTTTTACTGTACACACAGGTTCTTTGAAGTTACTGTTTATTTGTTATAAACATACACTTTTAAAATGTAAACAGATTTTAAGTAAAATGTAGTATATAAATATTGAGCATTACAATAATTACTGTAGTAATCTATTTCAATAAGAATGAGAATCCAAAATAGTTGATACTAACTAGTAAGTTCTCACATTATAAACATAAATTACTCTGTAACTGATGATCGATACAATGAATCCCAATGTAAATAGTATACATTAAAATTAATAAATGCTATAAAGGCGTTCAAGTTTCGTTCAGAAATAGTATCCAATATCTGTAAAAGCTACAGTTGTTTGTAAAAGGTTATCCTTATGTGAAATATTTTTAGTCTTTGACATCCTTAATTAGTTGATTATTTTTTATTTTTTCTCTGGACAGAGCTCTAACTTTTTATTTTACCAATTCGTTTTATAAATTTATTTACTGAATGAGTTAAAAAAAAGATATATTATTGTTTTAGAAATAACAAAAATAGCAATAACTATGAAATAACTGTAAGTTCATATAAAATTTACATTTTGTAAATTAATACTGAATAACATGTTGTATTGTTACCAATAAATGGCAAAAGCATGTCGTTAGGTTGAGTACAATATTTTAATCTTATCTTAGTGTGCACAATTATTGGCTGTGACCAAGAGCTCCGCACCCCTAGACTGCTGCAGATTATCCACCTGACTGCGGCGTCACTCTCTCACTAAATTAGCCAATATATATGGAAATGAGGCTACTAAGGCATACTCCTTCCATACCAACTTTATACAAAATTTTGGTTCAAGCGAACAGAGAGGTTTATTTTAAAATATTTATATTGCATGGTAGTATACCAAGTACAAATTGTTATAATCTTAAGTTTTATAACATAATTCTACAATTTACTTACAATGTATATTTAGAGATTATTTCAATTCCATAGACTTAAATTTCTTATGTTAACTTTGAGATGATGATGTAAAAATAGCCTCTTGAAAAAATGCCTTGGAATACAGGAAGTAATGTTTTGAATAGTTCACCAACAATTTGAAACAGAATATGAAACGCAAAAACAGCCATCTGTATAAATCATGTCAGTTCAGGGCAAATAAAATATAATATTGTTACTTTCTGGCTTAGTCGTCTAATTAATTACAAATTTATTTGAGCAATAACAACTAAATCATAACCTAGAAACACTTTTAGTTTCAAAATAAAAGTAAACACTAATACCCTCCCGACATATCTGGATTTACATTTTTATAAACAGGCGTGGTTAAGAAAACTAGATTAGAAGGCAAATTTATATTTAATTGAATTTATATTACTGTAAGATATAAACGTTTATAACAGTGAAGTCATTGTTTTCTGTACATAAGATTACGATATACATACGGTTTCTTTGATCCTTATCAAAATTATTTCTAATAAAGTTTAAACACCCTCAAGAAGAAACATTTATAATCTTTATATTATTTAAATATATTATATAAAATATGAATGTCATAATAATAACGTATTTTATAGTATATATACATATTTACTTACTTCAAATTTTTAAGTTACTCCAGTAAAGACCCCAGTCATGAAGTACAAATCCTGCATTCTTTGATCAGCTCACGCGCCCTTGCTCAAATCGCAGCTGCTGGTTAGTGCGATCGTGGACAGTACTATTAAAGGAGCCGTAATATTTTAGGATCAATTAATTTATACTTATTAATTTTGTAATGCTTTGATTCAGATACAAAATTACACTTAACATGAGATTCAATAAACTCATAAAGAAATTCTTGTTTAGTTCAATATGATTTGAAGACTTCTAATAACAACATTTACAATCTTATTTGATGGCACATTATAATTTAAATGTCTAAATGTTTTAAATAACAAGTTTACTATATGTATTTTTAGGTAGTACTATGAATATTAACTACACGCAGACAACATTACGAATGTTATTTTTTGTAAAGTTTTATAAAATGCTTAAAAAAGAATAGTTTGCCTTCAAACTTTAGATTGTTACTATGTTTGCATAAACAACTTTGTAAAGTAAACATTTCATGTCGTCTGTCACTACAAAATTTATATCATACTCGATACTAATAAAAACCTCTACCCAAATATAATGTATTGAAATAAATGAACTAATAGAGCAACGTGAACTTTGTAACCTAATGTACGACATACACTTTTAATAATACTATTTTTTTCGTCATATGTATTTGTGTATGAAGGTACGTTCTTTAAATATTTTGTATTAGGAAATTGTTAATCTTTAACATTGGACTTTTAAATAAACACATATGGAAAAAAACGCGGAATGGACAGTGTGGTAAATAAACAGACTGTTGAGTATAGTCAGAGTTGTTTACAGATTATAGATGAAAAAATTTTCCATGACGCTCTTTTGTTGGTATTTTTTGGTTTAACCAAAGGTTATAAAGATTTTAATCTCTTATGTATTATTGACTTACATATTCTGCTTTAACATAAATAGAACATATATTCTTAATCACAAAGTTTTAATTTGGTAATTCCTCGTCCGGAAAGTGATATGTATTAAAACGTAAAATAGAGAAATTAAGTGGTACTCTAAATACCGCAAGGAATCCTTATTTATTAAGCTCCGCTCATGTTTTGGATAGCATGTTCATATGGTAGTTTATCAATATAGTTCTTAAAATCTGGCATAAGTATTTCTCTTAAACTGATACTTAAATAAACTGATTTACTTAAAGTACATAAGGAGTTGACCTTTATTCAGATCTTTTATTTTTTTCAATTGGTTTCATAATTGTATAGCCCAAATATTTTTTATACTCACTACCATAGAATTCTAAACCCACCATTCATTTTATTTTACTTTTATCAGAATGATAGTTACAATGAAACATTGTCAATTTAATAAAAAAAATACTGGCAGAATTATTGTACTGGTATGAACTAAATGGTTTGGTCTCATATATATATATATATATATATATATATATATATATGATAATTGAAATACAAAATAATTGAATCGGGAAAAGTATGCGCTCTGTGGTGTAATGGAACACATTCACCCAGCAAGTGAGAGATCCGGGTTCGAGTCCCGGCGGAGAAAGTACTTTTTGCGATTCAATGTTTATTGAAATTAAATAAGGCTATTGAAATTTATACAATTTAATGTATATATATATATATAGTATGGGGGACAAAGGTAGCATTCAAAAAATTTGGTCTCATGCAAATCTATTAATGATTTACCTAAGAAAAAAACTATTTATGTACACACAATGTGTATTATTACTGAAATAGCTGTTTTGTTTGATATTTCTTTGCATAATGTCATGGAGACAATTTCGACACAGTTGTTATGGAATTCTACATATGTAAAGTTAAATTTCTAGATTATAATGATTAACTGAACCCGTTTTACTTCAGGGTGTTTTACACATAATGTAGACTAGTTTCGTGGTTATGAAATTCCAAAGTCCAGGCTAGTTCAATAGATTATTGTTTTATGTGCTACTAAATGTTGTTTCATTTGCTCGTCGAATATTTAAACTAAATACTATGTTAGTGAGAGGAAATAAATAGTGCAGCTGCATGTTTAACTTTTTTATCAGTAATATTTATAAATAAAGTTGTAATTAATTTATAAACACTCAAACAGGTCCTATAGTTTTAACATTATAATACAAAATTAGAATAACGTAAATGTTCATTATAAAAAATTTAAATAATTTTGTATAATATTCTCTGAATTGAATGTAAAAAGTTTGTAAGTTCAACGTCATCCTTGCTAAGGAAAATCTTACTCGAGATACTCAGATACTAATGTAAACGTCTCAGCTTGTTTATCATGTACTCAAATACTAGTGAGTTATGTGAAATTATACTCAAGATTCCACGAAAGAGTGTTGTCTGAACTTTTCTATAACGAATATTTGGGGCTAAGGTGTCGATTTTTATTATCCTTTACTTTGTCAAAAAAATGTTCTATGGTTTTGCTTTGAAAAGTGTACAAGAAAGGGTTAATGCCTATGTTTTCATCTGAGTGTTATAAAGGGTATCCCACAACTCTACCAATGTTTTCAGTTAAGATTCCTCAAAGAAAAACACACATTTCCTATTAAATCTTTTTTTTAATTAAATAATTACCCAACTAGCCGACATTTCATTTTTCATTGTTTGAAATTTTAGGAGTATTTTTTGGAAAAGCCACGCAGTGATGGTTTGGGAATCGAAGTAGGACCATATAAACAAAATCTTTTCCAAGCTATATTTAGCTTGATAAAACCCAAAAAGTACCACACGTAATATTTAACATCAGAATCTCTGATACATACTTTTTATTGCGACAAGCTAAAAGAGTTAGAGTTTGTAAAGATCTAATTTTTAAGAATAAACCCATATGCATTTCATATTTCGATCCCCATCATAACTAGCGTGGATGATAAATAATGTATTTCTTAGAAAAAATCCAAATTTTATAAATTTCCAGAGATATTAATGTGTATGCTTATATAACACAAATTGTGTCTCGGTCTTTTTCTGTAAATAAATAATAACAATAAATTTATCCAAATAAAATTAAAACAGCCTCATAAAAAAGTTTAAAAAATCATCAAAAGTACAGAATATTTTCAATGAAATGATATATACCATTCAAAGGAAAGTTAAAATTCATGGAATACAGTTGTAAGAAGATTTTAGTCAGCTTTATTATTGTATAAGCCTGTAGAGTCCTTTAAATAAAAATATGTCTTAGTTGTTGACACAGTTTCCTTTATTTGAAAATAACAGTATTACATAAAATTAAACGACAATATGAAGTAATTGAACGATACATATTACAAAGTTTAAAGTCAAATGTAACTGTTCCACGTACAAATACAGTTAATACCACCGCAGTGACCATTGTACACAAAATCCTCTGCAAACAAGACCAAGTCTCTAGATGTCATTTCATCCCTTTGACTGTTGTGTAAATGACTACATTAGCAAAATTAATCGTAAAACAACAGTTATTAAAAAAAATTAATTTAACAAATTGAGAGAAAATTTATTTTAAGGATAATTACTTATATTTGCATATACAATCAATACATAATACTATGGGTTCCATATTAAAGAATAATCGAAACATTCTTCTTTTACTATTTTACTTGTTTATAATCAAGTAATATATTTAAAAAAAATTATATAGACTTGATATAGCAAAATTCGTAATTCAATAGATGATGGCCAATTTTCTTGCAGTTAAAGGAAAAATTTTCTAAAGTATAATCTGACTGTAAGATAGATTTAGTTCACCATAAGTGTAAAGATATTTGAGTTTTATTTATTAAGTGCAAGTATATATTGAACCTTAAATAAGCTGTTGAATTTGTGGAGAAGTGTCGTAACGAAAGTGGTTTTGAAAATAAAAGATATATTTGCGTATAATAAAATTTTATTGGATTAAAAAAACCTTGATTAAATTAAACAGTGACATTATAAACATAAACTGCCTTTAATTTAACTAAGCCCAAAATGAAGCCATTTAAGTTTATAGAAATACAAGAAACCTTGTTATTTTGGTTTCGTGGTCAAATAGAACGCTCCGCTTAGTATGGAATATTGATCATTAGGAATATATTAAAATTATTTGCTATGTTTAGTAGTGGTACTAGGGAGATGTGTTTTACTACTAAGTGTTAATACTTAGCCTTTCACTATCATACGTCTATCACTAATTTTTATATAGTACAAAATTTGAGTAATTTAAAGTGTGTGATGTATTATTTAATTAACACGTCTGGTAAAATAAGGGTAGAAAGTGCCTAAGGTCTGTTACAGTGAACCCTTATCTTGTATTCAAGGCTTAAATCAGATTTACGAGGGCCGCCTCATGTGCTGTAAATTCTGAACAAAGTGGTGTGAAGTTCCAGCTTAATTCATAATTACGCTTCATCCTCACGGAAACAGCAATACGGTACTTTATATTTGGGTACAGCTGCTGGAAATAGTACATGCATACATAGCTGTAAAATTGTTCACACCTTTACCTTGCTTCTACTATGTAGTTTACTATTTTTTTCCTTTGTATAATACCGGTAGGGAAAGTGTAATTCTAATCAACGGTTAATAATAAAATTACCCTTAATACATTTTTACGGATTATAAAACATCACTTTTGAAAACGTAACTTAAGGCATGTTTAAATTGCCTGACATAATATTTTAGATGTCTGCTATGATTAAATTACGCATACCGTATGTGTATTGTTATTGGTACACTAAGCAAGTATTTGAATATTTTGGCATGTTAATAAATGCAGGTTATATAAACTCAAATTTTGTTAAAGGTACATTATCTTCAACAAATGAGAGGACTTTATTAGTTTCTTTACAATATGACAACTTATTAACTAACAAATATATAAATATACTATATCCTCTAAAGACAAATGCATTTATATATCACGAAAATTGTAAAATATAATTTTATCGATCTTTGTTCCCGTATCTTTAGAGAAATTTAAAAACAAACTTGACCAAGATTTAAATAATAAAATATTGGCCGCAAAATAAACAACTAAAACTAAATATTTTTAAGGATTTTAAATATGTGGTAGGTGTTTAAGAGCGATAACTATATTAAATACACTATACTCGATAGTCAAACACAACATAAATAAACTAGGGACGTTTAAATATGGCTGTTTGTCACTCTTGTTTGAATACGCTTTCCATTGCGATTCGCCAAATATTTTATGTCCATAACTACACGACATATATTTTTTAAATACAGTTAATTTATATAAATCTTTTTTACTCGGAAAATACGTTTGCAAAACAGGATCTATACTTCTTTAATGTTCAATTTATGATGATTCTAAAACAGGAATTATTAGCCTTGCAACGACATATCACGCACGTAGTGGAATTACCAAGACCGTACGGGAAATGTCATGGCCTATTTGTATAAACTAACTCTTGCTCAGATATTAACTAGTATATCCACGCTGGAATACTCCACGTGTGGTATATTAATTGTGATATACTATGTGTACGGAAGAAACCACTGCCAAGACAAAATAATTTTTAACTGCATTCGGATTAACA
Organism: Homalodisca vitripennis; assembly: GCF_021130785.1. NCBI lineage: Eukaryota > Metazoa > Arthropoda > Insecta > Hemiptera > Cicadellidae > Homalodisca > Homalodisca vitripennis. The sequence continues at coordinate 160,457,946 of NC_060208.1, forward strand.
GATATGACAGGCAACTATTATTCATTCACTAAAACTAGCATTACCACTACTGTAATTGCCTTGCTCAAGAGCTAAGCTGGAAGGATACCTTATCGTAGTCTATAATAATATATTTTGATGCAGTTACAAATACAATGACATTTTATGAGTCGACAATGCGTACAACAGCGGTAATTAAGTTGCCTTGTTTACCTAGCACTACTTTCAAGAATTTCCTATTTTGTAGGAAAGAAATAATGCAATGCATCCAAGCCACTTTCCACGTCATGCATCCAAAGTAGCTCTTGTAAATGGATTGTAGAAGCAGCCAACTAAAACTACTTTTAAAGATATTTGTCCATCATAACTAGAGATTGTGAGTAAGGATCTTCTTGAAACGCATCATAACTCTTGAACTCTTAAGCTAATTATTAATTTCAGCAGACCTCAAATGGGACCGTTAGAACTATGTCATGAGACTCCAAGTCATGAGATGGAGGGTGGCTTTGACTTTCTGCTTACGAATAAGTACTATGGATTTATTACATCCATTGCAAAAATTTTAATTTAAGACTGCGTATGTATCCTTTCGGACAAAATATCGTTGGTCTTATTCTCATCAAATTTCTAACTCTCTTTAATTTCCTTTCCCTGCGCTTATAAAATATGGTCTATTACCTTATCATCCTTATCATAGGACATATGTTAAAACTTAAGCAGCCCTATGAAATTCTAGAAGAATATTTACTGTATAAAATAAGCACTATAAATATTATAGCATCGTTCCTAACCTTGTAAGTTCCGAGATTTTCCACAACACACGGAAGGGATGCGTCTCTCCCTACAGGCACGGTCACGTTGGGAATTGGCTCCACAAACTTAGGCTCGTCCGTTAATGCTGCAACAGACCGTTAAGCTATATAGTACCACCTAAACCAATATGAGAACAGTTACTACAGTGAATGATTAAACATCTGATTAAACATGCGTTTAATACAAAATCCAGAAACTAATATGGATTTAATAATTATCATGCACATAACAGGTTACAGGACATTACATTTTATTTTTTTTTTACAATTATCCCCCAATTTCTTATAAAGTGCTATTTTTCAAAGAGATTATAAACATTTTACTATATTCCATATTAAAAAAGGACACCTAAGCGTTATGTAACTTCTTATGAATAAAACTTAACGAATAGTGACTCAATCCAGTAAAATAACAATGAAAATTGAGGATTACATTAAAATAATAAGTAAATACTTTTCGAATGTAATATTAGAATTTTAATTTAAAGTTATATCACAATATGTCTCAGCAGGATATAACCTGAGCTCTGAAAAAGCAAACGTCGCGCGTCTCTTCCTGTCCGGAAATAGTTTAATTTACATTATACTTCCCTAAGCTCTCTAATTTAAGATTTTTCTGCAATACTTTTAAAAGCTCGTGATAAAAATGTTTTAAAATAAAATTGATAGCAGCAACCCTAATTTGAGGATAGAGAACATAGTAAAAAAACGCTAATTTTTAATATTTTTGCAGCATTTTTTTAAATGGATAAAGATAAAGTCATGAAACTGTATTTAAAATGTTTCACTTAAAACAACAAATAAACAATTTTTAAATTGTAAGTCACTTGATCAATTTTTACACTTTCAACTTGGGGAGATTCAAAGCTATGATGCTCTACTGCAGGAACACATTTAAATTGAAATGTTAATTCAAATTTAATCAGATACCCAATAGCTTAATTAACAGGTTTGCAATTTATTTGGTTGTCCTATCCCATAGTGTTCTCTTTATATAAATAATGAGCGGGTTGTCTGGGACGCTTTATATATATTAACTAATTTAGTTATCCAACTAGGTATTCAGTAGTGATTTTTTATCATTAAGGATTGGCGAAAGGTACACTGAAACATTTCGTAAATATTACTTTTGGTTGTATTTTGAACAGCATTCGAATTATTGAGAATATATAAATCCCATGGAAATATAATAATAGTTGTTCAGTTACCACAAAATCAAAATACTTCTTTAACTTACCCACAATGTTTGTGTTTATAATAATAATAATAATAATAATATGTTTTATTGCGGTAACAATTATAAAATTGCATACAAACGTCATAAATAAATATTTAAATAATAAAAAGGTAGGCCTAAACTTCATTCACTCACGCACACAGTCACATGGTTCTCTCATTCACTCTCATCTTCATTCTCACCAGACAATCCTGCCACTGCCATACCAGAACCAGAGGATTGATGGTGTTAGTTTTGAATTTCGTCCCAGCGGCTCTCCATAAACTCGTCAACCGAGTAAAACACCCCCGACAGCAAAAGATGTCTTAGTCGAGTTTTAAATTTTTTTTTGTCATTCAATTGTTTGATCTCTTCAGGGAGCTTATTGATTAGCTTGACACCAACCTCAGACGGCAAACGTTCGAATGCTGCAGTTCTGTGTTGTTGAACGCGGAAGTTGTCCCTGCCTCTAGTCCCATACTGGTGAACGTCCCTGCCTTGAACCAAGTTACACTTAGAACGGCAGTACAGGACAACCTCCAGGATATAGAGACAGGGCAAAGTCAGCAATCCAAGCTCCCTGAAGGTGTTTTTGCATGAATCTCTGAAGTTCAATTTTGAAATGATTCGGACAGCTTTCTTTTGACTTCTAAATACACGTTCGAATTTGTATTTAGAACAGCTGCCCCACAGTCTCAAACCATATGTCAGATGTGGATATACCAAGCCAAAGTAGGCCGTTCTTAGTATATCCAAAGAGCAGAATTTTGCAAGGTTCCGTAAGGCATAAATACCTGAGGAAACCTTTGAACAAATGCCGTCAATGTGATCGTCCCAAGTCAGCCCTCGATCTAGGTGCATTCCGAGGAACTTGGTGGAATCAGTTTCTTCTATTAGAACATCATCCGCCATCACGGCAGCGAAGTTGTCAGGTTCTTGCTGCCTGGAGAAAAAAATTGACGACGCTTGAATTGGAACTGTTGGCCCTCAGATTTAGAGTTAAAAAATACTGAATACATGAATTCAGTTCTAAAAATTATTTGATTTCTAATTCATCTTTTGTTTTTGCTCTGATACAGAGAGTTGTATCGTCAGCATACTGAACCATCCTCCCCGTAAGGATCGATGAGTTTAATCTGTTGACGTACACAAGGAAAAGGACAGGTCCAAGGATAGATCCCTGTGGGACACCATAAGTCATTTGAACCTTTCCTGACAGGGTATTCGCGATCTGCACACACTGGCTTCTATCCCTGAGGTAAGACGAGATCCATTCGTGCGGCAAACCTCGAACACCACATGTCGTCAACTGGTAAAACAGTGTTTCGTGATGTACACAGTCGAATGCTTTAGAGAGGTCTAGAAATATGCTTAACACATGTTCTCTTCTCTCCAGGCCATCGACAACCGTATCGATTAGGTCTGTGACCGCATCGATTGTTGATTTGTTTTTTCTAAAACCAAATTGTTCGGAACAGAGGATTTCAAAACGATCAAGAACATTTTCAAATCTGACAAGAAAAATCTTTTCAAAAACTGTGCTCATAACTGGGAGGATTGAAATAGGACGATAGTTGCTTGCAAGGCAAGGACCGTCTTTTTTGAAAATGGGTGTGACTTTCGCAGATTTCAAAAGGGAGGGGAAAATGCCTTGTGCGAAAGACAAGTTGATCAAATTTGTGAGTGGAGCCAAAATATGCTTAGAGCAACGTTTGAGCAGCCACACAGACATGCCGTTGATGTCACATGATATTTTTGGTTTCAATCCCTGTATCACGCGGGCCACCTCTTCCTCACTCACAGGAGACAGTGCCATGGATGAGACCGGTCCCATCGATGACACTTCGCTGCAATTGAGGCCTTTGAATGATGGGTCAAGTGATGCAACAGATGAAAAAAATGAGTTGAATTCACTTGCCACTTTAGAGGGATCTGAAATAATTTCGTCCTGGATTTTGAGCTTTGGAATTTGGAAGTTTTTTGAGCAATTAGGCTGTGTTGTTACATTTTTAATAATGCCCCAAGCAGTTTTGGAAAAGTTTTCGCAATTATTCAATTTTGTTTCAATTTCACGTGGTTTTGCAGATTTTATTGTTTTCCGATATTTGCTCTTGAAACTTATAAAAAAAAGTTTTAAATTGTTCATTTTCGGTGCTAATTTAAATCGAATGGTAAAATTTGAGCCGTTCACGTAATTCTAAAATTTCCTTCGTCACCCAAGAATTTTGTTTTGCTTGTTTGCGCTCTTTAAAATTTTTGAAAGGACAAGTTACATTTAAGTGAGAAACAAAAAGATTATGAAACGCGGTGTAAGCTTCATCTACGCTTTCAAGATTGTCTAAAAACGACCAGGACTCATTTTTTAAAAACGTATTCAAAAGGGCAATGTTTTCCGAGCTAGTGTCTCTTTTGATTTTGGATGACGGGTGTTCAATTTCTGGCTGAAAGTTATAATAGGTACAACATTTTATTTACTTGTAAGTATTGAAATATTGTAAAATTTGATATTTGAACTTACGGTTGAAGCAGACTATTTGCAAAGCAATGAAAACTGCAAGCAAAAGATAACAAAAATTGATAAGTTTCATGATGTTGATGTCACCGGAATAGACAGTCGTATTGTGTAATTTCCTCCCAAAGAAATTAATACTGGCATATTCTACCATTGTACTTGATTGCACCATCAATCTCTGGTTACAAGTGGTCTTAAAAATCTTACTTTCTCGTTGGCTGTCACTGCATCGTGATCATGATTACTAGAATTCGTTTATATTACAAATTGACTGTTTCTGGATTGTAGATGTCATAAAATGTACTCAACAGACCGTTAACGTTAATATATAAATAAAATATTGATATTTTGTCTCAGAAAGAGTATGTTTAATAGTGTGTATGATGTTTTCACCTGAACGGTCGACCTTGTACTCTACAGACCCTTAATCTGCTCTACAGAGACCTTCAGCTAGTTGCCTTGAAAGAGAGTCAGAATAAGAATATAAAAAATATTCTTTTCTGTTTCCAAAATTATATGAAATGAAAATAAAACATATTTCTCAAGTTAGATTAATGGTATCCGTGCACACAGCGTAAAGATGAATGCTTGAATATATATATATATATATATATATATATATATATATATATATATATATATATATATAACTTGACCTATTTTCCAAGCTATACTAATAGTTCATTATATTTGTATTTCAAAACCTTTAAATAACCATTGAATTATTTGCATTAATGTTGACTATAATGTATGAGCCACGAAATCTACGTAGCTTCACACAGTGTTGTCTTTGCAACATTCAGTGACAGGTGGAATAAAAATGGAGTATAAAAGCGCTTTGAAAAGCGAATTCAGACATGTAATATTTGTTCTTGTCAATGACTGAATGTTCAGAATTAAACAAATATTTATTAGTATGTTTAAAAAAGGTTCTCTGTGTTAATATTGCGCACAAAACTAATAAATAATCACCATATATCAGGGATGAATTCGAATTGGCAGAGTTAATTCAGTGTTTATATGGTGCATGATTAGACAAGAATCCAAGATCAAGCTGTGCTTTTGAATTTCTGTTTTTAAAATAATTAGGTTTTGGGTACAACAAGTATATAATGATGCAAACCTTCGAACCATTTGATATATAAATAATTGTATAAGAATGATATTTTTGCTGTAACGAGTTCGAATGGCAATAAAGCATCATTATGTAAAGCACATATAAATACGTTTTAATGGTTCCGTGAGCAAGAAGTTCTTTGTACTTCATTAATACATAATTCTTGTTATAAAACTGGGGACCGACAACAACAAAATTAAACGTGAACACTACCTCACTTGAAACAGCTTTTAGTGGATTAAAATGGGGTTTTAGTGGTTCTTAGAAAGTATTTTATGAGCTCGCAATTCCCAAGGGGAAGGAAGTATTAGGCAATAAAAGTTGGCGGCGGGCGAAGTTTGCACGTTACGTCGCGAAAGGGTGGTGGTAGCGCTTAGTGGATAACTCTCTCTCGTCAGTCCACACAGGTCCTAACTACTCAGTTTGTGTTCAACTCTTCGTTCATGGTAAAAAAATTTAACTGCATTAAATAAACCGTTTTACATACAGTATGAACATTCAAAGTAAGGACTTTAACTATGTTTCAATCGTGCTAATACCTTGAAATGAAACAGAGCACAATCGGTTGGTCACATACTGTATAACGTTCTTCGTGATATATCATACACATATACTTTAAATAATGTATATAAAGCTCATATCAATATATGTATACTACAGAAACAATTTCCAGAAATGGATTAAACCATATACTATTAAGAATTATTATAATAAAATGTTTAAAATGAATTAAATCTAAATATTCATACTTTTCCCATCTTTTTAATTCATCACATAGTTCTTTTTTGCAATCTATTTCGTTGCAGGTAATTATAAAACTATAGAATAAATGACTATGTATCAAATGTGTTCTTCTTAACCGTATGTATGGAAATCTCAAAGTAACACGCACCATAAGAGCTTCAGAAAAGACGTATATAGAAAATGTTTTTTCCATTTTACCCAAAAATATAAAAAAAATAGTAACTTATCTGAATTTTTGCTAAATTTTACAACAAGAGTGTCAGATGTATAACGTTGTAAGTACCAACATGGTTTGTATATTATTTTAGTATTGCACATTTTCTAATGGAATACTTTGTTTTTTTAATATTTTTTTATAGTTCTCTATGTTTAGTGGACAATATTAGCTACGTTTATTTACTTGGATATATCTTTCATATTAACTCGTAGATTCTCTTGCATAGGTTTTTTGGCTATTTTCTTTATTAATATATTTCCTTAACCATATATCAAAATCAAAGACTCTTCTGGGTTTTTGTTGAACCTCAACTAAAACAAACACAAGTTTGTCCACCTTTTTAATATGATAATGGCCAATGACAATTCAGAGCTTTGCGTGGCAAATTTGGCATATGAGAGTTGCCATACTCGAATGGATGAAATCAATTTCGATTATTAATTCAAGCACAAAATTTAATAAATCAATATGGTTATTATATAAGAATATGTTTTAAATTTGACTATCAAAGGAAAATATTTTAACATATATAGTTTTCAATCTGTGTTACATACAAATAACTTGAAACTATTCATTCTATTTTTTATTTTTACTTTTATGTAAAAAGAGGAAATTAATGAAATTTGCAGAAAGGTAATAACATAATTTTGCATTATTCAGTTGTGGTGGTTAAAGTTGTTACAATGTTAAACAAACTCTTATAAGAGAACTGACCCTTATAAAATATCAATTATGGTCAGTGACGCTACTATACGTTTATAATATATATTATAAAATTACGTGTAGTAATATAACTAAGAAGTACATTTATAAGTAAAATAAAAAGTTCCACGATGACAATCATTCTTATGTTCAAATTCACCTAAAAAATCTGGAGGTAATCTGTCTAACTAAATGCACCATTGTAGCATACTCAACCCATACAATTTAACACGTTTAGACACGTGTAACCCCTGTAAGATTATCTTAAATGACAACATTAGATTAAATTTAAAATACATTACCTCCATAAATGTTCAATTACTAAACATAAAATTCCCAGTAAGATTTTGCCCTTACAAGTTCACTATTTATCAATACCATTCGGTCTCTCCGCTTTAACCTACACGTAAAGTTCTTTTTATTGCATCACTTTTTATTGCAGTAATAACACTAGCAGAATTTATACTTCTTAAAATATCTTTTATCTTTCATAACTTTTAATATAAGAGACCGGTTGTTTGCTTTGACGACGTGGATGCAGATATATACTCTCCGTTTGAGAAGTCTATGACGTTAAAAATTATGTACTAGCTACGAAAATAACTTAAAAGGAAATATATTGACTAGTAGTATACGATGATTCATGTTACGCATTTTAAACTGTCAATATATTTAATAATTTCCGAGTTAAAAGCTCGCGTACGTCAGACCTGATCGTTTATACGCTTACAGTCATTTAACAATGGATGCGGATTAGGTAAAGAGTTTTAGACTAATAATAAAACTAAAATTTAGACGTTCTCACACTAACGCGAACGTTTCGAAAAGTTTGTTTATCGTTTATATTTCAAAAATTATATCGCAGTAACACTTTTAAGACTAAAATTTTGAACTACTACACTCATCAAAGCTATTACAACTCCAAGAAATACCACATAAATCTGATATTGAACACTGAAGTACAGCGTAAATGTGTAGAGCAAATGTATATATGAACCATTAATAAACCACAGTCACACAATATAAAAATTATTAAAAAGAAAGTTTATCAAGCAATATGATGTGGATAGGTGTATGCAAACCGCACATAATGCAATATGCATGTCTTGACACACAGCCACATAAACCGAGTGACAGCCGTTGCCAATATTTACAGGCGCCAATAACACCGTAGGGCATAAACTGTGGCTCGTAACTCCGAACATGTGCGCTTTCCAACCCGTAAAACCAAATACTATTCTATAGTATTACACTTTTTATAGTGAAAAGTGCTTCCTGTGAATAATACAATAGATAGTACTAGTGGGACAGTCCACAAAGTGGCTAGTCATAGGCTTAGGACTCTTAGAGTAGTAAATAATATAATAAAAAGATTATTCGTTATAACTGCTTAACATTAAGTCTATGATGTATTGTCCTATTATAATAAAATACTTAAAAATTGCAAACAGTCCTAATAGGAAATTGGTAAATAAAAAAACACACACACACACACATCGTATCAATATCAACAATCTGCTCGTTTACAGATTTGAAATTTGTTAAGGTATTAGTGTTTTAATAAAAGAGGAAAATATGTGTTAGGATATGCTCAATGTAAATAATTGAAGAAAGTACTTTTATTGAAAGTTGTGCAAAACAACACCACAAACTCACTCGTATAATATTGAATAAAAATATAAAATACTAATACGTTACGTCGATTTTGATGGTAAATTAGTTAATGCAGAATGATAATTAAGGTATTGAAATAGCAGAAAGAAGTTACTGCAGTGCTCAATTGTTACCTGTAAAAATAAATTTTTCAGTCATTGTTAGGTCGATAACAATAAATAATATTTATAAAATATATTATATTTCATTATTTACGATTATAATAATTTTTAAACTATTAACGTATTTTAACCTTTTAAATTTTTCTTGTATTTGTAGTAAAAACTTGGTAGCAACTAATTTTAATCATTTGCATATATTTATTACGAAATACATATTATACGGGATTTGTAGATGGTAGTTCTGAGAAAGAAATCATTTTAACTTAAAAATTTTAGCAATGAATATTTTTAGATTTGTTTAAATATTTTACTTTGTCAATTTAACATAGTTTACTAAGTATAGTAATGTAATGCTAAATAACTTCAAGTAGTATATAGTACAGTATAATTATATTATACTCTACGTACCTAATATTAGACACAACCAATGTAAATATTAGTATTTACGTGCTAGATTACTCAGACATGATAATACTTAATTACATCACTACGACTGATTTAAGGCTTTTTTATAACTTCTATGATACTTGAAAAGTCGGGGCAAGTAAAAATGTAAGAAAACAATAAAATTAAAACTTTATCTTTTTAAAATATTTAACCATAAGATAACACCAGTATTCCTTCCAATCGTATAAGTTCTGTTAGCTCTTAGCTCTGTAATGTATAGCTAATAAAGTCAAATATAAAAAACAAACTCTCAAATATTAAAAAAAACATTTTTAACAATGGTTGACGCATCTTTTGTTTTTGAGCAGATTAAATATCACGATAAGACTAAGTATTAACATTTGAATAAGTCTGTGTAGCAGCCTTCGTGTATACACATTCCGACGGTTTAAACAATTATACGTTTAATATTTATTGCTGCTAATGGATGATTTGTAAGGATAGAAGTTTCTCACACATTTTACATAGTTAATGTTACAAAAATAGAAGTTTCCAAGTTAGAGTCAAACATCTACTTCTAATGCCACAAACCAAAGGTAAATCTATAAAATAGAATAAGAATAACTATGTTGCAATAAACTCGCCTTTAGTTAGCTCGTTGTTTTGGCTTTTTTCTCCTGGAAAACAACAAAAACCTATTGTATCATAAAATAACTTGATCATATACACGTGGATCCAGAGTATTTAGAGAAAATACCAATCATGAAGCTGAACATTAAACAAACCTTATTCATACCAGAGGGCGAACGACAGAGGAAAAATGTAAATGGGCTGTAACTGTAGTAAAGCATCAAGTCTGTTATTACCCATATCAATGTATGCCTAACCTTCTTATCTTTAAGGTGTTTTGACTTTTGCAGAAAATGATACATGCAAAACTTGAAACTTAGTGCAATAATATTATGAATCTCCAAATATGTTAAATTTATGTCTGGTTTAACCGGGGTGTCTCTTAAATATGGGTAACCCTATGGATGTCTAGGGTGGGACATCACTACCACTAACCGTAAGTGTGGAGTTATTGGGGTGTAAGTGTAGATCGAAAGGTCCAGTCTACGACGGGGAAAGACTCTAGATGTTGGTAAGGTCCTCTAAGTGTTAAAAGCAGTTACTGGGATAAACATAAGGGCTTGCCACATTCTGTCCGTTTTGCCTGAAGTGGCTGGTACAGAGCTGACCTCCCCTTCTTCAAAGAAGACATGACCGATAATAATGCCTAATATCCTTCCTAATGGATATCGACAAGTCGCTGCCCCTACCTGAAACCTGTCATATCGGAATCAGGGTACAGGGTAAACTTAGTTTTAGAACTAAGTGCAGATTGTAAGCTTCTTAAGAAATTTAGTAATATTAAAATGTTTGAAAACTTAAAAAAAACTATTGTTTATATCTAATACCATTGGTTTGTCCGACGTTACATACTTGAAATCACAAAGTGCGGAAACGTGACTTCATATATATATATATATATATATATATATATATATATATATATATATATATATATATATATATATGTGTGTGTGTGTGTGTGTGTGTGTGTGTGTGTGTGTGTGTGTGTGTGAGATATTAATTGCATATGTCCCTAGCGTGACGTGGAACACACCATTTGCTGTAACCAACACTGATCGTGTCTCCCCTTTTTGTGTTAGTTCTTTTGATATATAGATTTATTCGTCAATAATATCATAACATAATGATGATTTTGTTTTCTTTATGGAACGGTGAGCAGAGTTAAAACCTACATTTAGTCGAAATGGACCTGACGGATTCAGAGAAACAGTTTGGATTTCAGCTTAGCTAAATTGACAATACATTGTCATGGTAATGTCATAAGTTATAAATCAAAGCCGCTTGTTAACAGAGGTGGACAAATGGCCTCTGTATGTTTGGCGGCTTCCACCTCCATTTCACCTAATGGACGCCATTTGTAGGTATTAGTGACCGATGCTATGTAAATTGGCTACATATGTCTGTGGATAAGTGGAACCAGCAACATGTAACAACTGCGGTTTGATGCATACTATTAATGATAATTAGCACACGATTTAAATGTTACACGTGGAACTTACTATCGGCGAAGTTTATTGCTCTTTTAACATTTAACATAATTTCCTGAGTAAAAAATTTAAAATCTGTATAAATTCTTATATTACGTGCAATAAAGTTTAATAAAATTTGTAATAGGTATAATTTTTTATGAAATAATTATACTTTCGTAATATATAAATGCAATTTTATAGTATACATATAGTTTTCAGAGCACGTAAGGCTATTGGTAAAGTTTTTTTCCTCAAATAAGATAAACATTTCGCACATTTTACTGTAAACTTTGAAACAAATTACTTTGAAATTAAAAACCCAATGTGAAAATGTATTTTGGGTAGCTGTAGTTATCAGGTTAGTATACATATGATTTTATTTACTAGAGTCATTAATTTTTAATGTAAAATTCCACTGACTATAACCGTCGAGGACACGGTTTGGTGGTTATTAAAATTAATGAATGACCAACATCAGAGTTGTGGTTAATGATCAAGTTTTGAAGATTATTTTGTGACTAAATATCATAATTTAATTGAACTAATTATTAAAGTATTGTAACATCAATCCCGGCTGCTGTGCTATAACTAATAAAACATTTCAATATAATATTTGTGTAAGGACACTCACATCAAAGTCTCCAGATCCCTTCCAAAGCGCACTAAAACTAATACATAAAAGAATTATCGTTTACTAATGTTAGAATATTACTTTACTAAAAGGGTGCGCTGAAAATCCTTTTGCCCTGCAAGTCCTGTCTGTAGACTTCCTTAGTCAGTACACGTCTCAAGGTCGGGGATTGCACATAGAAGCTTGCTTCCACCAGCGGTACCTTATTTTCTTAGAGTGCCCGTCGTGTTAATATCACTGCCCTACACGGCTACGGCCTACCCTTATCTGACCTGGACGAGTGCCGAGCACCACAATCCAAAGTATTCATTAGATATATGCTACTAAATATGTGTAAGGGATTATTCTAAAAAAAAAGAAATTTAAAAATACTTGTACAATTTAAAAATACTTGTACGAGTAAAACCCCATTGATATATGAATATGGAGTACCCAGATCACCATTGATCAATAATAGTATATCACACGCCATGTAGACCATGTAGTTCTTGATATCCGATCCTACGAAAGCAGCGGGTGGCTTGGAAATTCCTCGAAAGGAATGGGTTTTATTGAATCGTTTTCGAACTGGGGTTGGGAGAAGCAATCACTGGAAATTTAAGTGGGGTATTACTGACGACCAGACGTGTGATTGTGGCGCAAACTCTCAGACAATGGAGCACATTGTAAACGACTGCCCTTTTCGATTGTTTTCTGGTAGTCTGGCTGGTCTGAGTGGTTTAGAGGATGGGTCTCTAAACTGGCTCAGTAATTTGGATTTAGCTTTGTGACGGGAGATCTTAATATTATTTTTAATTTATGACTCAAGAACTTTGTTCTTACGTACTTTTTAATAATTGTAATTTTTAATTTATTTATTTATGGATAGCTGCCTTTGTCCCCCATACGATATATATATATATATATATATATATATATATATATATATATATATATATAATAGTATAAAAGGAATTTTAAATATATATGGTTTTTGGTTGGCTCTTCCTAATATATATAAGGAGATTAGTTAAAATATCTAAGGAGATTACTTTTATTGATATTTATATAAGTAGATCGTCAATTAAAATTAAGAAGCCAGCATATAAATAAAAGTAATCTCCTTAGATAATTTATTAAACAAGAATAATATATTTAGCATTGAGTTTTTTATTTGTCTATTTTGAAGGACAGTAGAAGAGACCAAATATATTTAACGAATGTGAGGTTATTTTATGACAAATTTAAGCAAGGTACCGTACTATAAGCTACTGCCACAGATAAGCCTGGCCCACAGTTTGCATAGGCCTTGTTTATGGTGGTAGAGCTAGCAGATCCTCCCTCTGTAACGCTTTAACCAACTTAATTGTCTGAGATAGATCTTGCTGGTAATAATTTGTGAAAGCATTAGCAAATTATATTTACATTTCATTTAATTTAAAAACTTGGATCCAGTGTCAATTAAAGAAAATAAAACTTGGAAGTATAAAACATATATAAACGACTATTTAAAGTTCAATAATTACCATTAATTTGTGGTCGAACATACTACAAAAATTATATATTTATATATTTTTTATAGTATATATTTCCTTGAGCGGGATAAGCACCCATTACAATAACATATACAACAAGCATATATAACAGGGCGAAAATGTAACTTATTAATCAAAGTTTGTTTTGGAGACCTATAGGTTGTTTTCTTGTTTAGAATAAGGACAGAAATTCACCGTAAAATTGAAAATAAACTGGAAGTCAATTTACTGCGGCTGGAATAGATTTTTTTTACGCAATAACTTTTCATTCGTACGTAAGTATACATATTTTCGTCATCGTCATGAAAAGGCCCCATATTGATTTAACGGGTAGGTAGAAGACGCCTTTTGACAGAATTAGGTCTTGAAAACCAAACCATGTGTATATTTTCTTTACCGGAACAACAAGGTAAACTAAGGTGTGATTCCGTAAATATGTGACACTGGAAGAAAATTTAAACTGTGGAAATAGTAACGTTTTGATCTTTCGGTAACAGATATATCGTGCACGTAGGGCTTCTCAGTCCTACGTACTGTATGCAGAATGGTTCTTCATTTAGAAAAGGGAAATTTAACTAATCGCACTAAAAATACTTTAGACCGGAAGTAAATTACATGGACCAAACATATATGCTTTTTTAACCGAATTATATTTCCGAGACCCACGTATAAGGGCATAAGAACAGGCAACATAAATGTTATTATTTTGATTGCAAAAAATAGGCTCTTACACGCGAAAAACTAAAGTATGAATCAGCAAAAATGTAACTTTGAAACACTTAACCATGGCAATAAAGTACGGCCATAATATAAGAGCATGCATACTTATTTTTAAATGCTATCACAGGGCTGCATCATAGCACATCATAAATACTTCACTAAGAAGTTTACGCCCTTCGATTTTGAAAATTGGATGCGTAGTCGTGGTTAACGGGTAGACTACCTCTCGAATTTATGTCCAGTCCACGGTTTATTGTTCAGATTTAAAATGTTCGATAAGGCGACTATGTAATTATGTATTGTTTACTAGATTCCCTTAGGCATTTACTTACCAAAACACTTCCACGCTTTCATATCTACTGGCTCGTAAATCGTACATATTCATGTGCACATAAACATGTTATGGATTTTCATAACAAAGTTATTGTAGCATAAAATCATTCATCCTAATTGCTTATACATTACTTGCGGGCTAAAATAATAAGGAAATTATCTAATAAATGTAATTAAGTGTCAGAAATCTCACAGAAAATATTTTCTTATCACAGTACGTAAATAAGAACTGGTTTTCAAAAGGTTGGACCATAAACTGATACGTCAACGTATGCAACTCATGTGTTTTTATATTATTTTTATTGAAAGAATAACAGAGGAGTTCACTGATTAATCTTGGATTAATCTTGAATTGTGCGCCAGGTGACTTTTTATATCATTGTTATAAGGAATATATCTATGTAAAAACCGTTGTAAAAAACACTACACAGATCAAAAGTGTCTTTAGTCGCTGAACCGTTTTTAAGAATTCGGCTTTGCCTAGTTCGCACCGAAAACACTCAATTTTGCTCCTGATGAGGAAACCATAATTTACGGTCATTGTGTAAATGACATCTGTTTTGACTTCAAGGATCCCTGAAAATTCATTAATCATTATTTTATGTTGCTTTAATTAATGGATAGCATATGGACACAATAAAAATTCATTATTACAGGTAAATACTTATTCTGACCATATTTATGACTACCAGGTTATAAAATTTGTTAGGCAGATTTACTTTTTTGAATATACTAACAAAGTAGAAGTAAAGCAGATAACTTGTCGTGTAACAGTTTTTGCTGAATTTGTATATAAAGTTATTAATTTAAACCTCTTTTTAATCATGAAATGTCCTGCGTACAGACAGTTACTTACAAAATACATTTCTAAATCCTCCTGACAGAAGGAAAACATATTCTTCCCAACTACTGATTGTTGTTTTCATTTTTCACAACTCACAAAATCAAATGCGTCAAAGTCGGTAACACTTATCAAAATAGTTTAAAAATGCCTACGGTGGATCTCGATATAAAATTATGAATCTGTTTCCTTTGCTAATTTATTTCAAGAACATAGAAGAATTTGATTATTAAAGAAATTATAGAGTATGTTTAAAACACTCCTTTTTATTCCATATAAAAAATATTTCGTATATAAATTCTATAAAAATAATTTTTCAAACGAATTTAATGCATACAAGCTTTTTCATAAGATGAAAGGACAAGCATAAAAGAATATTAATAAACATTACATAATATTTAAATTTTAATAGTGCAATAAGATTTTTTCAAGACGTTTTCGTTAATGATATTCTGCAAAGAACACTTAATTTCAACCTTTACTAGGAAAGTGTACAACCCACCTTATCTGAATTGGTTATGTTTAAGAGGAGACACTAAAGACACATCATGCATATATGGTTTACTTAGAATAATAAATCGTAAACTAAAACCCTTTTAAATTCTTTTATTTCAGACACGTGTTTCGGTATAAACCATCTTTAGTGTGAACAATAACCTCTAATTAAATTATAAACAAAACAAATAAATATACACCTGTCGACTATTTAAACAGATGTTAAACTTATATGACACAGTTGTAATTTTGATTAAGATTCTGTGTTTGATATTTTTTCAAAGATAGGATTTGTTTTATTTTTTAAATTGCTATTTAATATGTTGTGAGGATCTTTTTTATAATTTAAATAAATGTGTAATTCTTCTTTAGTGTTTAATTTTTCTCCTTTCCTTTCGATATCCAAAATTTCCATGTTCTTTTCAATATTTTTGTAGTTATGTCCAGTTTCTAATAAATGTTCAGCGAAATTTGATTTTATTGTAGACATGTTGTTTGTTTTCAAAGCTTGTATATGTTCTTTAAACCTTTTATTAAAAATTTCTGCCAGTTTGTCCAATATAGTAGCTTTCACAGTCACTACAGTTAATTTTGTATACTCCACATTGTTTGTATAAATCTTGTTTGTCACCTTTTTGGCTTATTTTGTTTTCAATTAGTTTAAAACGTATTATTTCTTGTTTGGTAACTGATGGAAAAATTTTGAATTTTGAAAGGTTTTTCGAACAGCTTTGTTTATTTTAGTATTGAAAGGTACACATATATATTTCTGAATTTCATTATTATTAGGATTAGGCCGTATTGTATTGGTTTTATTGATTTTTCTTGTTTTTTTTCTGAATCATTTTGTCTACAATATGGGGTTGATATCCATTTTTGACAGCTAGATATTTTATGATTTCCATTTCCTTAGTTTTATTTT
The DNA here is from genome assembly GCF_021130785.1 of Homalodisca vitripennis. Lineage (NCBI taxonomy): Eukaryota > Metazoa > Arthropoda > Insecta > Hemiptera > Cicadellidae > Homalodisca > Homalodisca vitripennis. The sequence continues at coordinate 160,474,965 of NC_060208.1, forward strand.
CATCACTCATTGGTATATTTAACATTCTGTTTATCATTGAGTGAAATGCTGCTAATTTGTGTTTCCATGGATGGTTAGAGGTTTATAAAAAAGATCCTCACAACATATTAAATAGCAATTTAAAAAATAAAACAAATCCTATCTTTTAAAAAATATCAAACACAGAATCTTAATCAAAATTACAACTGTGTCATATAAGTTTAACATCTGTTTAAATAGTCGACAGGTGTATATTTATTTGTTTTGTTTATAATTTAATTAGAGGTTATTGTTCACACTGAAGATGGTTTATACCGAAACACGTGTCTGAAATAAAAGAATTTAAAAGGGTTTTAATTTACGATTTATTATTCTAACATAAAGATAACCCTATAATGTGGAGTTCATAATATAATGGTTTACTTAATCTAGCGGTTGTTTCCTAAACATTCAATAGTTGACCTATTTCAAGTGGATTTGTTACATACGTGAGCTGATTTGTATTACTTTATATTCTAATTTGGTTGTTAATACAGTGTATGTTGTACTATGTACGTTATTTACACTATAATAAAGGCTGTTTGTAAAGCCTCAAATTTAACTTCTGATAGCCATCGAGAAATACGTAATTGAAGATCTTGCTTCTGAATTTTTACTACTTTTCTATCAAAAGTGATCATAATGTTTTGGAATTGTAGCTTAGGTACAAAAATAAAATACAAACTTGTCCTTACTCAAAATTAAAATATAGTACAACAGCATCTATTCATCTACTCTAAGCCGTTGTAATCGAATCTAAAGGCCTCATAACTGAATAAAAAAAGATTGAATCAAAAATAACTCTGTATTTGAATTTTATTGTCCTTAACTTAAAAAATGAGTGTTCTGGTATGAGAAGCAACTTTTTAACATTTAAAACTGTAACTAACATCGTTTTACTTTTATTTTATATTCATTAAATGTAATGAAACTATTCTGTATTTATATTATAATGCTAAATAAATGTAAAAGTACAAGAGCTAGCATTTAATTTGTTTTAAGTATAAAGAAGATTTGCGGCAATAAAATTATAAGATGGCCTTGAATGTTTTACATTTTGAAGATTAGGTTACTAAACATTTTTAATTTAACACACAGACATCTTGTGCCACAAAAAAGTTCCAGCGAGGAACAGCTTTTAAATTTTTAAAACTCAATCTTTACCAATATTAATAATGTAATACATGATATAGCAAAAATGTCGTCATGGTGCTATGCTGATTGAGCTTAACATTGTATTGTAAAGTTTCTGTTGCTGCATACCGGAAGTTACAACATGTAATGTGAAACTTATTAACATTGCAATGAACCTACTATCAAAAAAGATGTTAGATTGAAACTTTAGACTTAAACGGGAAGTAACACACGATTAATCATGAATTACTCTTTAATACTACCTACAAACATAACATTTTCTGATATACTCTTCATCAATTGACTTGCTTTTCTTATTAAACACACCAGCCTAAATATGTTCACTAGATTTTAAAGAGCAAAATAAGCAAAATATATATTTATAAAATAAAATGTATCTTACATAAAAATATGGTAAAATAAAACTATAAATTATTCCGTTTAAAACAAAACTTTACGGTTTCACTTCGCTAAATTGAGCATAAAGCATAATAATTAGTTTCTCGTTTTTAGAGCGTTATTAAATTGCTAGGTGGGGAGAACGAACAAAGTTAATGAAGGTCACTAACATTGTCACGGCTGGGAATTAAACACATCCAGAGAGACAGCAGAATACTATCCTGTACATTTAACAATCCACGGTGGAAACAGTGTTTTAACACTCACGCACACACATCCACGCCTACATACATATTATATATGTTTATGGTTTATTCAATATAACATGGGCTTGTTAGTGTTGTTACTGCCATGGTTTATAACTCATTAAAATAACTTCATTTAAGAATAATTAAACGTTATCCAACCTCTCGATAGAGTAATGTAGGAGTATGACTGTTTACATGTTTTATAATTTACTTTCACACCTGCTAAACATTGTATAAAAATACAATCATATAGTGTTAAACCACTTTTAATCAATACGGAGTGTGTATACTATCTAAAAAGACAATAGTTCGGTTACAAGAAGGTATGGTTAGATTTCTGCTAATATTAACGAAGCTGTAAGTAGCAGAGTGTAGTTTACTTTTAGAATAATTCAAAAATGTACTTTTTTAAAGTTAAATATTATGTTAGTTATTCACATAAAGAAGAGGTCCCATTGTAGATCTCCTCCAGTAGTTTTGCTGATTTCCTATACTTATTCAACAATAACAAATGGTTAAAAACAATACTGAAACCTTCATAATCCTTCCATCATGAAAACAAATTTTTACACGTAGTACACTTCTTTCCTAAAAATGTTGTATTGAGATAGTTACAAATTGTGATTTATGTACAAAATAACATAAATAAGTCCGTAATACAAATGATTTGATTTTTCCCAGACCCACTAAATATTATTACAAATATTATATAACTGAAGCAAATTTTTAGATACACTTTTAGGGTTCAATATTTAAGCCAGTAAAATGTTCAATATTATATAATCATGAACTGTACTGTTGTAAAGATTCTGCAGTGTTAAAATTGAATCTGTAATAATATGTATATTACTATTTATACTGATATGTACTTTATTAATAGTTACAACATCGTATTTTAGGAGAGACTACTATAATTAAAGGATATACTTCAAGTAGGAGAACTAGATATTTATAACTTTTTTCTAATTATGTGCTCTAACGTGGAATCATATTAGAGCCACTGAAATCGTATAACCTGAATAAAAGAGACAAGTTACTTTCTTCTAAATAAGCATAAATTTTGGTATATTATCCTTGATAATAACATCAAAAGAAAATTAACAGTGTATATATGTACATCATTTCTCTTATTTCCTCGTGGACATAAATTAACTCTCCATGTACTTAAACTTGTGTGGATTAAATGTTGCAGATTAATATATTTTAATATATGTTCCAAAACACAGCTGAATCCTATACTTGATAGTAAAAATTTGGAAAATTCAGAGGCTTTAAAAACTGGAAGCCAAATATATTCAGGACATCTACAAACCAAAGGATCTAAAATGTTAGACATAACTTAAGGATGTATTAAGGCAAATAGCATCAGTAGGATTCATACATTTACGGTCAGAGGTCTTCCGATTAAAGGTAAAAAAGCCCTTTTTTATGTGAGGCACAAAATTACAGTTAGTTTAGAAAAATCACATTTGAAAATATTCATAAAACAAACAATAATACAACCACTTTGATTGTTTGTTTTGCATACAGTTGTGCAAATGTTGACGTTACGATCTGACGTCATCATTTTAGTGTTTATTGTCCAATTTCAAAGGTTAATTAGTATAAAGGAACCCAGAAGTGTGAAAGGATTGGAAACCTACATACGACTAATATTGTCTTAGAGTAGGGCCAGCGACTTACGTAAGAGCCAAGGACAACGTTAGAGGATTGAAGGACGGATATAAAACCAGTTACTATTCTAGCGCTAAACTAGACTGTACAATCAGCCACATACTCCAGAGCATACAGTATACATAATGGCAAGGATAATAAATTCCAAGTCAAATAATTACCTGTTGGATAAGGTAGAAAATAACAGAAAGGATATAATTTATAACCTAGTTTCTTATATTTTTAGGTTTATAATTAAACTGTCTTGTACTATTATTTATTCACAACAAGTAACGAAGCTTCACCTTTTCAAGTTGCTTAACAATTGGTTAATATGTCTCATAGTCTGAATCTTGTGCCAGTGACAGCAATAACTCCCTGTCAGCCCTCGCACTCTCAACAAGGGCTGACAATAGGAACTGACATTTATTGAAGCTCTCAGAGTTATTTATTGCGTCTGAGCCTCGATTTAACTAAGTGTTATTTATAATCTGTATCTTTTTGAACACTACGATACTCAATGGAAACAAACTTCAAAACAGTCATTACTACGCAAAATAATCATTTTTTAGCTTGTAAATTATGACTTTTTGTTATAAATAATGCATTCGCTTTAGTTAAAAATTTTTAAAGGTCACAAAATAAACATATATCCTGTGGGAAGTATGATACTATTACAAGTTCAATAACAAGGAAAAAATAGTCTATTTAAATCTATTATATTATTTTATAGAATCTGGTTACTATGTTTTACAGCGTTGGGGTAAGCCGTGTCGTGTACATAAGTACTCAACTAATATAATTACGGTTTAGAGAATATATTCACTACAATAATCAAGAATACTACATAGATTAGTTTTATTGAAAGTCTTAATATAATTAAGTTACAAGCAATAAAGTGTGTGGAAGTGTGATCGGGTGTGATCAAGTGCTGGGAACATTGTTAAGGAACAAGAATATCAGTTACCATTTACTACTCATGCAGTGCCTTCAAAAATTACATAATTATAACGTAGTTTTAATTCATTTAACCATAACATCTAGTATTTATAATAATAGTTTTCAGTATATTATTTATATTTATACTACTATATAATATACTATTATTATGCAGTCTGATCAGTTATGTAATGCAAATTATTGTAATACAGGATTTCGGACATTTGCCATCGTTATAGGTTATGAAAGGTATAACACATAAGTTATACCTTTTATTACCTATAACGATGACAATTGTCCAAAAACCTGTATATCCTTTCAAACTATCCATTATCAAGAACAAAAAAATGCAGATAATGTGAAAAGATTAATTTAAGGTCCATATTGTTCCAATGATAAGGTTAAAACATCTAATGACTAAACGGTTATTATGATACCACTTTAATGAACAAAGCTGTCAATAATTTCACTTCATGTACCCAAAAGTAGTTTGATTGTGATTATGCTGTAGCATTTTTACAATGGTTTGGGGAAAAACCGAAAGTGAAAACAAAGTGAAAGTACTGTAGGACGAAAGTAAAATACAAGTGCTATGAATAAACGTTTTTTACGGTAAGAAGTTTTTTAGAACCATGATTGTATTTTTTTAGGATCGAGACACCGAAAATTAATAGTAGCCTCTGATCTTATTAACCATGAACACTGAATAAATATATACCTTAGATATGCTTACTTACGTTTGAAAAATATCATTGGATAGCATAATATAACATTTTATATGTCTTAAATAAATACGCCACTAATTCTAGGAAAACAGTAGGGATAACTTTTTAAACCGCTGTTCACCATTTTGTACTTATAAGATAATATTAAAGAAAATAACACAATTATTTGTTTTTCTTACCTATTCATACCTATGTGGCAAATTTTGTTTCTTTAGATTTTAGTTTTAGAGATAATTATTTGGTAATAAAAGATACAAAATGATGGCTAGCGTCTAAACCAAGTTAAAATTAGAAAAAAGTAATTGTTCATTTCTAGCATATAGGCCTAATAACAGATAATATTTAAAAAGACATAGCAAAACATTTTTGTTGCCCCATATATATATACAACATTTTACACATATATATATATGTGTGTGTGTGTGTGTGTGTGTGTGTGTGTGTGTGTGTGTGTGTGTGTGTGTGTGTGTGTGTGTGTGTGTGTGTGTGTGTGTGTGTGTGTGTGTGTGTGTGTGTGTGTGTGTGTGTGTGTGTGAGTGAGTGTGTGTGTGCGCGCGTGTGTGTGTGTATTTATTTATTTTAAATTAGTACAGGTAGACGACACAAATGTAAAAAACTGTATGAATCAATTAATTTGTGGTTTATATACTTTTACATGTGTATTGCAGTTTCAATGTCCTGACTAAGTTATTGATTGAGGACTTTAGTATTCTTATATTTTCAAACAGGTGCTATTGAGAAAAATCAGCGGATTTTATAAATTAATATTGATTTTATAATTTATTCTAATAGTTCTCGCAATCGAAATAAAAATACTACCAGTCTCGTGGTTATTGATAGATCCTTATAACATGTGATATTTTAACGCTTTTTCTTCACTAGGTCTATTAAATAATCCCAGTTACAAAACGAAAATAAATAAGGACACAATATTATTCATGCAATATTTGCATTAATATAGTTACACCGATATATTTTTGTAATAATGTAAAACAAGTTAAGCTTTTAACAAGCATCACTCCAAAGAAAGTGTGAACTCTTGCCACACGAAGACATTTATGTCTGTACTTGAGCTCTGGCACGCGACCTGTCAGATTCGACTTCCTGCCTTTCCAACAACTCCACAAACTTTACATGATTTTCATTTTCTATTAATATAAAACGGTGTTTAAATTGCTTGCAGTATACCAGATGTAAACAAGTGTCAGACGTTTGTTGAAGTACTATAATATATATTTGGAGTGTGTCTTAAGGAAATATTTTCTCGCAAAGTTAGTATACAAAAATTTATTTTATATTAGTAATGTTTATATTTTAGGATGACCTTAAAACTAAATTTAAGAAATATTTTAAAATTACGCAATTAAATCAATTTATAGCAAATTTCAGTACAACTAATTAGTGTGACGATGATCTTAATACGACAAAACGTTTTATTATCAATTTAATACTACCTTGTTATGGAATATATATTTTATCATTAAAACCTACTCTCTCGGTGCTGAAGGAATGGCTGGACCCAAAGAGAGAGAAAGGTCCAAAGTTAAAAATTATATAGATAATTAATCCAAATATTAGATTAATATAAATTGTATTTATATTATTATTTTTGTTGCGTAATCAGGAATATTTACTATTCCTAGATATACAAGGTGTTTGAAAAGTCTGGGTACGGCTTAATATTTTACAAACCGTAGCAGATAACATCTATAAACTTTGCACAGTGTCATATGGCTATGTAAACTATTTTTCCTTGCTATTACCATGACATGCCAACCATGGGGGGACGGCCCACAGAGGAAAACATGGAAATCTTAAATTAAAGCATGGGTCGAGTGATACCTCATTTGAAAGAGCTCACTTAGCAGAGTTGAATGCCGCAAACCGCATCTCAAAATGTTTATCCAATCATAAATGGCGGGTTGTTTTAGGTACACATTGTGAAGTACACTATGCGCTGCCATTTCTGACTGGATCGTCGTATTCTGATGCGGTAGGCGGCGTTTCATAAAATAAAAGGTTGCAAATAAAAGGTTAGTTGCAAATTATTAATAAGTAACTACTTTGTTCTAAGATTGTATTTTCACATAGTGAATAAAATAGCATTGCTAGTATGTAACTATGTTAATTCATAATCATAAAGACGACGAATTAATTTTAGTTTTATTTATTGTGTTATAAATTTTTGATATAATTTGCTAATTAAAAAAAGTCAGTGAAAACAAATCGGTTAGTAGTATATATATAATCACAATTTATAAGTATGTATTAATGACCACGACACTGGTAATTACTGTTTATATTTCAATAATAATTAGAAGAATAAATTACAAAATGGGCATAAATTTAACCACTAAACTACAAACATAAATAAATATAGCAATCATTCTCTTATACTTATTCCAGACCCGATAAATGAAAAACATTTATTTAGGTCATTGGGACTATACAATGAAAAGGAAAATGGTTAAAACTTGATGCAATAGCTATAATAAACTATTCTATGCGATGATGTAAACATGTTGGAATGCATTTATTACCCTTATTAATAACTGTAATAATGTTAAATAATTCATATTTTATTGTCTTAAATTATTATTATGAGAATTTCCCCTTTGTTAATGCATTCATTCAACAGTACATACTGTTCTACAAGACAGTAAATAAAAAAATAATCATTTTGAACAACTAATATGAAAATATCATATGTATTGCAATATATGTTTTTGAATGTACATTAGTGAATGGAAATATGTAGTTTTTTTACGTTATAATGCAGTGGTATTTTTATCTTTTTGATCAACACACTTTTAAATTAGATCGTAATATAATAAAACATGTACCAACTGCAACACCACATTTTGAATTTGTTTACTGTATTAAATAATTTCGTAAATGATAATAAGGCTGTTTGATACCTTTCTCTGAAATTATATCATACCACATGTGATAGAACAACAATCTGTAATATAAAAGAAACAGTGAAGTTTACGTATTTCATTTTCAGTAAAATCTGAAATAAGTATATTCATATGCGTTAAGCTAAGCTTTCTATTAATTAATCCGAGTACAATGTTGTTAGACATAGAGACAATATAGTAAATCATAAACTGTAAATATGTTTTAGTTAATAAAGAATGTTATAGTTAGCAACTATGATACTAAGAATAAACAAGTAAATGCACTACATATAATAATGCGTTCAATTTTGGAAGGAGAACTGGCACAACGCAGGCCAAATGCCACTCTGTTGCTAAAGGGGCTCGTGACAGCAATAACTCTCAACCCCCTTCTACTTTACCCCTTCACAAACCCCTTCCAACCCCCCACCGTTCTCCAAACCCCAACCCCATCACACCCCTACACCAGCTGACAATAAGCGCTGGTGACATTTATTGAAAACTCTGGAAGTAATTTATAACACCCAGACTCATCATTACAACACACTTTATTCAGAGTTTTGTTAAAATAAACCTTTTATTGGTATATGCTTTCATCAGCTAAGGGTTATACGTTTTAGTATAAATCGATAACATTTTAAAAATCTTGCACGTTCTATCTGTCAGGAAACCGTTGAAAATACTTATGCAGATAGATTATACTTTAAACATATACTGATCCATGGTCTAAATTTTTGTGTATCTCAAACAATATTGAAGAACTGAGAGCCAATGCTATACTACTTTGGAAGGCATTGCATTTAATATATAGTAAAATAATAATGAGAATCAAAAGATATTCTATACAAATTAAATATCGAATTCACTGTAATAAAACAAAATAATTTAGAAGTGTGTAAGTTTATTAAAACATAGTCTTATGATCTTGCTTCTATATTTTTATTGCAAACATCTGAGACAGAAGTTAGACGGCTGATTTCGTCCTTAAAAACGAAAACCTCTTCTGTCAAAACTCTAAAAAGTAAATTAATCAGTTATCTGGGATATGGTTTTTTTTACTTTTATGATTATTATGTCATCAATCTTGGTCAGCTACGTTCGTCTTTGAAATATTGGATCGAAACACATGTATACCAAAGAGGAAGCAAGGTTGAATGTGAAAAGTGCAGAGAAATTGCATTAGTATAAACCTTATCAAAGGTAACGTAAGGAATTGTACTCAATAGGCTAATAGCAAACGTACAAAAGAACCGAATTTTTTCAGTTTCTGTTCGTGTTTATCAAGTCGAAATCGTCCAGAAGCCATCGATAAACCCGTACCATCCGTTGCATATTCCCTTGATTATCGTCAGTCTTCTGTAGGGTTAAATTTGATTTATCGAAAGCATTTGACATGGTCTACCACAGATTTCTTCTCCACTAAATAATAAAAATAAATAACCTAAATAATGTCAGATTGAGTGGTGTTACTCACAGATATATTTCAATAAGTATTATTTCTCTTTCACAATACTGGGTGGATTGAGATTAGCGAGTTCGGAAACTGTAAGGGGAGTATATGTGTCGGCTTTATCCTAAGCTGCAATAGAAGTAAAAGTATGGTATTTTGCATTATAGAACCAAAGACCCGTAGCTCCATCTCTTTCACAATTTAAAATTAGGCGACACTGGGTGACAAGAGTAAATTCGAGGGATTCTTCGTGAGCTTGGGGGTCGCGTTGAATGAGGTTGTAAAAACTTTTAGCACTAGATTGTATGCTTTGAGGCGGCTGTTTTCGCTGACTGACAAGGAAAGCTGGGCTTGTTAAGTACCATGGGATTATCTACCCACACGTCTCATACGGAGTTAGTGTTATGTGCAATGAAAACATCAAAGAGAGCAGACCATTTATGTGTAAAACTTTATTTAAGGTGAACAATATATTTATATATCCAGCAAAATATAAAATTTTAATAGTTTTGGTTCTTTGGGGAAGTATAAATGTTCTCAATACTGTTGCCTAAACACCACCGCAGTTAAATGAATCTTATATTTTGGGCCCACTTATTTTCTAGAACCAAATATTTTTTGTGGTGTAAAAATATTTAATTTACTAACTGAGTAGCTAAGGTAGAAGATACTCGTACTTTAGCAAAGAGATTAAGTATAATTTATTATTAAGTTTCTGACTTGATAGAATAAAAAATTACCAATATATAATACTTATTATTTTAAAAATAATAATAAAAAGAGCATTTCATAAAGATAACTGACAATATTTCCCATGTACGCTGTTCTAAATAATGACAATTTTAGTTTATGATTTTTAGTGTAATTCTTTTAGTAATAATTTTAAAATAAGAAAAACACTCAAATCCTATCAGGCCCATGGTGATTTTAGCATTCAAACAATAAAGATTTACGGACCCGAACACAGTCCTCCTCATGGGATGATATTTAAGTTTTAATTTTTATTAAGGAGGTCATATTCATAATGAGGGTCTTACTACTTTCCGATCTATTATGCTGTAAAACACCGTTATTGTAATAAGATACATTTTTATTTTCAAAGCCCTCTTTAATTCAAAGACAATCATGGAGGCAAAAACGAATTTTGACCGTTCGGTGAAAGATTTTCAAGGACGACTCTTTTTTGTCTTCTTTTTAACATCTTCAGGACATGTTGCTATGGTCAACATTGTGTTCTGATCCTAATTCAGAAATTTTCAATCTAAATCTCTCATCTTCTATATCTCATATTACCTTTCTGAGGATATACAGTTTAACGTGTTTATCCTACAATGTGAATTACAATGAGTCTGTTTTGATCGTATTTCTTAAGATTAACAAGACATCCATATAATCATCTATAATTCAAGTAATGGTGAACCTCACTTGTTTGATAACAATATTTGTAATGTTTAATAATATTTTTCAATGAGGTCTTGCATCTCCACTGACATAATTGCAACAGGTATGACAAATTATCATAGTCCATTAGAGTATTGAAGAGGTTTAAAGTACTTCTTAGCCTTACTGTCGAATTTTACATTGACTCAAACCGCTTTGATTGTACTTTGAATTTGGAACCAGGTCAACTACTATTTGACGTTCCTTTGAAATTTTCAGCAATAGAAAAAGGGTCCTGCCTCTTACAAGCTTAATGATAATCACTTCTAAATGTAACTTGTTTCGAGTACAAGTCTGAAAAATGTTGTGTGAAAAATAATATAGACAGTACACGAGCTGTGCCTTTGTGAGACTATTGTTAAGATATATCACGGAAGAACTTTATAGAGTTTAGCTCAGTGGTAAAGGGAAAGAGGTTTAGGCACATATAACTGATTTTAGAATAGAATTACATCATTCCAGAACATTGAACTTACTGATATCTACAGTCGTTTCCTGGTCACAGGTTTAGGAGTGGACAAGGAATTCCTTTCCTTATTCCTTTTTCGAGACCTCTCATTCTTCACCGCAATTAGAAAATTACAAATCTCTCTGCTGTTGGTAGTTTGATTTCTAAGATGGATGTCCAACACGATTAATGCATTTGGGTAGTTTAATTCTGAACGAACTTGAAGATTTATATAAATCATATCATAAGAGCCTTATGATCTAGGCAATGCTTACCTTCGTCCTAGTAAGAACTGCTAGACAGAAACGGCAAACGTACCCAATACGCATTCTCACAAACGAAGGTTATTGGGAAGGTCTCTTGGCCCATGTGTAGAAATATTTTAGCCTTGAATGCAGTCTACTCATACTCCCTCCCACGAAATCAAATAGTCCTAGAAGTTGTAAATTTTGAATTCTATGACAGGAACAATGTGCTTCAGGGAAAATAACATTTTTTTAGGGTTATAATTTAATAATTACACTGACTGACCAAAATAACAATTTAACAAATACAAACTGCAAAGAACGCTCTTAATAATCAAATATAATTTAAAAGTAACCAAAAATCCTACATCATTTTAGTTTTTATGGCTTCTTCCAAGTTTACTTTTGCTTTCATCCACCATTAGATCAATAACTGACACTTCAATTAGCAGGCAATATCATAAGAGAACTTTCTGAAATAGTGTTTTCTTGTGAGATTTAGTTTATGTTACTATCAAGGCTCGAGAGAAACGGTCTGATAAATATTTATTCTTACATATGTATGCTCTTTATATTTAAATCTAAAGATTTTAATATAATAATATTATTTGGTCTATAAATTTAACTATCATTAAAGCGCAGACGAAATACACCATTTGTTATATAGACACCGTGCAAATATTACCAGAAAATGGAATGAGAGAAAGATAAATAGTGTAATTTGATTATACCTGATCGTAATAATCTTTTTAAGTATGGTATTTCTGATCAGAATGTTATTGTTGGCCAGAGGGCTTGGGCACTAATACCATCTATACAAAGGATTCTTTCCTTTTGTCATGCCACACAAAGGATCCCAATAAAAGATATATTGCTGTAACGGCCGCATCCTTGCCCAGGATTAGTTCGATCTAAAAACTTATTTTGATGCAAATACTATACGTAAATACAATAAGTATGTTCCGTTTAATTAGCACAGTAACACAGTGTGGGATGTATCTATATCGAAGAGTATAGAATTTCAGCTTAATAAACTAGCTGATTGAGAGAATAGTGGATAAACTGAGAAGTATTAAGTTGATAAGTTACAGTGTGAGTATAAAACTAGGTGGTATACGTGATGGTATATTTTGCAAATGCAATCAAATTAATCTACAGACCTGTAATTCAGGACGTTATTACTCCTCACTAATGTTTTTAAATTATAATTTCTGGCCTTACTGTTTATTTTTTTTCATGTTTAAAATAAAACATGTCTTTATATTTTTATTAAAGTATTTACATAGGCACAGTGTTTTAATATGTATATATATATATATATATATATATATATATATATATATATATATATATATATTAATTTCATGTATAAAAACTATCCAATATATAACATGATTTAACCGTAATTTTTTACACGTATACAGTAATCACATTGTAATCAGATTTAAAATATTCTTTATCTTCAGATTTATACACATATGCTTGCTGATTAATACATTTAATTAAACCAGCATAATGATATACTTGCAATATTTTGCATCCTTGCACTATTATTTCGATATTTTCATAAAACAGCGACTGTTAATGCAAAAAATTAGAAATGTGTAGTATATTTGTTTTATTTTATTAATATATTTTTCCCTGGTGAAAAAATTTTATATTGACAAAATTATTTGTATAGTATGTTTTAGAAAGAACAATGAGCATTGTTAAAAAAGAAAAGATGCACCATTTAATGGATATCTTAGGATGAAACCAAGAAAAGGGATCTGTTTAATTACAAAACCTAAATAATATATAAATTTATGTTTTTTTGTACGATCAGTGATAGTCCAAAATATAGGTTGAACCTATGAGACTGCAGTATTAGGTAATGTTCCAAACAATTCAAAATATTGTCGTTTCATAAGGACCGCTTTTATTAACAGAAAGAGTATATAGTTACATAAATTATTCAAACTTAATGTTAAGTGAATTGTAAGAATCTGTTATTTAAATAATAGTTAATTTTTATTACGCACGTATAGTTTATGGTATAGAGTATATGAAAACTGATGTAAATCATAATATAAATAGTACATTTTTAATATTTGGCACTATTTGTAAAAAAAACCTAAATTTCATAACTGCAGTTGTATTGGTAATTGCCGTTGAGAATTACAATAGCATATTTAGCACATCATCTGACACTAGTGCTACGTTCGAAAATAGAGAGCAAGAAAATTTGAAAACTAGAGATCCTGACACAGATTACCCAAATTTAAGTGGAGAAAGAGATACAAGAAAGGTAAAATTAAATACAATTACGTCCGGGGATGGAAGGACAGGTGAAACATAATGTAGAAATAGTGGACTTAAGGATAGAAGCCAACTCACCGATGTTGATTTTGATTCCTGCCTCGCTTCATCCGAGGGGTTTTCCAGCTCGTCCAGGGCTTCTAGGCCTGTAGTGGGATCCACGGTAGAATGAGTAAATTATTTGTCGCCGAGAATCGTCACTGGCATCAAGGTAGGAACCAGTTTAGAGAGGAACCATCACGAGGACCGCGGCCGGTCACCAGATAACTTACCAGACGGGAACTACGATACACACACACACACACACACACACATACGAGTACGAGAAATAGGGCATCAAGACACGAAACGGCACTACTCTGCTTTAGAGAAAATAAAGTGCGAGACTTTGTGAGTGACCACGACCGGATCATATCTCCAGAACGGCTCCTACGGTGCAACTCAATGTTCGGGCGTCTAAGGGACGCTCCTGAACGACGAACAGACAGACAGATGAACCATGTGATCTCTCAGCCAATGAAAGGCGGACGTTAAATCCATCGATGAAATGGTCACAGGATAAACTCACTAGCTATTATTTATGCCTTGAACAATTTAAAAAAATAGCAAGGAGTCTACAACGAAAAAGTAAAGAATAATATCTACTGCAAATATTGATCACCTAGAGAGTGACCAACCACTCAAATGTTTAATCCTAAGATGAATTTTACGGTTATAATCTTTCAAACGTGCACTTATTAAACCCATATTTCATACTTGTTGTAAAAAACCAATCTGTATAAAATATCATCTGATGGTTTGGAACAATTAACACAAATAAAATGTAAAACTAACTGTAAATATTATTCAATGTGTACACATCGAATTCATAATATATACTTCTTTCAATGCTAGTTAAATGTTCCTTGAAATACTAAAAATAAATGAACTATCACTTTTCACTTCCGTATCTTCTTACAAATTTAAATAATGATAAAAGTTATAAAAAAACCTAGATAATGTTTTCTTGCTAAAAATTAAAAGAAGAGTGAGTTATATGAGAATTACAGAATAGCTTCAAAAATAACTCCCTGAATAACAGAAAGTAATAACATATTCCCAAAGAAAATACTTCCAGAAAGTATTTGCGTTCTTCTCCAGAATAGAGCAACACGATCCAATATGGTGAGATTTCCTTCTTGTGTACTGATGTAGAAAATATCAATATTGATCGGCAACTCTCTGTTTCCTTTGGTGAATGCAATTTTCTATACAATTGAAACTGTATGGAAAATTGCTAGTGTAAAAGCAACAAGTACATTCACTAAGGTAGTGTGAGGGAATCATACTTTGTTTGTAAAACTGTCTATACCACTCATAAGTTTTAAAAGAATAAGATAGTTCTACAATTTTATAATAAACAGTAGTTTTACTGCATCTATTTAGATACACTGAAGCCTTTGCTAAATGTTAAAGAAAGTGCAGTTAAAAGTTGGTAACAAAGTTTCCGCATCAAACTCTAATTGTTCTTATGCGATTACTTGATATTTAAAATACATTAAAACCTATACTAAATAAACCTAGTATATCTAAATATTCTACTCTAAATTTATTATAATGATAATATACAATTATTCATGTGCGTCTATATAGTTAAGAACAAAATTATAAGCTATTGAGTTCTTTGTAAATACCTAAATTTAGTGCACATATTTATTGAGAAGAAACTTTTTTTATACTGTATCAGACGTTTGTCGTACTGGCCGTTTATTACAAAAGTGCATAAGATCACCAGCTAACTTCAACGGTGGTTTTCTTAGATTTTTTAAAAATATGATTATTTGTTTGGGAGTGATATTGGATTGTAATATTCTTGAGTAAATCTTAAAATTAATATTTTAGGTTACATATTCGTATATATATATATATTTATTATATATATATATATATATATATATATATATATATATATATATATATATATATAATAGTTTAATAAATAGTATTTAATAGTTAACCTATACTTGATATACTATGGTTTTGTAAGTTTTTTTATTTTGTAGACATTAACCTATATGAGTAAGTTCATATTACAAAAATGGGAATATGAAACATAAATGTACGAAAATATTCAAGTGACTTACTTACAATTTATAACAATGCTTAAACAAAAGGGACAAAGAGCTGGGTTGGAATGTCTGGTCTCTCGTTTTCAATAAACTTCTGAAACAAATCAATAGAATCGACATCGGTGTATTTGGTTGTCTTTTAGTTCATTTATCTGACTAAGCAAAATGCTGATTTATTTATATTTCTTAAAATCTTTTAACTTTTGCTAGGTATGCACTCATTCGTGGTATACTAGAATTACTAATGAAATAAATACATAGTTGTAAGTACTGCTAGAAAATTTACAGTTAATTGGTTATACAGGGTGGCGCAAAAGTCACTGGACAGTTGGTTAAAACAAGGCTAGATTTATTTGAAATTATTTCTTATTACAAACAATACATACAATTATTTTTATATTAAAATTGTTTTCCGTCTTCATTAATACATCTTTGAGGTCTTTTTGGAATACTGTTACATACTCTACGGCATAGTGTGGGGTCATTGTCCTAATCATAAAATGCGTCATGTATGTAGTCTTTCAGTTCGTCAATAGTATGAGGCTTTCGAGAATAAACAGAGTCCTTGACTACTCCCCATAGGAAAAAATTCATTGGTGTGATATCTGGTGAACGTTGGGGCATGTCAATATCTGCCCTTCGACCAATAACTTTTCTTTGAAAATGTTCGCTTAAATAATCGCGAACGGCAGTGGCGTAATGTGGTGGAGGACCATCCACGTGTTGAAAGTAAAGTTCTTGAAAGTTTTCTGCAAACGTCATGAATCCTGGTACCACGTAATTCTGAATCATATCCAAATATTTATCTCCTGTCACTGTTTCTTCAAAACAATATGGTCCAAGTACGCCAAATAATGATATTGCCCCCCAAACACTCACACCAGGTTGATTCAGCTGTTGCTGTAACAAAAGACTTTGATTGTCAGTATACCAATAAGTACAGTTATGTCTGTTAACTTGTCCACTTAACTTAAAATTGGCCGCGTCAGACCAAATAACTTTATTAAAAAGGTTAGGGATCATGTTTGTGTTGGTTAAGCATCAATCCAAAAAACTGAAGTCGTCGATCTGGATCATCTTCAAGTAACCCATGTAATAAACGTGGAATGTAAGATTTATAATTCTGCTTGTGTAACATTCTTTGCACTGACCTTCGTAATAAATCCAGCTCAGATGCTAATCGTCTGGTCGATTTTCGAACACTTTTGGTTACAGCTAAACATACCCGCAATAAATTGTCATCATTTGAGACTGTTGTTGGGCGGCCAGACCTTGGTGCATCCATAACAGATCTATGTTGTTCAAATCTATCTCGTATGTCGTAGGTTACACTGTTTGTCTAGACGGTGGTTTAGATCTAAATTGTATGGCCCATTCATTAACAACTGCAGTAGCACCACTTTTATAAAATGTTTTTAACGCGAAAATCCTTTATTCTTGCGTTAACATTATGACTAATGTTTAACAAACATTCTTTTAGAAAAATAATAATTCGGGGACTACAGCTTTAAACACGTGTCACAGATGAACTCACTAGTTCGAATGTTGTGTATATCATTGAATTGTATTGCCAACTTAAAAAGGCATAATTACCAACATTTAGTAATAGCAACATCACGGACGAAAACTATTGTACTACGTCTTGCTGTTATTTTTTTAACCAACTGTCCAGTGACTTTTGCACCACCCTGTATATTATTATTTTTAAATTGAGATGAAATATAATATATTTGTTTACATAGTATTTTATTAAGACGTTAACTACTTTGAAATAAAGTATACCGTACTTTGATTCTGTAACTAAAAATTAGGTGACTTACAAAATTCCTCGATTGAATTTTACTGTGTGGATAATATGGTATTGTAACGACTTCAAAATTCAAATAGTACGATGCTATACAAAACTTCCCTAGGATCAAAAGTGTTAAAGTAAACCGTTACTGAGTTAAAACTTTAACCAAAAATCAACTTGTAGGGATAAAAACTACATTAAAGCTTCTCGTGCTTAATTTTTAGTTTAGACATATGTTGTTTTTTTTACAACATAGGTTTACTATCGTAGAATCTATTGAATATGTAGTAATGAACCACAGATTGTTATTCACACAATATAAGTAGTTTTCGCCCACTTAATAAATATATAATTTTATTTGTGCAGGGATATAATAACATACAACTATTAAAATAGACTAAATATCATTTAACTCTTGAACAATAAATATGGTTGCGATCATAATCAAGTGACAGTGTGAAGGTTAATATACTTTTAGTACATGCTCTTTTCATGTTCAAGTAAAGCAATAAAACTATTGCTAGATATTAATTCAAGAACGTTAAATGCATTATTATTAATTTTACCTAATACAAATTCTACAACAGAAGTAAATAAATATTAGGTACAAGAAACTATAAGATTGCTAACATACATTTTAAACTAAATAAGTGTCGCAATTTAGATCAACTTTAAATTATTAAGTAGTCTTATTAAGTAGATAAATTGCTATTTCAACCCACAATCGTTTAAAAATATTGGTACTAAATGCATAGTGCATTCAGGTTTGATTGGATGTTTTGCATTAATTAAATCGTTGTTTAAATCTGGCTTTAGGTATGATAGTAATAATTTTGTATGCTTAGTAAGTTTTTG
Source organism: Homalodisca vitripennis (assembly GCF_021130785.1). Lineage (NCBI taxonomy): Eukaryota > Metazoa > Arthropoda > Insecta > Hemiptera > Cicadellidae > Homalodisca > Homalodisca vitripennis. Next base: position 160,493,617 of record NC_060208.1, read on the forward strand.
CCATCAATATTGTAATCAATACGCAGGAAATTCAATACAGGTTAAAAAATCTTTTTGATGAAAACTACGTCATTGTTTTTTTTTTTTTTAAGGAGAGGCCGATCCCCTTTTAAGCCTTATTCTGTCCGCCCTCTTAGGCCACTGCCCTGTGTGAGGATCTTATCAAACAGAATAAGGGGGAGAGTCGATACAGTAGAAGGTCAATGGTAAAAAGTGCGTTATCTCTAACTCAGACCCAAAGTCCAACGAATTAGACCGCTCGGGCATCGGCACTCCCAAAATAGCTATAGTCAAAATAGGAATAAATAGGACTGTTACTTCAAACGTTACACTTGAAATTAGGAGTACGCCATAGCAAGTATCGCGTAACAGTCTTCGCTGAGGTTACATACAAAATTTCAAATCTTTTAAAAAATTCAATAGGCTAAATATGGTATTACGTTACGTACAAAATTGCATACGATTGTACTCAGTTGTTTTTTAAATGCATGTTCTGTGATTTTCTCGTTGATGTCACACATAAGAGTAATTTTAATTGTTCACTAAAACTCAGGTAAATTCCATGAAGTGACGTCTTGCATACAAATTCAATAGTGGTTACAAGGATATGAAGCTTCATTCAGTTATTTTGGAGTATAATTCTGCTGTTAATATTGATATATCGTATGGGAAACAGTCAGAAATATTTTTTTCTCGTTAACGCTATTTATTACGTCCATTATTTCAGAAATGTGAGCCGGTTCAATACCTATATCTCCCCGGCTCAGGTGTGTTTTTTTTTTACCTAGTTTAATTTTGATCCGGCATCCCGTTCGCCACCATGGGCGCGCGTTTCCCTGTTGGTTTGCTGTGGGTGTGCGAGCGGCGATGTAAGGTTTCAATGGTAGCAGAGCGTGGTTACCTGCTCTCTCAGCTGTCTCTCAGTTCTGGTTTTGTTTGTCGGTGTAGGTTAGTGTTAGGTAGGGGGAGGTTAGAGTACACATTTTTTTTTATTAGGAGCTCGCCCTAGCACAGGATACCGGGTGGAATTGGTTTAGTGTCTTGCTTCCTGCAGACTTACCCTTTGCAGGGAGCAGGGGACTCTAAATTGCTTAACCGCTAAATTTACCTAACTGTACTCTACTTCTCCCCTATCAATGTGTTGTTTTGTTATATTTATTGCTTCTGTGTTTGTAGGTTGTGGTTAGTGTATATTTGCAGGGTATCCTTCTATTAGGTAGCAGGTATTAAGTTCTTCACTTGGACCTCGTCAGTGTAAGCCTTTTGTGAGTTGAGTCCACTTAGTTTACTAAGTAATTGTTGCGTACGCTTTGTTGTATTTATTTTGTCTTAATTGTTTGGTATGGCGTTTTCCCTGGTGCCTGAACATCTGCGCAAGCCCGAGTTGGTTTTTGAGGTCCTGGCGAGAGGACAGAAGCCCGAGGGAGATGTGAGGGCATTAAGAGCTCAATTACGGGATTGTATAGCGTTGAACCGCAGCTGGAATGCAGAGTTCCAAATTAATACTGAATTTGAGTTTTGTAAAACCTGAATGGAAGAGTTAGAAGACGACATTAATTTTGAGTCACTTCCCATGTCCGGGTCAGCAAAGGCTAGATTGGCATCTCAACTTTTACATTGGCGTGACAGAATAGTTTTACTTATGTCAGCTCCTAGTTTAGACTCTGATATTAAAAGTTGGGCCTTTTCGGCCAGTAACAAATTAAAACAAGCCTTAGATGGTTTGAGTGAGGTGCGCTCGGTGAAAGAGAAGGGGGTACTATTTACCGCTGTCACTCCAACGGAGGTTCCCACTACCATTACCTTTGCTAACCGTCCTCCGACTCTTTCTTTCGAGCCTCCCAGAGTTACTATGTCTCCGATGGGTAGTGGCCCTCCTGAAGCGGCTGGTGAGGCATCATCTATAGTTGTGCCTTCCTTTTCTAGCTTTGGCAAATTGCCCCATCCTTTGGGGAGTGTTTTACAACACTTCCCCAGAGTTGATGGGCTTGACACTAATTTACTTATCCATTTCCTTCTGGAAGTTTTTAAGCTGAGAGAATTTCCTGGTATGACAGATGCCATGCTTATGCAGATTTTAGCGCAGTTTTCCTTAAGGCCGCTTTTTGATCGCCTTCTAGACTGCCTTAAGAGAGGTGCCACTTTTGACCAGTTCCACGCCGAGATCTTGGAGTTCTTTGTACCTGCTCGGGTTAGGGAGCGCTTGCGGGTGGAACGCGTTTACCGTCCTCAGGCACCAGACGAGACGTTGAGCCATTTTGTCGGGGAGATACGGGATGTAGCCCGGGTGTTGCGCTTGAGCTTGAGCGAAACAGAGTTGGTGAGCCTTATTTTGGAGGGCATTAAACCTGAAGAACGCTCCCGTTTGATTTTTTGTAGCCGTCCCGCATCTTTTGCGGATTTGGACCGCCTCTCCATCATCTCTAGAGGGGTTCAGGATGCGGATGATCAAAGGGAGGCCATGTCGAGGCATCTTCCTCACTTGCCTCCGGGGCCGGTCCATGCTCCGGTGCGGTCTGAGCCAGCAGCTGCTCCTTCCCGTAGGCAGCCTCCTACCTGTTATGGCTGCAAGCAAGTGGGACATATTAGACCGTTTTGTCCACTTAATAAAAAAAACTAGTAAGCTTGCGGACGAGTAAGCCCGACTCGTGCCGTAAAGGTAATTTTGAGGGCAAAAATGTACATAATTTTGATGGTAAAAGGGTAGCTGGTTTAATACAGAACAGAAAGAAAACAGAAAGAAATAGACTTGGGGACAGTTATCATCGTTGGCCGAGAGGGGAGGTTGCTGCTCTGGCCGCGCAGGGAGTAAGGGCTGCCCGCTCAACCTGCCCACAACTGGATGTGCTTGTGGGGAATGTGGTGCAGAAGGCCCTGGTTGATTCTGGGTCAGCACGCAGCCTGATTTCTTTGTCGTTTTTTGAAGATCTAAAATCCTCTGGGCTAATACGGCAGGTTGAGCCTAGTTCACTTATCTGCTGGACTGCTTCACGCACACCTTTACCTATTATCTGTAGTGCCCAGATTCACGTCAAAATTAATTATTTCTCTTGGGATTGGAGCTTTTTGGTGGCTAAGGACCTGACTTTTCCTTTCATCTTGGGAGCAGATTTTATCGGAAAAACTGGCATGATTTTGGATTTGGCCTCCAGTCATGTTTTCTTTGCTTTCGCCAGGCGGGTGCTCGTTCCCTTTTCTGATGTCGAGTCTCGTGGGACTGCTGCCTTAGAGATGGAAGATAAGAGCTTGACTCCTCCTGACCAACTAGGACATCTTACGCCGAAAGAGGCTGAGGACATAAGGCAGATTTGTTCCAGTTTTCCTGAAGTCCTCACTGACAAACTGGGCACGACCAATCTCTTGGAATACGAGAATCGTCTTACAGACACCCGTCCTGTACGTTCCCATCCATATAAGCTTGCTCCGCCCAAGATGGAAATTCTGAGAAATATGATCGATGATTTACTTAAGAGTGGGGTAATCGAGCCGTCTTGCTCAAATTTTTCCAGTCCAGCGTTTCTAGTGCCGAAACCTAATGGGAAGTCCAGATTGGTCCTGGATTATCGAAAGCTCAATGCTCAGATAGAAATTGACTCCGTGCCTCTCCCCGATTTGCATTCTGCTTTCGACTGGTTTGGTAAGGCCAAGTATTTCTCCATTTTTGATCTTAATCAGGCATACCATCAGATTCCTCTAAAACACGAGTCTCGACCTCTCACTGCCTTTTGTGTGCCTTGGAATTTGTACCAGTTCACCCGAGTGCCAATAGGCTTGGCTGTGGGGGCCCAAACACTCACCAGACTCCTGGATTCTATCTTTCATGATGTCAAATTTAAGTTCGTGTTCAACTATCTGGATGACCTGCTTGTGTACAGTGAGAGTTATGAGGAGCACTTGACTCATCTGGAGGAAGTTCTAACTAGGCTGCGAGAGTCTGGCCTTACCGTCATTCCTGAAAAGGTGAGTTTTGCTCAGCCTGAAATATCGTTTCTGGGTCATCTTGTCTCTTCTCGAGGTGTTTGTATTGATCCAGAGAGAACCCAGGCAATCAGGGAGTTTCCTCCTCCTAAGGATGCCAAGGGGATTGCCCGTTTTGTGGGAATGATAAATTTTTATCGTCGTTTCATCCCCAATGTTGCTGAAGTGGGGATGAAACCCTCTGAACTCTCTTAGGAAAAAGGGTGCCAAGTTTGAGTGGGGTGAAGCGCAACAGACTGCTTTTGAGCAGCTGAAAGAGGCAGTGATGCAGCCTCCAGTCTTGGCTATGCCTGATTTCAGTCGTAGGTTCGTCTTGCAAACTGATGCTTCCTCCTTAGCCGTTGCTGCTGTTTTATCCCAAGAAGTAGATGGTATCCGGCAGCCCATAGCTTATGCTTCACGCACGTTAACCCCTTGTGAGAAGAAGAGTTGTTCTGTTTATGAGCTGGAATGTTTGGCTGTCGTGTTTGGAATTAACAAGTTCAGGCGTTACCTAGAACATAAAGAATTTTTGTTGGAAACCGACAACCAGGCACTTTCTTGGCTCCTTGCCCACCCCCGTCAGCTCGGGAAGATTGGTCGCTGGGTAGTCCAAATTTCTGCCCTTAAGTTCACAGTGCAGCACGTGCGAGGCACCCAAAATATCATAGCGGACACTCTGTCACGCATGTATCACTTACCCAACGACCACCAGAATTTATCAGAGCCGCCATGTTGTGGCGTGCTCCTAGACTTTCCTCTGGCATTTTCGGACATTGTTCCACACCAACTTAAGGATCCCGAGCTGACTGCTATCATCAATGAGCTTAAAAACGGAGGTGCCCACCCTCCTTATTTTCTGTACCGAGGTGCTCTATGCTGCCGTGACAAGCAGCGGAGAAAACCTAAGTTAGTGCTGCCAAGCTTTCTTGTACCGATGGTCTTTCAGTATTTTCATTCTTCTCCTGTGGGCGGACATCTAGGAATTCATAAGACCATCGCGAAGATTAGGGATCAGTTCATCTGGAAAGGTATGGACCGGGATATTGCAGCTCGAGTACGTTCTTGTGAACTGTGCTCGCTAAGCAAACCCGCTCAAAATACCAAGTTGGGTCTTTTGTCATCTGAGGTGGCGGAAAAACCTTTGGAGAAGGTTTTCATTGACTATGTTGGGCCTCTCCCGCGTAGCAAGTCCGGAAATAAGTTCCTACTTGTTTGTGTGGATGCCTTCTCCAAGTTTGTTTGGTTGTTCCCATTGCGGAGTGCTACCGCGCAGCTCACGGTGCAAGCACTTCGTAACCATTTTTTTCAACACTTTGGAATCCCCGCCACCTTAGTTTCTGATAATGGTTCACAGTTTGTCTCCAATATCTTTAAAAGAATGTGCTTTGGGCACGGAATCCGCCATGTGACTACTTCCCCTTTCTATCCTCAGCCTTCTCACGCCGAACGTTTTAATCGTAATCTTCGATCTGCTCTCATTGCCTTTCATGCGGAAAATCAGACCACCTGGGATCAACAACTACCTTGGATCCAATTTGCCTTTAATACGGCCCAGCATGAAAGTCACAAGGCGGTACCTTTTGAGTTATTATTTGGCTTTCCGCCAAACAACCCTTTGGCGAACCTTTGGAAAATTAGCGATCTTCTGCCACCTCCTGGTACTCCCGATGTGAAAGCCACTTGGGAGGCAGCCAGGCGGAATCTCATTCGGGCTAGGGAGTTAGTAAGGAGGAAGTACAACCGAGGTCGTATTGCCAATCCCTTCCAGGTGGGGGATCTAGTTTACTGCAAGGCTCACCCAGTCAGTTCGGCTGTGGATAAAAGAGCTGCTAAACTTTGCTACAGGTGGACTGGTCCCCACCGCATCTTGAAGTTTCTGACTCCGGTGACTGCCCGACTGGGAGATCCTCAGTCCGAGAAGATTTTCAGGAAGGCGCACATATCCCATCTGAAGCCTTGCCGGAGTCATCCGTGATTTCTCTTTAGTCTGTGCGGAAGGGTTTTAGGTCCAGAGGCCTGATCACCTCTGCTCCTTCTTCCTGATCAAGGTTCCTGTTTTCTTCTTTGTACCCACGCTACTCTTGGAGGGATTCTTGCCTCCAACTGGATTTTCTTGGTTTTCCCTTCTGCATACTTCAGGGTTTCCGGTTTATAATTCTTCAACCTTTGGGGGGAGAGGCATTTCGTTCGGTTCTTCTTTTTGAAGAAATTAACAGAGGGGAGTTCCTCCTTTTGGGGGGGGAGTCTGAGCCGGTTCAATACCTATATCTCCCCGGCTCAGGTGTGTTTTTTTTTTACCTAGTTTAATTTTGATCCGGCATCCCGTTCGCCACCATGGGCGCGCGTTTCCCTGTTGGTTTGCTGTGGGTGTGCGAGCGGCGATGTAAGGTTTCAAATGTAACAAATTATAAATAACTGCAACAAATACAAAACTTTGAAAAGACGTCTATATACAGATGTGTTATCAATACAAACCTTAAAATATATAAACATAAAATGTACCTTCTTATACATCGAAATAGTGAAGTAACAAATCATTACCTTTACATAAAATGAAACTAAATATATTATTTTAATCCATATTGTAATATTCATCTTGGTGTTCTAATAAATATAGTGACAGACCAAAATGTTTTGGTATTTCCATTGGAAACACATATATCAAAACATGAAATCGGAATAAACGACGTTTAAAGTAATATTATTTGTTACGCAAACCACCAGTTAGATTATCGTAAGAAATTTTTAGAAGAGTATGCTCAGAGTTCCAGAGAACGTGTTATAGATGCTATTTATTTTAAAGACTGTTTTCTTTATTTGTATCATTGCCATAGTATATTTGATAACTTGTAGTGTTATCCACAATTATAGATTGTTATCTTTAATAGTTCTGAAATACAGAAAATATCAGTGATACCGATTATTAGGTCACATAATAATCTTTTATATAAATTCCTCAATTACACTTAAAAATAAATATACTTTTCTTTCTAAAAGTTACAATTATTTAAGATAATTGAACTGAGCTCAATTGCATATTACTCCAAGGTATATAGCTAAGCGTTAGCAAATTTTAATCCATTCTTTTCCTTTCTTTTTAATCCATTGTTCTTATAGGTAACTATGATTAAAAAGAAAAAGTATGAGGATAAATTATACTTGTAAACATACTTAATGCCTCTATAAGATATGGCATATTAAACATGTAGTCTATCACAACATACACAATACATGTTATAGTAACTTGGTGTTTAGAGTTTAGTATGTAATCACTGATCTAAACCCCAATTTAATTAACAAAAATGAAAGTTTTCGTATGGTAAGATGTGCTAAGAAACGTATTATATGTAGAAATATACTTTTATAATAAACTTGATTTTACACTTCCAGAATAAGTTATATGGTTCGTAAATTTCGTGTAAATTTCTCTTTTATATGACTGGTGTGGTGTACCTGTACCTATTTATAATATTAAATCACTCCGGTCTTGAAACATAAAACAAACACTATTTATTCAAAAACACAGATGAAAGTTCAAAATGTCTCTCCTCGGTGAGTGTCTGCTCCGTCAGGGCGAAGTGACACTTATTGACTGACAGCATCCTAATACTTTATTGAAATCTCCTTTCTCCTTTAACGCTCAACGCACAAAACATTTTCTCTTTTGTTACAAAAACGGAGAAAGTTAATTATATAAGTATGTTATACAGGTATAGTAAGATATTGGGAGAGTGTCATCACAGTATTATTGAATATCTGTTATTGTCTCATGGACGTTATTAATACTTGACAAAAAAATTAAATATATATTTATTTGAAAATAAATGGTTCTGTGGGCTTATCAGAATAATAATTAGTATACTCTCACATTTATGTAGTATTTGATTAAATTATTAACTGTATTATCTTTGGAATCTGGACTGTACTTGACAGTAGCATACACAACTAATTTTATTGGTAAAGAATTTCACATTGAAAAAAAATTATTACATATGTGTTATTGAAACTTTTATAAACAGCGTGCCTTAGTACATAATGGGCTTAATAATTTTTCTTATAGTATTATGTTTCATTTTACTGAATTATTTGAAAATAAATTTTCCCACTTAAACCATAAAAATGTAGTAATATAGTTGTGATAAAAGTAATATAAAAATTGTAATTGGAATTCATACGATAAATATACTTGTATTTCAAATAATGCCGCATGTCATTTAATATTTTAAATTTTAATATCTCATGGTCTGAATTAATTGGTACCAAAGCTCAGAAGCATCAACTGTTTTGAAGAAAATTTCAAGGTTATTCATATTAGTTATTTTAAATGCTACGAATTAGAGTAAGCATTTGTAATTTATTTTATGTAACTTATTTTGAATATAATACGGAGCCCACAATACATCGTACATTTTATATGTCCCTTTTATGAGAAAATGTTAAATTTAAATTGCGTCTTAAAACAGTACAAAAGTTTGCTCAACTGTAAAAAAGCAACAAAATCGCTTTTTATTTTCAATTATTTCTTCTGAAATTATTTGACTGTAACTATAGCATATGCAATAAATAAATAATTAGAAACAAGATTACAATGGTATTTTAAGCACTTCGTAGAACCTCTAGCAGTTACGTATTTCAGTCTCCATGAATGATATTTTGATGGCACTGTAATAGCTCAGTTACCTTATTGGAAATCGCTGTTTAACTTAAGCGTTAATTAACCCGCCCAACCTTCAATTTATGCAACAGATTTAATATCTACGAAATTATTAGGTAGTAATATTATATAGTAATACAGAATTGTTGCGAGAGATATTATTTGAGAGTTGCAGTGGTATTAAAAAGATGTTATCCCTCTATTGAGGTCTAGTTTGGTGCTCTGTGCTCCTTATTATATACATAGCATTACAAATGTATTTACTAAAAACACTTTATTTCTTCACTTTAACCAATATGTTATGTAACCAATAGGCTTAGTTTATACAGTATAACAATTATTATAATTAATAAGAATACATCTTAAAGTCCTTTGTTTTCAATGATTTCTATCTGATCGCATTCCAAATAAGCATGAATTATACAAAATATTTATTAGACAGTTCACGAAAATACTTTACTAAAGTGCTTAAATGTTTTCCCCTAAGCTAAACAAATTAACAGTGAAATATTGATATACTGAGGTGAACATCTGACCCTCGCCATACAAACGACCCTTTACATAACGGAGAACTTATATTTTAGATTAAAGGAATATAATTATCCTTGTATCATATCCTTTTAAGAAATCCAATTTATCTCTTATTTAAATAAGATATTAACTTTCCAAAATAATATTTAATTTTCAATAAATACAAAAGATTTGCTAACATTTTAATAAAATGAAACAGTAAATAAGCACTGCAGTGTTGTACATCTATGTATTTGTTTCTGGTCTATGGTTTATGATACACATCTAGCTGTTTTAGTTAATCTTTCTCGTTTTACCTAGAATGTGAGATCTTAGTTATGAACATTCAATGATGTTTTACCTCGTCTATGAGGCCTCTTTATTTTAGATTGCGTGATCAAGAAAACCATTTTGGGTGCAATGCATCATGCAAACTAAGAGATCAGTATTTAACATCGCAAGGAGAGCCAACCATTAAAATTGAAAATGATCTCTCAAACACTACTGAACAATTAATCCTACAGCATTTGTGTGGTCAGTATTCTCTACTGTGGAAAATATCAAGCCTTATGTTTTAACAATTGTTCATACGAAGCCATACAAGGTTTAGGATTCTAAAGAAGGTCACAAACATGCTTCTAGAACAACAAACATAACATAGTTGAGAGATATCAGTTGCTTGTTGCTCCTGGCTTGTGCAAGTTTTACCTTTAAAGTACGGATTTCATTGAAACAAGTACCCTTGTAATTAAATATATTTTTTAATTGATGGGACCGATTAATCTTTTTGAGCATGTACTGATTATTTAGTTTTTGGACGTCAAAAGTATTTCAACAAATACCATTTTATTAATATAAATGAAAATAACACAATTATTTTAAAACACTATCTCTTATCTATTACAATCTTTGTGAAACATTTTCTTTCTTTAGCATATCTAGTTTTAAAGATAATACAATTGTTATAAAAAAATACAAAATGGCGGGTAGTGGCTAAACTACACATTTCTGGAAACATGTTTATATGACACGTTTTGTTTAAATAATGAGTAAAACTAGTCACATATGTTTGTAACACAAGTTGTATAAACTTCAGTAAAATAAGATTCGTGGTGTTTTGGGGCAATAATAGTTGGCACCATAGCAATTATAAAAAAACATTAATTATTAAACTGAAAAATATTTAAATGCAACGTTGGTCTAAGTCTGGAATATCAAAGAACAATAAAATAACATAAAAAATATTTTTAAAGAAATTTTTAACAGTGTACGTAATCATAAACATTTTAAGTACAACTGTCAAAATAAGTGTTTGTTTTTTTATATCGCTACTAAAATATTCGAAGTAATTAATAATTATATGTGTTTTATATTTATTAATGAATAAAAAGGAATAATTAAAGGAAAATATCAATGCATAATGGGGGAATCATGGTGTTACCGATAACTGATGCATTATGACATGTAATGCAAAACAAGAGTATCGGCTCCAGCTCAAATAGTCCGCGAAGGTATTTAATTGTTTCATTTGATGTTCGTTGTTTTTCCGTGGGTAAAAATTTCCTTTTGTAAACCTGAATGGTGTTTAACGTGATTCGCACTTTTCCTTGATCCTAGTAAACCTGAACATTTACATATCGCTTCTATAAACATGGATTCATGATTTATGTAAAGTTAAAACTCAGTAAACAATGATTAATAGAATTCCGAGTATAGTTTTTGTGTTTAAACTGTATTTTTATGATGTACGAGTAGAATATCATAAACGAGATAAATTATATTATTAATATTTTATTTCAAGAAGTTGGTTCTGATATATTTTATAACTATTTATAAAACATACCTAATATTTTCATATTGTAAACGAACTCTTAATTTTAAAACTCCGTATATATCTCATTTTAATTAAAAATTGACTGTAGGAGATGAATTGATAATTATTTGAAAACATCTAAGGCACTAATTTAAGTTATTAGAATTGCTATACTGAGTAATCGTTCATATATCAAAATTATAACAAACATAAACTCTTAGCCCATACTGAGGGTACACCATATTTTTCGAGCCACCCGGTTAGTACTAAGAACAGAAAAGTACAATAAATTTGCACCTGATGAGATAACAAGAACAGTCTTCATCTGGAATAAACTTGATTTTGTAGTATAGGGGCTATTGATGTCAAATCTATTCAGAATTCATTTTGAGCTTCTTCGTCGTGCTTTTTTTGAATCTTTTCAGACGGACGTGGACTTCATATTCCAGGAGTGAAGTCTGCAACAGTGTCAGATTTCAGACGCTGCACTAAGCGGTGAAATTGAGCTGAACTCGACATGCGAACTGGAAAGGTTTTTGAAAAAATATTGAACTCTACATATTCGAAATACTATATAGCGTAGAATGTTTATGATCGCTGAATTTTTTTTGGAATAAAAATTTGGTTTGGAATTTGTTTATATTATATTAAAATTAATTCAATTGACAAGAAATATTATATTAATCCACGTAGAATTACAAACATTTAATGAAGTAGGTAGTGCTGTAATCAAGTCTAAATAAAAATTGTCAATACAAAAAATGTGCAGTTTTATATTTATATTATATTATATGTACGTAATTATATATAATTTCATTTTAAAAATATTAGTTCTTTAATAATAAATTAATGAAAAACTTATCGCTCCTGAAAACATGACCCATGTAGGAAAACGTTTTATATTTATATCACCTTCCTTTATTGTTTAGGTCTAATACAAATCCTATATTACCTGCATTAAATACCTGTAAATTAATCTGAAATTATTAAAATATGTTTATTCTTTATTGTCCCCAGAGACATTATTTTAAAGTGCTTTAAATTTTGTCATAAACATTATTTAAACGCAACATTTCATGTACCACCACGAAGAGGCCGTTGAGCGCAAGCACTAAAAAACCAGTGTAAAATGCTACCATTATTTACAAACAATTGGAAATTTTAAATACCAAAAGAAAAATACTACAAAGTAATTTGTTCTAATAAAATACGGTACTTGTGTTGCTCTTTAAAGGAGTCAAAACACGAAATTTATCCAAGCCTGAGTGTACTGTAAAATACTATTTTATTCCAAACATTGATAAGGAATTGAAAGGGAGGTCCAAATTGAACAAACGGCCGCACAGTTTCAACAAAACTGTCAATTGGAGCATGAGGTGATAATTTCCCTGCGGAGTATTTAGGTTTAACAACGGCAGTGAGCAGCGATACACGCTCTGTTCTGCGTTCTTTTGCCGAAACAATAAACCGTTATTTTTAAATAAAGGGTTCAAAAGACTCAAAAAAATATAACAACTCCCATTATTTTAAAATTGTATCGTAGTAACGAGTGCGACAGTGATAGTTCAGTAAATGTGTTATAATGAAGGAAAATAAATTATTTATTTAACTCCAGTGACTTACAAGTAACTTTTCTACCAACGTGTGATGTACTAGTATTGTAGCATATTATTTTGAATATAGTTGAATTGCAAGTGTGTAATTTAATCTCATTTGTTCCCAATTCGGGAAACAAATTTTTTTCGTTATCCATTGTGAGTAATATCTGACTAGTTACATTTGATACTCCATAATGTATGTACGTTTAATATTTCATAAACTAAATTAATTTTTTTGTATTATAGAACTCCAAAACAAATTTGCTCATATTGATTCAATGATTTGTAATAATACTAAAGCCCTACCTACTTATTTTGTTGATTATTATGTAATATGCATTTTCCCCTAGATATACTGTATAGAATTATTCGTAGCTGTGTTTCCGTATTGTGGAGACTAGATTCCTTTCTACCGAGAGAATCTAATGGATGCATATGTTGCTCATATACAACTCTTTATAATCTCACTATTTATTTAACTGACACAAATCTAATCCATTACATATTTATTGTGCAGATGAAGGTAATTTGAATCATTTTAAGGCATCTAAGTGTAATATTCTAGGAGTCTATTTTCTTCAAAAACCTTTATATATCCATGGTTATGTATTGTAGAAATTACGTCCTTCCTAAAGACCAGCGCTCAACACTTTCATTTACTGACACATTTTAGAAACATACTGAACAAACAACAAATTTTAGATCATAATATAAATTTATTATATACAATTTTTATATACTATATAAAACTGTTATACATACCACCATCAAATTATAGCCTAAGCATAAAATGATTATTTTATTCAGAAATTTAAGGCGTTTCTTATTAATGTAAAATACTACACTGCAAGTCAATGATAACCGAAAAGGATATAGTTCTTACACATCCTATAATTAACATTAGTCGTAGCTCTTAATAACTTCAATGTGACTAGGAAATTTTATAATGAAATTTTACTGTAAATCTACTAGTAAAATATTATATTATTTGTACAATTATGATGATAGATAATTTTTTAACATTCATTATAGTTAAATATTTTTAGTTTAGTTAAATTAAACAATTTAAAGTTATGTTTTCCATGCAATTACTTTGTGGTTGGTCCCTCAGAAGTACATTTGTGAGCACTGAGTAATTAGGCTCAAGTAGAGTGAGTAGAGACAAGCAAGAAACTTTAATTAAGCTTTGTTACTGAGAGCACTTCACATGCTTAGCACGTTCTTAAATTGAAATGTTTTAGACTTGCCTTTGTCATATACTAGAGGAAAGTATATATGTACGTGAAAAAAATAAATCACAGAATAATCTGCGTTAATATGTTAGAATTATTTATAGGTCCACTCGTGAAATTAAAATACCTTTAAGAAACATCAGAACATAAAGAAGTAATTATAAAACAAATAGTTGTAAGAATGTATAATAGTATTTTGATGTATGTAATTTATATATATTTTTAGCACGCAAAAGCTTATTTATATGTTCTACACTAAAACACCCATACGCAATATGTGTCTAATGTAGTATAGCGTTTAGGAAATCTTTCGAGGCTCCTTCATATACATATCCATTAAATACAACTGTTAGGTTTTGTTATGGATACTCAGCTATATAAATCTCTTGTACTAGTTATTATAATGTCTCTCATAAAAAAGATTACATTAGATGTGTGACACACCTAACAGAGAAACTCAAAAGATAAATCTAAAACACTTTGCTACGTAGACAAGAATTAAAAAGGCACATACGTTTAAATAACTTGAAAGTAAGTTAAAATGTTTTGATAATAAAGTTCAAGTTTAGTTTGGACTTAACATATGCAATGATGTATTGAAGGATCTGCAACAATATTAAAAGAATATTTACTGAAATTTCTGGATATTAGACCATTTTTCTTAAAATTTCTTAAAAGCTAATTATCTATAGATTTTTTCTAATTTATATTTTAACATTAAAATCAATTCATTTCTTGGGGCCGTGCAACCATTTTCAAGCCTTCTGGACCTTTCTACCATAATCTGTACCACAGATGGACCGGCAGACCGACGGACATACAGAAAATGAAACGATTGAGAAGGAATTTTTGAATTCAGGGTAGCGCATAAACATCTTTTGTACTTCAAAACTAAAAAAATATGCTACGAGAATATTTGGAAAACTTTAACTCAAATACATGACAACAAATATTTTATTAGTATTTCATTATAATATTAGGAAGGAAATAGAATTTTTCCGGACATTTACCATTGCTTAGTGCAACAAATTCAGAATGTTACGCTGTAAAAAAATAGTTTTGTAAAATGAAAATTTTGTGTATAATTAATTAATTTAGAGTTTAATGCAGACACTAAAAATAAGTATTAAAATCATTTAATAATCTCATCATTCTTCGTTTTATATTTTCACTAACGTTTAGAATAATCCAGCATTTTAAAATATTTTTGAGTAGAGATGACTGGTTTTAATTAACATTGTACATATAATTACAGTAACAAAATAGTACCTGTTAAATCTTAAACTTGTCAAGTTTAATATTACCTTCTGTATGGTACAGTTAATAGCTATCATAGGTATAGGACTTTACAGAATGTATCTAAAACTTTCCAGGATTTAATAATAGTTTTAGAAAAAGTTCACTTTTAGACGTGTCAACTAACAATAAATGTAAGTTTGACAGTAAATTCCTGTAATACTTAGACTAGAGAATTGTTTAACAATGGGAGAAATTTATATTAACTTGAATATGTTTCAAACTTTTATAACAATTTAATTACTTTTTGGAACTATTCAATTAAAATTTAATAAGTATCGTAATATTTATAGGATTTTTAACAATATGATGTGATATATAATGGTACAGAAATTGCACACGATTTTTTTAAAATCTGTTATATCATTACATGTTATATTTCTTTCAAACATAACTAGCTGGTTTTTTTCATTAACTTGCAAATTATCGTTTGCGTAATTTCCATAAAGTACAATTTAATACATTCACACTTTTATGAGAATAAACCTATTAAAATTTGTTGCGTAATATATTTAAGGTAAATAAGTTTATGTATTGTTTCATTATTTAATAATAGCATAGAAATCGTTGTACTGGTAAATTTATGATTTCCACCGCACACTGACATGTGATGTTGCATAAACTAATTGTGTAGTAAATCTACATTAACCCGTATCAAGCTGAATAATAGAAGGACATGGTGACAATGTGTGTGGATCGTGACATACTACTGTGGTTGGATTGTGTAGTTACGGGTTAATTAATTTATATACTAGCTAATTTAATGTAAAAAACCTCAATAACAAATAACAAATTCCAATAAATGTTTAAAATACTATTTACAAAACGTTTAACTTGTTTTACCCGGCTTAACTTACTTAAGAAATACAGAAACAAGGTTGTTTGGGGGCAATATTAAGTAAAGCTTTCTCAATGTTCAGTTAATCTTACAATTTTCAAAGCTAAAATTTTGTGATTTGATTATACAGGGTGTCAATTAAGTCTGGAACCTCTTTTTTAATTTTTGAACTATAATAGAAAGAAATACCAACGTTCACACGTGCTTACTGGTAATAGTAACGCACACATCTGCCCAATTACCGACCGTATAATTCCTTTGGGGGATGGTCCACAAGGAGTCGGACAAAATTCTTAAATAGCAGCATAGGTCAAATTTGGTATCAAATTAAAGATCTTACTTAGCAGAGTGCAATGCCGCAAACCGGACTTCAAAAGGTGGATTCATTCAGTAGTTATAGCTATTTGAATTTTAAAACAATTGAACAATGTAAATTATGAAGTATTACAAGTAAACGCCAATTTTTAAGTACCTGTGATCAAAGTAAGTGTTCAAAATGTTCCCCTCTCATCATCTGACAAAGTAGTAATCGAAGCCAGGAATAAATAATTATTACCAATAACACAACTACTGTTAGAATGTGAAAGTGGCAGATTGAGTCATACACAGCATCCACAGAAACTTAACGTTTGGTCAGGCATTATAGGATATCAAATTATGGGCCCATTATTTATCAATGGTAATTTAAATGGTGACTCGTATCTAGCAATGCTCCAAAATGAGATAATTCCTGCACTACAAGCTGCTTTTTGAACACTTACTTTGATCAGAGGTACTTAAAAATTGGTGTTTACTTGTAATACTTAATAATTTACATTGTTCAATTGCTTTAAAATTCAAATAGCTATAACTACTGAATGAATCCACCTTTTGAAGTCCGGTTTGCGGCATTGTACTCTACTAAGTAGCACCTTTAATTTGGTAACAAACTCGACCTATGCTGCTATTTAAGAATTTTGTCCGACTCCTTGTGGACCGTCCCCCAAAGGGATTATTTGGTCGGTAATTGGGCAGATATGTGCGTTAATATCACCAGTAAGCACGTGTGACCTTTGGTATTGTTTTATATTGTGGTTTAAAAATTAAAAAAGAGGTTCCAGACTTAATTGACACCCTGTATACATTTGTGTATTTATTTAAAATATAACTGTAAATTCTCGTAATTATTATTTTTGAAGTTTCAAAATAAACAGTAATTTTAAACGACCCATCCTGGAAGTCCCATTTTATGAAGCTTTGAAAAGATTCCTACACTGTATCCTACATAAAAAGCGATAGTCTAATCGAGTTTTGAGACGTATTAGCTAAATAGATTGTAGAATACATATTTCATATTTATAAAAAAATCAGCTTGTATCAAAAGAAAGATTAATAGTTATTAAATTGTTGTTGCATTTAGACATAGGTTGCAGATAATATTGTACAATAAGAAGACTGAATGTATGTGTTTCAGTTTTTTTTGGAAGATCTTACAGTTGTATCAGCGGCAGGGTGGCACCAACTGTTATCAAGTGTTCTTGCTGGAGAGCTTAATTAAAGTTCTTGCCGGTCTCCATCTCTGCTCCAGCTCCAGATTACGACTATTATCTGTCGTAATGGTTTCCTCTGTTATCTTTCCTTAAATATTAGTTACTGTAGTAAATACACAACAGTTAGACGGACCACTTAGGCTATTATTATACTGTTACATAAGACCTAAATATATTTAAACATTATGTGTAATTTATGTTAATAATTAATTTTTGACGATAAATCCGGAATCAATCATCACTTAACAGACTCGTAAAAATACATAAAATCAGAGAGTCTTTTTGCAAAACTGTTATTAATTTATCCGCATTATAATAAATACGCTGTCAGGAATTAAAAGTGGAAAATCGTTTCATAATAATGTTCAAATATGGCACGCCATTACAGAAGATATAAATGTTACTAAATAATTGTTATTTGTTACTATTACTCTTACACCAGCTATACACTATCGAACCCCATAAATATAAAATTTCATAGACTTTTAAAACCTTATATTAGAGTCATGGTGGTTTTTGTGGTTGTCATAAAATGAAAATCTATTCTAATATTAAATTACAGACAACATTTATCTAAGCATAGTAGAATGTAACCATGAACTTTGCTAGGAAAAATCTGTTATGTATTCCATTCTTCGCGACATACACTAACGATAATCGTAGAACAAACTAAATAGAAAAAGAAACATTTTTACTTACCCACATGAAGTAACAAATTATTTGGTACCTTGTGACTTAGAGGTACATAAAACACGGATGTTAGATTTACGATATAAAGGAACCCTGCTAGTTTTCATTAGGAAGGAAGCAAACAACAAAGAAAAGCTTTACGCAAAATTTCAAGTTTATAGGTCAGTATATTTTTAAGAGAGCATGCGGGCAGACAAAAAGATACACAAAAAGGCAGATATAAAATTCTTCCAGCCCCTCCTGTGATGAGCTGCACTAAATTTGAGAGACAGATATAGTAATACTATTCGCTATTATAATTTATCATATATGCTGAATTATAGATAAAGGAAATAAAACTGTAGAGGTAATTGTTTATTATTAAGATTATTTTGTAATGACAACACACAACTCAGACCACATCACCTTCCTCTCGTTTGGCGTCATTAATGTGTATTGCTAGGTCATCCATCATCCGTGCTTTGTCCGTCAGACACTCCTATCGACCCTGAAGTTCCCTTCCCTTGCTTCCTTAAATACTCCTGCACAAGACTTGCATTATCTCAAGCTATAACTAACTAAATAGTAAATGTATATCTATATACATATACTATAGTATATGTATGTTTTTACTGTAGCACAAATCCAATTAACGTTCTTAGGAATTATACGTGTAAACCTTTGTATACATATCCACAGTAATACTCATGTATCCCCTTGAAATCTAGGTTTTGTTAAATCATCATAATTATAACCATAATATAACGGATATGGAAGTTTTTTATAACAAAAACTTAATTAGTTTAATAACTACTCTATTATAGCTATATTAAATCATAACAATTCAATGGCTGGCCTTTGGAAACTATTTAAACACCTGAATGGATAAAATTTGTTTGTATCATTATCTTTCTTTACGAAAAATAAACGCCATTTTGACTAAATCAATGGATGCACATCAAGTCATGACGCAATTCGAAATAAACTAACTAGTAGTTTCACGCAACATTTAGTTGTTATTTTTCGATAACTCTTCAGCTTTTAAGACAGTTTCTGCTTGCAGGAGTGTTGCAATTAGTTGTTAAGGGAGAGTAACTTTATAAATATAATTTCGAATGAACTATAACAAAATTAAATGCTTGTTTTTATAAAGATATATAAGTTACATATGTTTAAATAAATAGGTGTTGTCAAAGATTTATAGATTATAGAATTTAGAAGTGTTGTAAAGTTCTATGATTAACACTGTTCTTAAAAAACTGTGCAATGAAAATTTTTTTAACGATATATTTGAACTAATAATGAAGCTAGGGTATCAATCTACATTAACTTGACCATAGAAAGGTATGTTAATTTTTTTCCCTGAAAACAATATTGAAGAAAAAATTCGTTGGCAACGAAAATCAAAGGAGCTACGATTTTTTTAACTCCTCTGAAAACACCGTTTTTTACAGTTTCCTATAACTCCGCGTCTGCTCAAAGTCAGTATAGCTAGATTTAAAAAACCGATTATCATACCAACAACGAGAAATTATCGTACTTTCATATAAAATAATCGTACCAAACACATTTAATGAAAAAGTATGCTATGTTCGTATAATAAATTATGTTATAATTAACTTTTGGTTTTTTACTGGTATAAATTTGTCAAAAATCTTCCATGGTACGATAATAACTACCCATCGTGTATCTTACCGGCGCATAAAATCAATGAAATTATCGTACCTTTACGATAATTATCGTACCTCGTTTGGTATTACTCCGACCCTTCTCAAATAAAGAAGGGACGCCATTTTGAACTACTGTTGTTCCTCCACGTCTATTCTTAACCTCATAGTTCAGTAGTGGTAATGGCACACCTTTGTGTTGGATGTTCGGTATCTCACGTGGAAGCAATTCGTAAAGACGAGTATACGTTAATCCTGTCAACGATGCCTGCCCGCTGCGCAGTGCTGCGCACTGCTTGCTCTTTTAAAAAAAATATTTACTCGAGCTTGCAAAAGTCGAATTACAGATCACGTGATGCCCCTGCTCCTTAACGCAATAATGTCCGAAAGACATCAATATAATACAATAATATAATTCCCCCCAGATCATATGCACCTGTGATAATAATACTTGGCTATAAATGCCCAACCAATGAAAAAAGTCCATTTTCCATGGTCACGCTATTGTAAATAAATATCGAAGCTAGAGTTTCACTCTTAGAGGTGACGGCCACATGCGAAACCTACCTCCGCTTTACTATGCTGTAAGGTATATGTAACATATAGGCAATTAAATATTTATTAGCAGTGGTTTCCTATATTAGACCAATGTAATAAAAAATCATATGCATTAG
The DNA here is from genome assembly GCF_021130785.1 of Homalodisca vitripennis. Classification (NCBI taxonomy): domain Eukaryota; kingdom Metazoa; phylum Arthropoda; class Insecta; order Hemiptera; family Cicadellidae; genus Homalodisca; species Homalodisca vitripennis. The sequence continues at coordinate 160,514,057 of NC_060208.1, forward strand.
ATTAGATTAAGTCAATCATAAAGATATTAAATTAGTTTTGCTTTTAAAAGTAGTTCTTTTTCATAAAAATATTATTTATAAAGGGAACATAATTACTGAATACGATGATTTGAAATAAATTTAATCCTTTAATATTATTTTAAAACACCAATGCTTACTTTGCGGGATAGCGCTGGAGGTCAAAAAGCACTAATATAAGCGTTTTTTTCATTCCTAGTTTGTGTAATTAAAATCTTAACAATATCTATGATAAGGAGATTAAAGGTCTAGCTAATTGTATATATCCATTTTTAGACCTGAACACAATGCATACTATCTGGAAAAATAGAGTTACAAAAAAGAAAACCTCTTCAACCAACAGAACAATGACAATTTGGTAGAAACTGAGTTTAATTAAATAATACTTTTTGGTAACAAAGCCACTTTGTGAATTTACAAACTAATACTTTCGCTATTTTATGTCGAGTCTTTCAATACTCTGTTCCAATGCTTTATTAACCTTTATATTTGAAGAATCTTAGTTAAACTAAAATAGTTCATCTCAGAATCTGGCACACAGCAAATATTATTATTATGTTACTTCTTATAGATTACTGTGAAGTTACTGGAAACTTACACATATGGGAATTCCTCATAGGCTTTGAACTACATCAAGCCGAGAGCTTTACATTAAAAAAACATTTAGATAGAATCTTGTGAGAACAATAACATGTTGTGAGAACTAGAAGTTATCAGAGGATCAACCAAGCGGAATTCTCGAGATATCTCTCAGTTGCCTCATTTTCCAACTTCTTTAAGTGACTAGCCCATTTGAGAATCATATGGTGGCTACGGATGATTATTTAAAACTCTTGAAGCAGGCTACAAAATTCTGAAGAGCTGGTAGGTTATCGTTATCAGAAGCATGAAGAGACTTAGATCTTTTATGAACTTCGAGAGGCCAGGATCTTTCACACAGGCTAATTATTTCCAAAGGCATTATCACCCAATATGGGAAATACAGAAAGGTTGAAAGTTCTATTAGCTGAAAGAATTTAGATAGTGAAAGGACATCCATTAATTGTCTTAGACTACAAGTTTTAATACAGTAGAATGTGTATACTATACGAGATGCTTGTGATACGCAGCTCGCAAAGAAAGTGAATGTCTTAAACACGAGAAACCCCTAATGTGAAACCTTCTAAATGCATAAGGATTTCAAAGGATCACACACGCTGAGAACTACCAGAGTGCATGAATACTTTGCTTTTGGCATCTATCAAATACTCGGAGCTTACACAGTTTAGGAGCGCATTGGCTGCTTGTTTGGAGTTTCAGAGACTCGGAGAAACCTGCAAAGGCTGTACTTAGTTGAATGATATTAATAGAGTTTCTATGCAATAAGTGATCAATATGCCTAAATTTTAGGTTTAATTTCTCATACGTATTCAGAAATCTAATAGGCATAGACACTGGAAGTTGACTGTATCAGACGTCGTATTATACAGTTGAATATGTAATAGAGAGTTTTTAAAAGGTATAGTTACTCAATATATATAATTGTAATTATATATACAGGGTGTTTGAAAAGTATGGGTACGGCTTAATATTTTAAAAACCATAGGAGATAACAGCTATATACTTTGCACAGTGTCATATGGCTATGTAAACTATTTTTCCTTGCTATTACCATGACATGCCAACCGTGGGGGGACTGCCCACAGAGGAAAACATGGAAATCTTAAATTAAAGCATGGGTCGAGTGATACCTCATTTGAAAGAGCTCACTTAGTAGAGTTGAATGCCGCAAACCGCATCTTAAAAGGTTTATCCAATCAGAAATGGCGGGTTGTTTTAGGTACACATTGTGAAGTACATTATGCGCTGCCATTTCTGACTGGATCGTCGTATTCTGACGCGGTTGGCGGCGTTTCACTCTACTAACCAATGTGTTTTCACTGAATTTTTTAATTAGCAAATTATGTCATAAATTTATAACACAATAAATAAATCTAAAAAACATCGGTATTTATTGTGTTTTATTTATTGTGTTATAAATTTATGACATAATTTGCTAATTAAAAAAAGTCAGTGAAGACACATTGGTTAGTAGAGTGAAACGGCGCCAACCGCATCGGAATACGACGATCCAGTCAGAAATGGCAGCGCATAATGTACTTCACAATGTGTACCTAAAACAACCCGCCATTTCTGATTGGATAAACCTTTTAAGATACGGTTTGCGGCATTCAACTCTACTAAGTGAGATCTTTTAAATGAGGTGTCACTCGACCCATGCTTCAATTTAAGATTTCCATGTTTTCCTCTGTGGGCCGTCCCCTCATGTTTGGCATGTCATGGTAATAGCAAGGAAAAATAGTTTACATAGCCATATGACACTGTGCAAAGTTTATAGCTGTTATCTCCTATGGTTTTTAAAATATTAAGCCGTACCCATACTTTTCAAACACCCTGTATATATTATATATATATATGTATATATATATATATATATATATATATATATATATATATATATATATATATAGGGAGGGAGAGAAAGAGAGAGAGAGAGAGAGAAAGCGCGAGAGAGAGAGAGAAATTACCAATATGTAACTAGTTACAATGCATTAGGCAAACCGCTGGTAGAATACCTTACCATAATATACTGTTAATCTTATAAAAATATAATTATATTTAATTTTATGATTTCTAATTAATAATGAATGTACTCTCGTTTGACAAATATAAATAGTTCTTTTCAAATAATCTACATTGTTACAGAACAATATTCATTGCTATGTAATGTTTAATTAAATAACAACACAGTTAATTAATAAACACATTCAGCAAAATAAAACCAATATAATATAATAAAAAAGCACAAGTTGTGTGAAAGTAACGAATTAAATACAACACACGTTTATTGTTCCTTTGTGTGTCCGTTAACCCATCCAAAACAGAGGTATCCTTTTATACAAATAATTGTTACATTGCTTTGAAAGTACTTGAAATAGCTTCATTACATTTTAATTCACTGATCTTGTTCTCTTTCAAAACAACATTTATTCTGATCGTGGTATGTTTTTAAGGTTGGATTTGCTTGATTACATCTTTCACGTCTCAGGCTTGAAGTACAAAAATAGCTAAGTAGTTCATCAGGAATTAAAAACCAGCATAAGCCTTACTCTTATGAAATTCTCAATATTCATTAAATATGAATAATGAACTATTGTGTGTGCGTGTGTGTTTGTTTGTAAAAAGACGTTTCCCATAGTAGGATCATACCAAGATAAGAAATTAATAAAGACTTATTCTACAAATCTTAAAAGCTACTTTTATGGATCCTGTATTCATTATCGATCTTGACGGCAGATACAATGGTGGGAGAGGGCGACACCGTATTGCCGTGAGACACCCAAGTGAGCCAGGGTGTCCCAGTTAGCCCTATCCCAAGCACCCAAACCACCGACGATTAATGCACAGTCACTGTGAAGCCGCCGGAGCGCAGGAACTGGGTAAGCGGTGTATTTTCCCTCCATAGCCTAAACTATAGCGAGTCAACGTTCATAAGTCATGGTGACATCAACGGCCTGAATGGTTTTGCGTGGATCGTGACCACATCCGGACGAAGGCGAGCCAAGTCATCCGGGACGTCACGATCACACCTTGATTCCGGCGTACTTCTAAACCTGGGGATGGACGCATTGCAGCGGTGAGGAGACCAAGCACCACGTCATGCCGCTTAGAGACCACGGACATGGTAGGTACTAAGCAATGACAAAGTACATGCGCCGTGGTCTCATCATGGCGGCTGCGGCTCCCCACAACCGTTCAGGAGTACGCTACATCGCAGCAAGATGTATTGCAGTACTTTCGTATTAGTCTTTCTCTAATAGGCTTAAATTAACGTAAGAATATATTCATTTTTCTGTCATGTGTGGGACGACACTTAATCTTGGATTATTTCTGGCATGTATAAGACAGCTTTGAATCACCTCGGGGACAACCATAAGATATTTTTTGTAACATTAAACACGTCGTTTTAAGGTTTCTCCTGAAAATAATCGCAAAAAATTGTAAAAGGGAGTTGCAAAGGAATTTCATACATACATAAAACAATGTTTTTATAAGAAACCAAATGTTAGACTCACACGAGCAATTAAGTCTCTAATTCTACCATATTTATTTTGGTCATTAACTGATCATTAGGAGAATATTCAACACTGCAATGTATAAAAGTGTATAACGTTAGGAATATTGTAAATTATACACTTAGGTTCATTAAGGTAAGAACCAATGAAGTTCATCCTAAAAGGACAAATTTTACAGCAAAACTGCTAAAACCCATGTTATTATAGGAAACTTCTAGTAAATGCCGTAAACGTTAAAAGACAATGGAATTTTAGGAAATAGAGACCATGTACCAAGAGATACCCTGCAGGTCAGCTGACCCACACTCTATAGTAACTGCGGCCGACAACCAGGCACAAGATTTCCCTCAGGTGTATTTTGTGTTTACTGCAGCAATGCACTATAGAACAATGTTATCACCTGACATATTCGATCATGATAACATGGGCCATACATCGCTCTATACGGTATACATATTCTGCGTTTATTTAGAAATGTATATCTATAGGCATATCGTATACATAAAATATCCTAAAATCTTACGTGACGAAGTATAATATCAGTGAAACCAATTTGAAAGTACAGTACTTATTTTGTAAAAGATTCCCTGTATGCATGGCCTTGCATCCGATTAATTATTTAAAAAGCTCAAAATTTAGATTCAATAACATTTTTATTATAAGTAACTAATATTTAAATTAAATAATGATGAAATAAAAATAATATTTTTATTATTTTAACCTTAACGTAATTTTTGGGATCATAATTATATCAAAAGTTATATATTAATATTTTGTTTAGTATAATAATGAAAATTTAACTATTGTCATATTTTAAATCTCTCGTTTTAATACATGTATGCAATAAAATTATTGTCAACTATATACAAGCATTTTTAATATTATATCTCAATATCGTCATTCTCTATTGCAATAGTTTTAAGCATAAAAAGGTTACATATAATTTATTTATTAAAAATAGACCTGACTATAAACTGTATTAGTGAAAGGGAGTAAAATGTTTACTGAATAACGAATGGCAAAATATTACTTAAAAATTGATAGAAACTTATGTGCAATAATTGAACGAGATACTCTACATAAATACTAAATATAAACATACAAGTTAAAATAGTAAAATCGTCACAATACACAAAATTATCTTTTTGTTCAATTAATACAAGGATTAAGTAGATAAAATTTAATTATTTTGGGATTCGAACACTATACGAGTATAACACTGTAACTTCATAGATAATGTTTAATACAATTAAAACATCAAAATAATTCAATTTAAAAGTGAAACACGAGGACTCCATCCAATAATGGGTCACTGTCCAATAACACACGGTCACGTGACAGTCTGTTGGTTATTGGATACGTGCCGACATGTGCGGTCTTCCCGTCTCTACCTGGTCGTTTCCTTCACGTTTTCACGCTTTCGCAACGTGTTCTGACGCACAGATGAAGGGATCAGGGTTTTAACAATATGAGTGATGTGCCGTGGTTAGACTCACAGAACATGTAACTGCAAGTTTTACCTCAGTGTAGAGATAATTTGTTTTATCACTATGTTATTTATCCATAAATTACGTTTAATACATATTGCAACGTTCATACGAGTTTCTTAACTAATGTCGATACTCTCTCAATCACTGATTCATTTACATTAAGCAGTATATATTGTGTTCAATACTAATGATCAGTGCCTATGTAAATAATGCTGAGTAACATTAGGACAGGTCAATATCATGTAGTAAAATATGACTGGATAAAGGAATAAATAAATGTTATTAAAAACATTGTCGTACAAGGTAAAGTATTCGTTTCAATGTTTGAAAAATGATTATTTTCAATATATTTTTGAAAGTTTTACTCTAAACAGCCAATACAACCATAGAATCGCAGTATTGTTCGCAACATTAGTTTGAATAAGCTATAAAAATATATAACTTTCATAATTCATAATTTCAAAATTTGCGTTAAAAAATTGCAATATTTATACATACCATTATCAAAGTGAACACAAATTAATAATAATCTTTACTAATCGGTTTTTTTAAACAAATTAATAAATATTTTGCAACATAATCTCAAAACCACGAATGAACTAGATTAGCCAGTAGATTTAAAATTGTACACTACAATAATGAGAATATGCTTTGGTTTAAACAAATACTTTCTCCAGACGATTCTGATTTGTTTTATTAATTTTTTACTTGGGAATGCATCTATATAATCTATTTTCATTAACATCTTCATATATCCATGCTACTAAAAATACTGCCTGTTATTGTCAGGAACTTTTTTAACAACTTTCATTCAGTAAGGTAACATCTGTATCGTATTATGCGTTTCTTTACCACTATACAAAATAGGAAAACAATTAAAGTAAACATATTTGATACATGAAATCCATTTTAATTAAAGATCAATAACTCCACAAGATTGTCTTTAAACTGAAACTCAAGGCCATTATTGATATTGTAAAAGCCTTTTGGCTTCAGAAATTAAACCTTACAGTAAAAGGAAAACTCAACAAAAACAGAAATAACATATAAAATGACAATTGGTTCGTTCGTAGGAAATTATAGTGCAGATAAAACATTAAGATTCATGATGTGTTAATACACGGAATATTTGTTGTAATTTACTTTGTAAATAATATGTACTGTAATTATGGTGAGAAAGAAGGGTAAAATATTACTGATGTGGATATTATAAAAAGAAGTTAAAACCATAAAACATGTTATTTACCATATTTACTCTAGAGCACACACGTTCTCACTCTGCAACAGAATCACGGCCCAATACTAAATGATATGATCCTGGTAGTGAAAGTGTTATAGCAATATCATTCTAGTAGTTCTTACCTAAAAATGAAAGTACTGCTGTGTTAAACTAATAAGAATATGAAGGACTCATTTTGTATGAAGTAATTCGACAGGTTTAGTGCTACACAAATAAAAACAATAACACGAAATAAATTAATTTGCACGTCATTTTTTAGGGGTAAACTTTTTGATAAGTGACATAAAGTACGTCCAATAAGAGTGTCTCAGTGAGGGGAATTTTTTGAAATTTGTCTTTCTTAATGACAGGTGAATATTTCTATCATTGAGTAGTTCTAAATAGCAATAAATTATGGAAGTAGATTAGTAGCATTTGGAGACATATTTTAATATAAGCCTTTAAATAATGATTACCTTAACCGTTATAGCTTTGCACATGAATCTACCAATTTTTTTAAAATTCTTTTATAATCAATTACACAATGACTTTTAAAAAGTTTTATCAAAGAGAAAGATTTAAAATTTAAGTATCAGTGTAAAGTTTACGCCAGTTTGTAAAACTCTTCCTGAATACTATGTTAGGACAGAAGTAATATAGATAATTTTCTGATATTTAGATAAGCATATTACTTGTAGGGCTGGAACTATTTTATTCCCGTGTATCTCTAAATATTTATCTGCTTGTCTGCACGATATCAAAAAAATGAACCAATTAAATTGAAATTATGCATCGAGCTTTATTTATATATGACGAACACTGAGTTTGATAAAAGTGTATGCCACTGCGGTGCATAAAAAAAATTCAAATTAGTGTTTAACCATGTTGTGAGTAATTAAAGATTAAATAATTTGGTACAGAAACGTAGTTCACTATTTTATTGTTACTTGTGGGGCAAAATAAAATGTTTTAACACTGATATTTTAAATTATCATTTAATTCAATCAATTTAAATTCCTTTAACTAATCAATATAATAAACAACAGTGTATTATCAATTTATTAAATGTTGTTTAATAATTGAGTGATATAACGCATAATTTTTGTGTTACTATCCTTTTTTTATATGTCACTGTTATAAAGTTACCTATATATTTAAAATATTGAATGTAACCTCAGCGAGCCTATTACACTTGGTCCGGCGCTCGTATAACTTGGATTAGTATTATTTAAGTATTTTAGTGTCACTACCAATATTATCTTATTTTATATTCTTATAAGCCTTATTAAAACCTTATTAATTAAATTTACTTTTCAAAATACACGCATAGGATTTTATGTAACTCAAAGTAAATATATGATGATTGTATTGCAGTATTATCAAAAATATTCTTTACAAGGAACGTTAGAGATTGCAATACGTTCCAATGTTACATTGGATGTAGTAAACCCCTTTGAAGGAGAATAACGAATCATGTTTACGGACCTTCGTTCAAGTTCAACCTATTGTTAGACAGCACTCTCCAAGAAATAGGTTACCTATCTGTTGTTTGTTGTTAAAATTAGAGAGAGAATACTTGTTTTAAAAACAATACAATAATAACAGATTATACTTATATATTACCAATAAAATATTTTAGATTGTAATAACAATCACTTCTCTTTATCATTTACGTAAACGTTCACTTGAATAATCATACACGTGGAACAAATAACTTTACTTTATCAAATTATTGTAATCACAAATGGATAACTATGAAGACATTCGATGGTAAAATCCTTGAAGCGGAAATGACAACATTTAATAATTATTAATATGTAATGTATTTATATCTGAGTATCAGTGAAACCTATTTTACTCAGTGACTTCTGGTTTTAAATTTATTGAGCATAATTTATAAATTGGTGGTGTTATATTTAATTAATTTATAAAGTGGAAGTTTGTTATTGGTATGACAAGAGATTAAATATCTTATAAATAAAAATATAATTTCTCAATGTGTTACTAAGCACTAATCTTGAGTACGGCTGGATGTTATTCGGCTAATTATTTCAGTAAAATATTTATTTAATATGATGAAGGTTTATATGATGATAAAGATTACAAAAGTTACCCGGAATCTTTTGAATTCAGAAATAAGTTTTTGTATTTATGTTATATAATTAGGTTTAACTGACACCAAACAGCTGTTGAAAGTTGCAAATCAATTTCGAAAAATTAGCTGAAAATCTGTTTACATTTAAATTTTATAAAATGAAAATTAAAGGCAATACGATTTTTTGGACACGATTCTAAGCACGATATAATCGATGAGTTATATTCACATAACTTTTAATAGTTGATTCAATGTAAGTTTAGCTCCACTTTTGGAACGCGACGCTGTCACAGAATTGATCAAGATTGCAATTGTGCAATTACAATCCGACGAGACAATGAGTATTGTAATATTACCTATATTACCTATTTACCTATATTACCGTTTTACCTATATTTTGTTTTCTATGTGTTTCTGATGTGGAAACGATATAAAGAGTTGGTTTTGAGCTTCTTTGTCGGCAAAATTTCTGTATCTATTCAGACTAACATGACTCCCGGTTCCAGAGGTCAAGTCTGTGGCGTATAATTTCAGACACGGCACTGAAAAGAAGGTGACTGAAGCTAACTAAACATTCACAAAGGAGACTCAGCTGTGGCGTTTTATACATAATTAATTTTAAATGTAAAATGCTCCTTCCTACACATGTTTCATCTCCACCATTGCTTTCACAAAGTGGTATGAGAACTTCGATTTTGAAAATAGCGTGTAAGCCGCGGTCAACATAATCTTTAATTTAGAATTATCCATTTATAAAAAACATTATTAGTAAAATTTGGATTAAAATAATAACTTTTTACTGATTGAGTCTAAAAATATGATTACATATTTCACCTATAGAACTGGTTAGATTTATTGTACTTCGCAAAAAAAGAAAATATAAACTTATTAGTTCGGTGCTAGCGAGGCATCCCTAAGACTTTCCTTGTTTTTTTACTGGTCTTATATTTTTTATTATTTCTTACGTCTGTATATCCGCGCAATATCTGTAGAAAAACGTAGCTATGTACTTTAGTGTTTGTATGAAATTTAGTTTCAGATGAAACAACAGAGAGAATTTTATGATGGTGTTTGAATTTCTTTTATGCGCTTATCTGTATTTCAAGAGGCTATAAATATCTCTCCTCTTATCGATTACGTGTTATTTCCGTCAGATTATCGTGATGGAGATGCGTAATATATTAAGATTGTTGCCTAAAGCTTTAAAGATGTCTGTTTAGATACTTTGCATGGAAAATTGCGATTCTATTCACAACTTAAGTTTTAAGGAGTTTATGCAAATAAATGTACATGCAGCATAAAAGCATCTATTTTTAGATTTATATTTAGACCGTTACTTTTTTTGTCGTTAGTTAATTATAATTAAATAGTTAATTATATATACAATACAATATAGGTATCGAAAAAGCCCAAACCAATAAAAATTATAACTTGTTTGAATGTATGTAGAAAAAATAGAACAGCAATATATACAGACTCCAGCCAATATTCTTTACAAATATTCTCTATTTGCTCAAAGATTAAAATAATAAGCTATGACAGTCATTGAGCAAATGTGTTTGCCAATAACGAACGCTCAAAGTCAATCAAGTGTATCTGCGCTGTTTCTATTATTCAGTCACACTGGTTTTTACTTACTTAAATTGAATTTCTTTCTTCTTTGATAAATTTATTCTTAGTTTAATACACTTGAAGTAATGGGTTTAAAAGTACTTCAATGTACTGAAGAGAAAAGAAAACTTATATAGTAGTGTTTTACAATGTAATTCCTCCAAAACTGGCCAATTTAGTTCAGTTATTAATTTATATGATCTCATCCTGGTGTCATCGCTTTAACGTTAATTTTTACAATATCCAAGAAAAATGGAGATTTATTTACATAAACCTGGTTGAATTGGTTTTGATTACAAACACAGAAATTGGAAGTATGTTATATTACTTGAAGAGATTAAGAAACTGTTAAATTTGTTCCTTTTTTGTTTCTAAAATATACCCTAACTAAGGGTTAACATTTTAACGTCATCCAAACCTTTAGGCCACTACGTTTAAACAGATTCAAGGAATGGACAGAAAATATTTTGGAAATACCTACCCCAAATTACGCCAAATGTAAAAGTGTGTTGCTATTTTAATTTCTTATTCTATTTAAAATGAGGAAAAGAAGCATATGCTGAAGCTGTAACTTTTATAAATAAACAAGCAATGTCCAGAGAGGAAACTTCTTACTGAAAAGAATTAGAGAGGTTGAAGTGTGTGAGGGGGACATGAAGAGAGAAAGAAGTGACATAAAAGTGGATGCTATTTTCACCGGTACACTAAACAAAGTAAAATATAGTCCTTCTAAATATAGACAAATCTAACTATGATTTGGTATGTTACTATAAAAATTAGAAGAGAATGTAAATGAGAAGATAAAAAAAACTCAACCCATCACTTAATGTGAATTTACTGCAACTGAAAATATTAAGTGAAACTTCAGGTGAATATAAAATGTACTAACTTCTTGTTAGATGACAAATTAGTTTATTTGTATGTAATAAGAGTTGAAAATGTATAAGAAATTAATTTTGATTTTCAGGAAACTTAAAAGTTTAGAAATGTAACGCTTATAACTAAAAGATTAATAGAAATAAATTGATAAGATTTAATTAAACTTCAGTGATACGTGGGTACGTAGCAATAAAAAGTTATATAGAAGGAGATAAGTCATCCAGAATTACAAATTGCAAAATATAAATAAATGCAGGTAAAATGTCTATCAAATTTCTAATGGAGTATAGAATAGTGAGATTTTTAAGTTACAGGATTTTGGAACAGATTTAATTGCAATAACTTAAATTTATTTAAATGACGGTGTTTGAATTTCTTTTATGCGCTTATCTGTATTTCAAGAGGCTATAAATATAACTCCTCTTATCAATTATGTTTGATTTCCGGATACTAACAAACTAAAGTGCTTCTTAATGATCATTACAGCAATAATTTTTTCACGTGTTTGCCTCCAATGGTGGTACAAGTATGTACTTAGGCACTGGCCATTAGTTTGATGGAGTGGCCTGTATAGCAACTATAAATACTATAAACTTGAAAATAAGGAAATTTCAAACTGTTTTTTTAATTGTGTATTAATATTGTTACCAGATACTTGTGGCCTCAATTAGATTAACCATTAGAATTTTAGTAGGGAGATGTCAATTACAGGGTTGGAAGTAACTCAGATAACTTTAAAGAGTAGCGTAATAATTTGTCGCCTTAATTGGTACTGACTGTTTTATCATCCATGGGGTTTCATTAGTAAAACACATTCTGTGATTGATATAATTTACATTAAATTAATTAATAATATTTATTAACCAATGTATGTTAATGAAACAATGATATGACACAAAATTAATATTAACATATTTTATTAATGTAATATTGTTTTGAAAACAGAGTAGAAGCTAGTCATCAAACAAGATAACGAAAAAGTAATACATGTCTCCGTAATGTTTAAATTGATATGATAATGTATATGAATTGCAATATGATTAAAACTTCGGGAAGGCTTGGAACCGTACATCGCCGCTCGCACACCCACAGCAAACCATCAGGGAAGCGCGCGCCCATGGTGGCGAACGGGATGCCGGATCAAGACTAAACTAGGTAAAAAAAAAGAACATCGTGGTCAGTATACTCAGGTTCATTTACTAAGACACACATAGGCCTATCCAGTCAATATAAATAAATATGTATATATACTATAAATAAAAAAATATAAAAAATAAAAGGTGCCTGCAGTAGTAGATACCTCAAACAATCCTTGTCAGGTGCACCTGCATACAAAAATTAGAAACGCCATAATTTGAAACAAGAAAATGCCAATTTCACCCGGTATCCTTCGGCTAAGGGCGGGCTCCTAATGAAATCCAAGAAATAACTAAATAATATCTAAAACTAACTTAAAAATTAAATAACAAAATATAAACTATATAAATGGCAACAATAACAATATCACAGGGTATCACAGATGTTGACTGGTAGAAATGTCCATCATGGTGGCCGTCCTTCAGTAGAGCGCAAAAGCGAAGGTTCTCTGCGACCACGCATGATGGAGAGATGACAGGAGGAAACAATTCATCCCTTGGACCTCATCATGAGGGGCCGTAAACTTAGCCGCACAATGTTAGAAGTAAATCAGCTCAGCAAATAAACAAAACACTTAAATAAACTAATTTTTAAACAGGAGCTACTCCTAACTTGTACAGTACGGCTCAAGAGTCTTTACGCCACTCTGCCGGAAAGGCCAAACGCCTTCAAATGGTACAGTCGCCTCTGCAGCCAATAAACCACACACACACTATATAAAACACACATGAGCCGGGGAGATATAGGTATTGAACCGGCTCAGACTCCCCCCCCCAAAAGGAGGAACTCCCCTCTGTTAATTTCTTCAAAAAGAAGAACCGAACGAAATGCCTCTCCCCCCCAAAGGTTGAAGAATTATAAACCGGAAACCCTGAAGTCTGCAGAAGGGAAAACCAAGAAAATCCAGTTGGAGGCAAGAAATCCCTCCAAGAGTAGCGTGGGTACAAAGAAGAAAACAGGAACCTTGATCAGGAAGAAGGAGCAGAGGTGATCAGGCCTCTGGACCTAAAACCCTTCCGCACAGACTAAAGAGAAATCACGGATGACTCCGGCTAAGGCTTCAGATGGGATATGTGCGCCTTCCTGAAAATCTTCTCGGACTGAGGATCTCCCAGTCGGGGCAGTCACCGGAGTCAGAAACTTCAAGATGCGGTGGGGACCAGTCCACCTGTAGCAAAGTTTAGCAGCTCTTTTGTCCACAGCCGAACTGACTGGGTGAGCCTTGCAGTAAACTAGATCCCCCACCTGGAAGGGATTGGCAATACGACCTCGGTTGTACTTCCTCCTTACTAACTCCCTAGCCCGAATGAGATTCCGCCTGGCTGCCTCCCAAGTGGCTTTCACATCGGGAGTACCAGGAGGTGGCAGAAGATCGCTAATTTTCCAAAGGTTCGCCAAAGGGTTGTTTGGCGGAAAGCCAAATAATAAACTCGAAAGGTACCGCCTTGTGACTTTCATGCTGGGCCGTATTAAAGGCAAATTGGATCCAAGGTAGTTGTTGATCCCAGGTGGTCTGATTTTCCGCATGAAAAGGCAATGAGAGCAGATCGAAGATTGCGATTAAACCGTTCGGCGTGAGAAGGCTGAGGATAGAAAGGGGAAGTAGTCACATGGCGGATTCCGTGCCCAAAGCACATTCTTTTAAAGATATTAGAGACAAACTGTGAACCATTATCGGAAACTAAGGTGGCGGGGATTCCAAAGTGTTTGAAAAAAATGGTTACGAAGTGCTTGCACCGTGAGCTGCGCGGTAGCACTCCGCAATGGGAACAACCAAACAAACTTGGAGAAGGCATCCACACAAACAAGTAGGAACTTATTTCCAGACTTGCTACGCGGGAGAGGCCCAACATAGTCAATGAAAAACCTTCTCCAAAGGTTTTTCCGCCACCTCAGATGACAAAAGACCCAACTTGGTATTTTGAGCGGGTTTGCTTAGCGAGCACAGTTCACAAGAACGTACTCGAGCTGCAATATCCCGGTCCATACCTTTCCAGATGAAACTGATCCCTAATCTTCGCGATGGTCTTATGAATTCCTAGATGTCCGCCCACAGGAGAAGAATGAAAATACTGAAAGACCATCGGTACAAGAAAGCTTGGCAGCACTAACTTAGGTTTTCCTCCGCTGCTTGTCACGGCAGCATAGAGCACCTCGGTACAGAAAATAAGGAGGGTGGGCACCTCCGTTTTTAAGCTCATTGATGATGATAGCAGTCAGCTCGGGATCCTTAAGTTGGTGTGGAACAATGTCCGAAAATGCCAGAGGAAAGTCTAGGAGCACGCCACAACATGGCGGCTCTGATAAATTCTGGTGGTCGTTGGGTAAGTGATACATGCGTGACAGAGTGTCCGCTATGATATTTTGGGTGCCCTCGCACGTGCTGCACTGTGAACTTAAGGGCAGAAATTTGGACTACCCAGCGACCAATCTTCCCGAGCTGACGGGGGTGGGCAAGGAGCCAAGAAAGTGCCTGGTTGTCGGTTTCCAACAAAAAATTCTTTATGTTCTAGGTAACGCCTGAACTTATTAATTCCAAACACGACAGCCAAACATTCCAGCTCCATAAACAGAACAACTCTTCTTCTCACAAGGGGTTACGTGCGTGAAGCATAAGCTATGGGCTGCCGGATACCATCTACTTCTTGTGATAAAACAGCAGCAACGGCTAAGGAGGAAGCATCAGTTTGCAAGACGAACTTACGACTGAAATCAGGCATAGCCAAGACTGGAGGCTGCATCACTGCCTCTTTCAGCTGCTCAAAAGCAGTCTGTTGCGCTTCACCCCACTCAAACTTGGCACCCTTTTTCCTAAGAGAGTTCAGAGGGGCCGCCACTTCAGCAACATTGGGGATGAAACGACGATAAAAATTTATCATTCCCACAAAACGGGCAATCCCCTTGGCATCCTTAGGAGGAGGAAACTCCCTGATTGCCTGGGTTCTCTCTGGATCAATACAAACACCTCGAGAAGAGACAAGATGACCCAGAAACGATATTTCAGACTGAGCAAAACTCACCTTTTCAGGATTGACGGTAAGGCCAGACTCTCGTAGCCTAGTTAGAACTTCCTCTAGATGAGTCAAGTGCTCCTCATAACTCTCACTGTACACAAGCAGGTCATCCAGATAGTTGAACACGAACTTCTTAAATTTGACATCATGAAAGATAGAATCCAGGAGTCTGGTGAGTGTTTGGGCCCCCACAGCCAGGCCCATTGGCACTCGGGTGAACTGGTACAAATTCCAAGGCACACAAAAGGCAGTGAGAGGTCGAGACTCGTGTTTTAGAGGAATCTGATGGTATGCCTGATTAAGATCAAAAATGGAGAAATACTGGCCTTACCAAACCAGTCGAAAGCAGAATGCAAATCGGGGAGAGGCACGGAAGTCAATTTCTATCTGAGCATTGAGCTTTCGATAATCCAGGACCAATCTAGACTTCCCATTAGGTTTCGGCACTAGAAACGCTGGACTGGAAAAATTTGAGCAAGACGGCTCGATCACCCCACTCTTAAGTAAATCATCAATCATATTTCTCAGAATTTCCATCTTGGGCGGAGCAAGCTTATATGGATGGGAACGTACAGGACGGGTGTCTGTAAGACGAATCTCGTATTCCAAGAGATTGGTCGTACCCAGTTTGTCAGTTAGGACTTCAGGAAAAACTGGAACAAATCTGCCTAATGTCCTCAGCCTCTTTCGGCGTAAGATGTCCTAGTTGGTCAGGAGGAGTCAAGCTCTTATCTTCCATCTCTAAGGCAGCAGTCCCCACGAGACTCGACATCTGAAAAGGGAACGATCACCCGCCTGGCGAAAGCAAAGAAAACATGACTGGAGGCCAAATCCAAAATCATGCCAGTTTTTCCAATAAAATCTGCTCCCAAGAATGAAAGGAAAAGTCAGGTCCTTAGCCACCAAAAAGCTCCAATCCCAAGAGAAATAATTAATTTTGATGTGAATCTGGGCACTACAGATAATAGGTAAAGGTGTGCGTGAAGCATTCCAGCAGATAAGTGAACTAGGCTCAACCTGCCGTATTAGCCCAGAGGATTTTAGATCTTCAAAAAACGACAAAGAAATCAGGCTGCGTGCTGACCCAGAATCAACCAGGGCCTTCTGCACCACATTCCCCACAAGCACATCCAGTTGTGGGCAGGTTTGAGCGGGCAGCCCTTACTCCCTGCGCAGCCAGAGCAGCAACCTCCCCTCTCGGGCCAACGATGATAACTGTCCCCCCACGTCTATTTCTTTCTGTTTTCTTTCTGTTCTGTATTAAACCAGCTACCCTTTTACCATCAAAATTAGGTACATATTTGCCCTCAAAATTACCTTTACGGCACGAGTCGGGCTTACTCGTCCGCAAGCTTACTAGTTTTTTTTTATTAAGTGGACAAAACGGTCTAATATGTCCCACTTGCTTGCAGCCATAACAGGTAGGAGGCTGCCTACGGGGAAGGAGCAGCTGCTGGCTCAGACTGCACCGGAGCATGGACCGGCCCCGGAGGCAAGTGAGGAAGATGCCTCGACATGGCCTCCCTTTGATCATCCGCATCCTGAACCCCTCTGGAGATGATGGAGAGGCGGTCCAAATCCGCAAAAGATGCGGGACGGCTACAAAAAATCAACCGGGAGCGTTCTTCAGGTTTAATGCCCTCCAAAATAAGGCTCACCAAATCCGTTTCGCTCAAGCTCAAGCGCAACACCCGGGCTACATCCCGTATCTCCCCGACAAAATGGCTCAACGTCTCGTCTGGTGCCTGAGGACGGTAAACGCGTTCCACCCGCAAGCGCTCCCTAACCCGAGCAGGTACAAAGAACTCCAAGAACTCGGCGTGGAAACTGGTCAAATGAGGCACCTCGCTTAAGGCAGTCTAGAAGGCGATCAAAAAGCGGCCTTAAGGAAAACTGCGCTAAAATCTGCCATAAGCATGGCATCTGTCATACCAGGAAATTCTCTTAGCTTAAAAACTTCCAGAAGGAAATGGATAAGTAAATTAGTGTCAAGTCCATCAACTCTGGGGAAGTGTTGTAAAACACTCCCCAAAGGATGAGGCAGTTTGCCAAAGCTAGAAAAGGAAGGCACAACTATAGATGATGCCTCACCAGCCGCTTCAGGAGGGCCACTACCCATCGGAGACATAGTAACTCTGGGAGTCTCGAAAGAAAGAGCCGGTGGATGGTTAGCAAAAGTAATGGTAGTGGGAACCTCCGTTTGGAGTGACAGCGGTAAATAGTACCCCCTTCTCTTTCACCGAGCGCACCTCACTCAAACCATCTAAGGCTTGTTTTAATTTATTACTGGCCGAAAAAAGCCCAACTTTTTAATATCAGAGTCTAAACTAGGAGCTGACATAAGTAAACTATTCTGTCACGCCAATGTAAAAGCTGAGATGCCAATCTAGCCTTTGCTGACCCGACATGGAAGTGACTCAAAATTAATGTCGTCTTCTAACTCTTCCATTCGGGTTTTACAAAACTCAAATTCCAGTATTAATTTGGAACTCTGCAATTCCAGCTGCGGTCCAACGCTATACAAGCCCGTAATTGAGCTCTTAATGCCCTCACATCTCCCTCGGGCTTCTGTCCTCTCGCCAGGACCTCAAAAACCAACTCGGGCTTGCGCAGATGTTCAGGCACCAGGGAAAACGCCATACCAAACAATTAAGACAAAATAAATACAACAAAGCGTACGCAACAATTACTTAGTAACCTAAGTGGACTCAACTCACAAAGGGCTTACACTGACGAGGTCCAAGTGAAGAACTTAATACCTGCCACCTAATAGAAGGATACCCTGCAAATATACACTAACCACAACCTACAAACACAGAAGCAATAAATATAACAAAACAACACATTGATAGGGGAGAAGTAGAGTACAGTTAGATAAATTTAGCGGTTAAGCAATTTAGAGTCCCTTGCTCCCTGCAAAGGGTAAGTCTGCAGGAAGCAAGACACTAAACCAATTCCACCCGGTATCCAGTGCTAGGGCGAGCTCCTAATAAAAAAAGTTGTGTACTCTGACCTCCCCCTACCTAACACTAACCACCTACACCAACAAACAAAACCAGAACTGAGAGACAGCTGAGAGAGCAGGTAACCACGCTCTGCTACCATTGGAACCGTACATCGCCGCTCGCACACCCACAGCAAACCATCAGGGAAGCGCGCGCCCATGGTGGCGAACGGGATGGCCGGATCAAGACTAAACTAGGTAAAAAAAAAGAACATCGTGGTCAGTATACTCAGGTTCATTTACTAAGACACACATAGGCCTATCCAGTCAATATAAATAAATATGTATATATACTATAAATAAAAAAAATAAAAAAAATAAAAGGTGCCTGCAGTAGTAGATACCTCAAACAATCCTTGTCAGGTGCACCTGCATACAAAAATTAGAAACGCCATAATTTGAAACAAGAAATGCCAATTTCACCCGGTATCCTTCGGCTAAGGGCGGGCTCCTAATGAAATCCAAGAAATAACTAAATAATATCTAAAACTAACTTAAAATTAAATAACAAAATATAAACTATATAAATGGCAACAATAACAATATCACAGGGTATCACAGATGTTGACTGGTAGAAATGTCCATCATGGTGGCCGTCCTTCAGTAGAGCGCAAAAGCGAAGGTTCTCTGCGACCACGCATGATGGAGAGATGACAGGAGGAAACAATTCATCCCTTGGACCTCATCAGTGAGGGGCCGTAAACTTAGCCGCACATGTTAGAAGTAAATCAGCTCAGCAAATAAACAAAACACTTAAATAAACTAATTTTTTAAACAGGAGCTACTCCTAACTTGTACAGTACGGCTCAAGAGTCTTTACGCCACTCTGCCGGAAAGGCCAAACGCCTTCAAATGGTCAGTCGCCTCTGCAGCCAATAAACCACACACACACTATATAAAACACACATGAGCCGGGGAGATATAGGTATTGAACCGGCTCAGGCTATAATTTTTTAACAGATTTATTGCAATATATGTAGCACTCTTTAATAGTTTTACATAAACGTGTGGCCGGTTTTATTACATACACTAACATCGAAAACAATCTTGAAATTTTACACACAAGCAAAAAAAGTCGTTTATTATCTACTTTAGAACATTTTGAAATCTACAAAAGTGCCAAAATTAATCATAATATATTATTAAATGACAAATATTTTCTATAAAAAATGTATTATTCGATAGACTTTTAAACGATATACATTGATCACACATAAAATTAAATACAACTAATTTAGCCACCAAGGTAGTGAAAAAACACATGACAAATTGGTTTTAATTATTTATTTCATAACTTAACCTTAGTTAGTACCTGAAGATAAAATCACAGATTTCGAAATGTACATTGTAACAAATATAAAAGTTTACAAAAAAAGTGTTAAAAGGTTTATTTGTATTGTGTTATACATATATTTTTATTTTGAAATGTGTTTATTCTAAACATCGTGAACAAATTTATGAAACATAATTTCTTTTTAGTTACTACTCTCATTGAAATGCAGACAAAGTAACCTCATTATATACAATCCTACATTCTACAATTATGCTGAGTGTGCTGTAAAGCTCAGCATGCAACTAGGTGTAAACAAACATCAAAGCCCTGGAGGCCTCTGTGCACTTGACATATGGAATCATGGTTTATCACACATGCTTTCTTTTGTTATCTTTCAAAGCAATTTTACCTCCTGCTTCTGAATCAGCTTTTATCGAGATATAATAAGTGCAGTTGATTTTCTTATAGTAGCAAAAAATATTAAATATTGAGGTTATTTCATAGTATTATGTTGAAGGAGACTACTAAATATTCTTTTATCGTCAACAACATGAGATTCCTGGTGCTCAATATTGGTTCGGTCATAAGTTATGTTACTCATAACTAAAGAGTTATTAGAGAAATCATACAATAAGTTCTATACTTCTGTTTTATTTCTGTACCAAGCTAAGGATAAAGAGATTCTGTGATAAAAACATATATTCTCGAATACTTCTGTGGTAAATAACATAAAATTTCTTTGACATCCACTCTTTATAATGTTGGACAGAAATTCAACAACCATAACATACAGTAGAAGTGTATGTACTACATAGGTGTATGTACTCATAGAAGCTGTATAAATAAATATAATTGGAAGAAATCTTAATTTCTAGACTCGAACCCGTTTTATTGGCATTAGCTTGCGTCCTTGTGAGCTCTATCCGAGATTTTAAGGGAAAACCACTTTTTAAATTTATTACAAGAAGCTGAGGCAATTACATACTACAGTTAAACCTATAAGATTTCCTATTGTAGTGACAAGATACTGAGAATAGGTAATGGTTGTGAATTAGAGCCACTGCTGCCCAAGATTTTCTAGTAAAGCCGCCATAACTATGAACGACTATTTCTGTCATATCAAGCTGGGAAGAACAAGAGGCTTTTACAGTTTCATTTGCTACCACTAAAAACCAGAAATGATAGGTATTTCCTGAATTTTAGTTTTAAAAAAGCTTTTATGACTAAGATAGTTACAATAATCCAGTAATTATCCTCTGCAATAACCTATATCCATTATCAGGGATCAGTACTGGTATCGAATATATTTAAAATCTGTATGGCTTTATTCATTATCAGAAATGAGTGGAGCTAAGAAAAACGTCAAAATGGCCCATCGTGTAGGATGGCTTTAAAGACAACTGAGAAAAAAAGAATGTAAATGGGAGGTGCATTTTTATGATAACTGATAATGAATGTATGTAATAAATCACACTTTATGTTTCAAAAAATACAAATTTTAAGTATTTAGAAACTTTTCGGGAGGGCATATTTGGTAACTCACGATTAAGTAATATTATACCTCAAGCTTGCGAAGAATTTCTAGCAAAAGGGAATTTGATCATATAAATAATTGGTTTTGATGTTCAACATATTCTTATTGACCAATGTTGTATAATTATATTAGAATAAATTTCTTATTTATCGTTTTTTTATCTCACTTATAAATAAGTGCTAGACAAACAGAACCTTTATCAATGGCGTTGGTTTACTTAGAGACTCGAGAATCAATTTATGTTTGAGACTCGGGTATTGTATCCAGAAAATAACATCAAAACTAATATGTCTTATGTAAACTAGAACATATTCAATGTTGCATGTTGTTAGCGAATTTCCGATTTTATGTTTAAAGATTCAAGAAAGCAAAACAACATCCTGTTCAAACACAATGTGCACTGAAGTCTGTACGTTTTATCACAAACACAAATGTTTTCCACACAATGTTATCTCTCACGGATGTTGCACTCCAAAGGAGATTATCCTCGTCCTACAACACTGAATAAAACATGTGCTTTCTGTCAAAAGCATGACGTTTATTTTTGGGCGATTCATCGTGACAAAGAGTTAAAATTCTTTCTAAAGTAAAATAATGATAATAAGATAGACTTGTTTATTTTCGTCATTACCTATGAAACTTGTTCAATGCTAATACATCTTCTTTGAATGTGGAATAAATATTAATTTATATGGATCCAAATTAATCTAGCCGTAGTAAAAATAACTAGCATATTACTCCACAAGAATACAGTTACAGTTTATTCACTTTTATCCCCTTATTGTGATCTGGAGAATTACAAAACATATCATATAAACATTTTGTGATTTACATATATTCTGTGCCTTTTGTTTTACGAATAAACCCTGGAAAATGCATTGCCTAAATATTGAGTCTTCCTGGTAATAAGGTTTATTCTCATTAATTTCATATAAATAGATAATGGCTAAAATTTCATAAGAGTCTCACTGTTCATTACCCCTAATCATTAGTAACAAAAATATAAGATCAATTACTATTGGAATAAATACCTTCTATTTCTAATAAATCTTAGTCTAAAATTATTTGTTTTATATATTTCAAGCTTGTTTTTTACCTTTGTTAATATTAAGTATGTTTTGGTGGCTGAATTAGAGAACAGTATCTGTTATACCAAATGATTGTAAATTTACGGTAAGTATTTTAGCTAAAACCTAATGGTTAAAACTATTAATTATAACCAATTCAGTTAAACCGGACATTAAGAAAATGCAAAATTTAGTACTTTACGTCCAATAATCCAGTAAGTATAAAAATATTGCATACGAGACTTTTACAAACCGTGTTATAGTTTACGAGTAAATTTGGAATATTTTAGATATCTGAAAACAGTGTTCATTTACGCTATGATTTGATATTTGAGTATATTTAGACTGAGTGTAGGAGGCCACTTTTTTAATAATGTTGGAGGTAGAAATTAAATTTATAAATATAGAGGGGTTATGAAAAAATTTTATTTTGTATTAGTTCTAAAACAGTTCTAAAACAATGAAAACTTAAATAGCTTATAAATACAGCAAATATTTCTTTGTTATTATTATTATTTCATTTTATCAGGTATGATCCCGATTAAATGACTTGATAAAAAGAGTACTACACATTTTCAAATAAACCCTGGCATTATAAAACGATTATTGATCATGGCCAATATACATACAGGAACTTACATTCAAGACTTGCTAGAATTGAATAATAGATATGTGGCCTAGGCTGGAAACGACTCCCCTTAATTGTACCTGAGCACGGCAACAAGCAGTTAAACTTCAAGAAACTAAGCAAAGTCGTACTGTGAGTTGC
This sequence comes from Homalodisca vitripennis, assembly GCF_021130785.1. NCBI lineage: Eukaryota > Metazoa > Arthropoda > Insecta > Hemiptera > Cicadellidae > Homalodisca > Homalodisca vitripennis. Next base: position 160,537,282 of record NC_060208.1, read on the forward strand.
ATCAACGGTTCATAAAACATTAAATAACTTTTATCTTTAAGCAGATTCTAACTTAAACTCTGCTATGGTGGGCTAGGTTACAGAAGTATTTTAAAGTTTCTATTTATTATATATACTTAAGATATCTTTATTGTCAATATTATGATTTTAGATTCCTCTTTACCTAAGTTCATCCATTAATGTGTGTGCCTGATCCTCTTCTTTTTTCAATGTTGATAAGGACCTCATGGGGCGTTGTTTTTTCAAGCTTTGGAATTTTTTGTCCAACATTTTGTAACTGTATAAGTCATTGTAGCCCCAGACATTTCGATTTCTCTAGTTATTTTTAATCCATAAAAATCTGATAGATATATCTGCTTGTGTCCTATAAAGCTATGCAAATGCAGTTTATATTAGTTGAAACCTTTTACATAGATTTATTTCTTAAATATCTCGGCCAAGTTTGTTGGCCAGTTTGATAGAGCATTTCGTTTCGATAGAGCCAACGTTTAAACTTTAAAAATTTACAGCTCCGTTATCTAGGATCCTTGACAGTAAAAAGTGTTCTGGAATGCTTATAACAATGTAACTCAAAAACATTTTGCAATTACAAATATTTTTGCATCTCAATTACAACTGTTTTCGGAATATCGATTACATCTACGTCCTATTAGAATATTTCTACCATCAAAAACCGATGATACGAATGTAAAATAATGTTCAACCTTGGTACAAAATTTGACTTTATAAATTCTAGACGACGTTTATCGGCTAGCGTGGCGTATAAAATAGCGAAATTGCGTACAATTTAGTCCTCTTATAGCACCCGTTCAATCCTTAAAACATACTTAAATCCGTTATTTATGAAACTAGGTAATTAAGTGGTCTTGGGTAATTGTAAAATTTTCTAAACATTATTGATATAATTAATTTGTTTTATCTTTAATTGTTTTCTAAGTACTGAGTATATGGAAATCCCATGACAGTAAATTAATAGTGCTTCAGCTGTCACAAAATCAAACTACTTCTTTACACTGAGCTGGAAAGACTATTATAAAGTTACAATAGATAAGTTGAGATAAAAGATGCTGTGGTTTGATTGTGGAACGGCAGTTATTGGTCTTGCTCCCTTAAACGTATTGACACATCTGCCAATACTGTCTCTACGGCTGACACTTACTGAATAAAATTGTGTTTTACTACTCAACCTTTCAAATTAAACTAAATATGTCTCATATGTTAACAATAAGGAACTTCTTATAAGTATGTCCTTTTATGACTGTTATTATATTACCAAATATGTTTTCATATATGTACGTTTTTCATATTCAGCGGTAAAGCAGTATAAAATATTGGATATTCAAATCGTATGTAGGGGTATAATTTAATATAAAAAATTGTGTTACTCCCAGATAAGTAATTGCTTAGATACTTCAATGATTATATTAAACCACTGTAATGGGATTGATCAGAGTTTTTTGTTATCTTCTTAATTGAAAACCAAAATTACTTCTTTGGTACAGTTAAGACTTTTCATTTTCATTGCATAAGTATTTATGAGGTTAAAAATATAGGCAGTGTTTTACTTTAAACTTTTTCTATTATTTTAAGAGTTACATTCATCTTATATTTGAATCACATGTAATGTGTACCTTTTTGCCTCTTTTAACAGACATAACTGGAACATGTGATTTACAAATATTTCTTTAGATATATTAGAACACGCCAAAAAAATCAAAGCGATAGAAAGGAATTTGTGCCATTGCAAATTCAATATGGCGTCCGGTATTGTGGCAAGACGATATTGGTTCCGTGCCATTGACTGTATTGTCACTCCCACCATATTGGTTCTCAAGTAAGCGCTCTAACACCCATGCACTTATATTTCAATAATAGGTTATACATAGACACTGGTATAAAGTGTATACATATATAAAGCGTTGCTAGCGGCTCGTAGCAGCAGTTTCTGCTTAACGTTTAATTCAATAATTAGTAATATATGCAATGTCCAAATTAGCTTTTTTACGTAATGTAGTATATTTAAACCCAATTTTTTGTAAAACCCTGTGACTAAAATTCAAACTGTATTCGCCAAGACAATTTTTATGGATATTTCTTCAACTTGGAGACAAGAAGGGCAGAGTCTGGGTATATTGGCCATACCTGATATTTTATAACGTTCTTAGCACACAATTTTAAAAATGGGTCTTCAAGCTATCTTCATTTCTTCACAGCTCCAAATCTCATGGGGATGGAATTATATATGTATATTTTTAATTAATATTGTATTATTGTTTTATTAATTGAATTAATAATATATTCACGGATTTAATATGGCTACATTTGCTTAAACTTTAAACTCGATATTACAATAAACTAATTCCAAATAGCTCACAAATTATTCACACGACAGATTATTCCAAACAAGTAAATAAAATTTACTTTACTGTTATAAATTTTATACTAATATATATATATATATATATATATATATATATATATATATATATATATATATATATATATTAGTATTAGATTATATATATTAGATATATATATGTATATATATATGTATATATATATATATATATATATATATATATATATATATATATATATATATATATATATATATATTCTTCCTTATCATTCACACCAGACAATTAAAAACTCAACAACAAAAACTACAATTATAGACAACAACCGATTAGTTATATTTAACATAATATAAAAATATTCCTGTAAAACATTCTGTTCTGACGTCTGTTCAGACGAAGGATGTACCGACCCTTTAAAAATTTTTGTTTTACCGTTTAATATTTTGAAGGTAAAACAGCTAGTCAGAAAATGTATTCAAAATTTGAGTATAATGAAATATTTAACAACTATATAAGTTACGATAAATTATTTGTTGTAATATTACTGTCACATTAACTCTTCAGGTACGTATTAAATTGAGAGGAGGATGAAAACTACTATAAAAAAATGGCTATGCAATTGCATTATGTATTACAATTATTTAATGTAATTTTTCACAGCCTTTCACAGTATTTCTTAGTTCTGACACAAATTTAATGAAAGCAGACCACAATGTTTATTGAACTTTTTACATTATTAAACTCACGTCCAGTAATAGTTTTGTATTTGGGACATAAAACCTGTTTAATGAATTTATTAATTAGAAATTCATAAAGGAATGTAAAATTTTAATAACATAATCATTATTCCTAAGAAGTTTAGGTTGTGGATAAAGAGGTTTAAAATTAATAGAGAAAGTACATTATAAAAATAAAGTACGTTATAAATATCACTATAAAATTAAGTAGTATATACTATATATGTTTTCTTGGAACAGAAACAGAATAAATTATTATCTTAAACAACACGTAATCTTGTAATTATAGGTGTATTATAATAGAAATAAATGTAACGCAGTTTTCATTGTTTTCAGAAATTCATAATGGCAGGACTTTAACATGGCAGGTTTTGATTTATAAATCAAAATAAAATAAAGAAAATATATCAAGATAAAATGGAAAACAATGGATCCAGGGGATCAACGTTGGAATGATTAAGACACTGTTTTACAGGTCAAGAAAAAACTGTAAAAAAGCTCATGTTACAATGACTCGAGAACATCTTTTATTTTATGTTTTTATTTGTTAGTGATCTATTACAAAATATTTTGTTAGCGTAGTCACAGCTATTGCTAATGACGTAAATTTTTATGTGGAATAAGACGTACACCAGTTATGGAGTAGGATAGATTAAGCTTAACTAAATTTGAGTGAGTGGTGCAGTGATAACAGGATCAGTGCAAATATCACTAAAACAAAAATGTTGCATTTTGGAAATTGTTTTTTTAATGTTTTTTTATTAAATAAAATGCCATTCTACTGACTTTAAACAAAATCGTTTGCAGCATTAATATAACTAACCACGTTAAAGGGTTCAATTATTATGTGTTTTGATAGATGATTAATAAGAATAGAAAGACCACATTAAACAACTTTTGAAGCGTTTAAGGAATGAAGTAAATAAATATTATTATCTTAGAAATTTCGGTGTAATAAATATTCTTTTATATTCATATTATGGTGTAGTTCATTCCAAATTAAAATATGGTATTCATTGTAGGTGGGGAGAAAAAAACCAATAAAGAACGCTACGACTTTACATAACTGTTTATACGAATTATATTGAAGAAAAAAAGCGGGAGCCCATAATGCCTACTCGTTAAGCGCTTTTTTGTGTTAAAGCTTTTACAAACATTTAACATTATAAGTGGTAACAGTAATACAAAATTATTATGTTACAATAATTAAAATAGAAGTAAATCAGCAAAAATGGTTAGGGAACCAAAAGTCTCAAAGAATACTTCAAGGAAATCTATGTTTTTCTTGCGCCAAAACTATTAAACTAGTTACCACAACACATTAAAAATCTCAAATTATTACAAATACTAAAATTGTTGCAAAAAGTGGTTACTTGAACATGAAGATATAATGCAATTAAGGAATATCTTGCAATAAACGTTTTGAAGTACTATTTAGATTAAAAGTGTTTTGTGATAATATAGTTTAGTAGTAACAAATAGGCTGTACGAATGTTGAACTCAAAAAGTATTTTTTCAATATTTCATTTACGCTTTGTTAAGATTTGATTTTTTTATCCTATTTTTCATCTGTTTATTACTTATTATTAATGTAATAGTATGTATATTTGTTGTATTTTTTCAATGATTTATTTTGTTGTCAGTATAATTGTAGCCATAATATACGTTCTAGTTATAATACTGTTTATGTAGGAAGAGTAAGAATGCATGAATATAAGGCAAACTCTGGTATTTAAATATTTGTTTCTGTATTGCTAACCCTCATAACTTGCTAAAAATTGCTAGTATTTTCTATGAAATTAAATAGTAAAAATGTCATGATATTAAAATGAAAATAAATTAATATTTCACTATTACAATTATTATGTCAGATGAATACATATGGTTTTACAGGATGAATACAAGTAGTAAAAAGGCATATATAACAGGAAGACGGATATTGTAATCAAGACTTAAATTTTATTTATATACTTTAGAAAAGAGTGCAAGGATATGACAGACTTTATATTTTACCAATAATATAGTGTATCCGGAAAGTGTTTTTGGAACTGAAAGGTAATAATTCACAATGATAAAAGAGATATCGATGACCATGATTTTGTTCATAATAGGTGTTCATGAGGAGCTGTTATAGTTCAATACAATTTGAATTATCGAAAGTGTAACACGTGTATTTTCTGTAGATTAAAAAGATTGCTTTCGATTTGTTGTCCTTAATTATTTCTATGAATATAAATAATCTACAATACCTTGATAAATCATATATTGAATGAAAAAATTGCCTTCACAATATAAAAATATTTTAAAGATATCGTTTCTCGAAATTTACTATCGTATTAAATATCAGAACCTCGTACCTAGGTCGGTTTTATTTTACAACTCTCAAATGCTGATGCTTGGAAGCAATAAAACATGAAATAATAAAATACTTACTAAGCTACTGTATGATACTTACTAAGCTACTGTATGATACTTACAGAAAACCTACTATTTAGGTGAAACATAGTTATGCAGTGTAGTTGATAAATTAATGAAATTAAGCTTAATTGCTTAATAAATATACTTAAAATGACTCTACGAATATTAAAGTATTTATTTTATTCAGAATAGGCTTTTTTAGGGTCAAACCAGCATGCAGTACGTCATAATACTCGTCCCTAATAGAAAATAAATCAAAATATATCCCCTGGCAGTTAATAGTGAAATTATGATAGCATAATAAGTAATAGGTTTCAATGAGGCTGAGCCAAAATGGGCATTCACCATCATAGAGATAATTCTTGTCTATGTAGTAACTCAGCTTCATACACAAAAGCTTTAACCTTACAGATTAAATAGAGCCAAAATCTCCTACAACGTGGTAAATTCCCATCTTTGTTTAATCAGAGTTATACTTCATAGCAGTGTTTAAGTACTAAATACTCCGGTCAAGTAGGAGGGGTACTACTCCGCAAGAGTTCACTGATAACTTAGTTTGTTTTTTTAAATATCCTGTGGAGAAAGAGCCGCACGATGGAGAGGCGGGGAGAGGCAAGTGGACTACGCTAACCAAAAACAGAAATTTATGAGTATGGGTAATGAAATACTTAGAATATGGGCCAAAACTACTGCAAATATAGTGCGTAAAATGTACTGAAATATTCTATAGAAAACCATTTTGGTTGGATAAAGACTTCCAATAAAAGATAATCTTACACACATTAGTGAACGCAGTAGTGAATACAACCTGGAAAATGTACCTTTATGTTAAAAACATTATTTTACACAATGTACAATTTCTTCTCAGCTGATGTTGACGAAAATGTTGGTTCAATATTGATAGTTTCATATACTCGTATCTTATAGGTAACTTATACTGTAGTTAGTAAAAACGTAAATGGTTCTTTTTAATGCTTTATTATGAATATTAAAATTTGAAGTACACGAATAAAAATTAAATATTGTCCTATTATGTATTAAAATCGTTTATGTTTTATTAACATGATCAAATATTATTTACGTATAAATTTAAATATGAGACAAATAATTTTTTAGTACTCTTTATGATTTATGCCATGATGTTTAGATATTAGGCTAAACAAAAAAAGAAAAATGATTCAACTGGGATAATCTTATAGAGTCATTATGTAAATACAAAAAGATTAAATGTTAATAATTGCAAAACAAACAAAAATACCACCAAATACATATAGCATTGTGCTATTATTAAAACGTTGGCTTTATGATAAAAAAAACACACACACACAAACACACACACACACACAAACACACACACACATACATATATAAAACTCAGTTTGTAGAGTTATAATAAGCTATCAGTTATAGCTTGTAAATACAATCATAATAACAAATACTGTCCTCATAAGATACTAATTTACAATTTGTAACGTATGATACATTATTATGGAGAACCTAAAGTTTAAACCATGTGCATTTTCAATATAATCTCTTTATTGATCCATGTTCTATTAAAGAGTCTTTCCGTATTATTTCCAATAATTATATTTTACATCATTACAAAGTTTATTGTTGTCAACTAAACTAATAATGGCCAGATTAAACGAGTTCAAAATACAACATGCAAGTTAATCGTATTTGTTTATTTCTTTGATTAAATAAGTGCTGAAAAAAATACCTATATTCATTTAAAACTGTATCAAGATTAACTAAATATATGTATTAAATATATTATTACATATCGTATTTGAATGTAACGACATTATAATACAAAATAAATAAGCCGAACGTACAGTGTCCACATCCTAACCCTCTTAATTAGTGCAAAGCCAAATTGAGAATGGTTGGGTTGATTAGTGATATCACATTAAATCCCTGGTTTATGTAATAACATTATTTAGTCTCGTACATGGTTTAGTTACCCATAATGTAGGTTTTAATATGTGTTATAAGTGGTATAGGTAGTCATGCATTATAATAATATAAATTTATGTGAAAGAAAACTACGATGTTTTGTGAACTGCAAAAAAAAAAACGAAATATAATGTATTTACACAATGCATATATTGCCCTATTAAACATACCATTAGGTTTTTCAAATTAAAACAATATGTCTTGAGAGCTATTTTAGGTAATTCTATACTATTCATACCTATGACATACTATTCATATTTTTTGTATTGAAAGGACAGACCAACCTTGATGAATACAATTAACATTCATAGTAGACATGGACATACCCCATCATGGTTCAAACTAAAGGTTGTGAGCAAATATTGTATATAATTTAAAAACATTTAACATTAAAGCAATGTCCTTTAATCAATAAATTTCAATATTATGTAGCTTTGTCTATTATTACATAAATATGTATTTATAATCTAAATAAAAAGCCCAATCTTTATCACATACAGGCGTCACGAAAAATGTAAAAATCCACAATTCAATAAGTATTTACTTGATCCGTTTAGGATTTGACGTAAGGATTAATTAATTATTTTATTTTGCATACTGTAAGCTAACATAAACTTATATAGTGTTATCTCAGCAGTAACAATATAAAACCGTATTGAGTAAGGATATGCTATTGTTACCTACATGAGAGTGAAAAATTACAGAAAAAATATTGAGTCATGTTCAAAAATAAATTATTGATTATTGTTTCAAATGAAATTTACTTTTTAAGTATTTAAACATGTGGAAAAAGAATCAAAAGGGTCCTGTCTTGTATTTTCTTACAAACTTCCTTAGTAACAGGTTTAACACATATTTTCTGGTTCCCACATCAACAGAGAGTACTTAATGTAAAGACTCTTCTTTATTGTACGATATAAATAGTTCTTTATTTTGTGCCAAATCGTTTAGTACAATACTATATATAAGATTGTGTATCGTGAAACCTATTTTTTAAACCAATCCATTCTTAAACTAACAAACCTCCCTTCTCCACATCAATGGAATTAAATTAGACTTTGTTGAGTATTTAATAACTGATTAAGAATTTTAATGTCTCAGTCAAAGTGAAGTAAATTTTATTTTTTTTTAAACCTAAATTACTCTGTTATATTATAATCTTTATTCATAAAATTATAATGATTTGGATTCAAAACTCACGACCGTAAATTTTGTAAGTCAATGGTCAAGGTGTCACTAATATACTTTGGAAAAATTATGTAAAAAAACATTTTTCTGATTATTTTTAGAAAACCATTGGATATACAAAAACCTTTAATTAATCTTTTAATTTTTAACGAGACCTTTAAAATGATGTTTTAGTATGCATGTTGCATATAGGAATTTAGAATTTTTAAAATTTGAGTTGGGGGTCCATACCAAAATACACTTAATAGTAGTAATATGGTTTATCAGTATGAAACTGAGTGCATCATAAACAAGAAATCTCTTTTAAAAAATCTAACGGATAAAATATGATAAAATACGGATTAAAAAAACGCCTGCCAATTAAAAACGGATTGTGATAAGTGAGTTATGTTTTTCTAAATATGTTCCTTATATCAAGACTTTTAAAATGATGTATGATTTGCACTATGCTTATATTTAAAAGTTTTTAGATTCTACCATTCGATTCATTTTGGTACATTGTGTACATAGATTTTGATGAATATATTTTCAATGGGCGTTTTATAGAGAAAGCACTTTGTTTCATATCACTACACCAAACCATTCTATGCATACTGCACGGGTGATCCCCCTCACCCGGTATATGAAACAAGTTTGTACAATTTGTAAAGTATGGTTTGTTTATAGTTGACACTTGTTTAGTTGGGGAGTTAAATTGTCGAGTTATTGAATTACAATTATTTCAATATTGGGTAATATCATTAGTAATAAGTCTGGAAAGGCAAGTGCCTAACACACTTAATTTTAATTGCTTGTTACTTTTGGGTAACTGCCTCGTCATAAAACATGCAAAGTTTATCTATTGAGCACCTTAATGTCTCCATTTTAGTGAATGTTTATTAAGTTTAGTGCCGCTTTATTTTGTTTACACTCTCTTGAAGAATAGTTGTACTTAAAAATATTTAATATAAAACTTTACAATACGCGATAAAGATTTTAACGTTAAGAATATGAATAAGTGTTATAAATAGATTTATTGATACTTTTTTGTCTATTGGGACTAGAAAAACATTTGAGAAATTAAAAGAGATATATAAGCCTATATAATTTTCAGGGGATTTATTAACTTAAAATTTTAAATAAAAACTAAAAACGAAATTCTTATTTATACCTTAAAAGTTATAAAACGTCACCATGCCTTTTAGAGAATACAAAGCATCCAATGTCGGAGCGCTCACGCCTTTACTAGACGAATGTTTCAATGGTAAATGGCACTTGGAAACCGTCTAAACGTTACACACACTTGCAGAAAATTCTCTTTGTAAATTATTCTACTTAGAGCTGCATCCATATGGTAATTGCGGTACGTAGCGAGTAATGAATACAGTGGTAAGCTTGTCAGTTTAGGGCATTTAACAGTTGAATAAATCTACCCCGGTTGACAGTCCCGCATTTTCGCTCAGCTAATGTTTGTTCAACGATCATTGGATGCTAATTAGATTGTAATCGTAAGTTTTCAATACAGCATACGTAACGTAATTACGCCAATTGCAGTTATACTTCGCGTGTGTGTGTGTGTGTGTGTGTGTGTTTGTGTGTGCCAGTACATAAACCTTTGTGCACATTTATTTTACATTTAATAATATATGCATATTGTAATATTTTTAATCAATTACTGTGTTGTTTCTTTAAAGTTACTAGTAGGAGATGGGTGGTTTGAAAGGAAAATGTTACTTTGGACATTTACCATCGTTATAATATGTTACATCTTTATAACAGTATGTTTAGAGGATAAAACTCTACCCTCAGGGGATAAATACGTGACACCAACACAAGGAGAGTAACTAGAAATCAATGTCAGTATTTCCTATTGAAATTTGGCGCGTCATCTGGGACGGCGAGACAGGAAAGCAGTTGTCAAGAAGGACGGTCCGGGACCTCCTTCATATCGTTATCCTTCCTCACCTTGATATCGTGGTGAGTATAGGCTACTAATCCCATTAGTTGAGGTTTGAATGATTGTTAAAATCTTTTTAGGTGTGATATTTTTGCTTTACTATTGATAGTCAAACTAGCTTAACACCAACCGCATCTTAGTGGTTGGTCTGCTAACCTTTTCCACGAGGTCGCAGTAAGTTTGAAAAAAAATCCCTTCTGGCAAATTATATTGGAATCATCCCATTTCATGTGATGATTTTCAGACCTGCAGTGTTACTCAGTTTTAGGGGTTTTCAGAAGCATCTGTTTTGGACGTTTTATGTGCTTTAATGTTCACATTTACAGTGGTCTTAATGTCTCGCTTATGTCTTTGACATTACAATAATATTTTACTGTAAACATAATTTGTTGAGTTTTGTGTGCCATTTCTAGGTTTGTTTTATAAGAGTCGTTATTTAAAAGTATTTAGTGTTTTCAAAGGGACTCTAATACTTACCGCTAATTACTCTCTACCTACTCCTGTCTTTAAAAAATTATGCAAATAAGAAATAGACGTGATTGGTTTCGTTTGTTTCTTTTTTATGTTCTGGATTTTTTTGTAATTATTTACGATAGACTGTAAGTATCTAATTTTATAAGATCCACTTCAACATTAAATTGCTCCATAAATATACAGGCAATAAACGGGCAATAAACAAATCAAATTGATAGTAGTTTATCTTGACGTATTTTTATCCTCTAGTTGAAGGTTTAACACTAAATTCATACTTCTGACAGCTACATAAATACATGGATCATAGGGTTTTTCACTTGTTTAGTATTCGATGTTTTTTTTCCAAAAATTCTATGATTTTGGTTGCTACTGGAAGTAGTACGTTATTAAACAACCTTTACATTTCAAAGTTACCAAGCCTATTGGTTTCGGCCAATTTAAAAGTTTTTGTAAATTTCAATGAAGTCTTTGTAATGTGTAATAAGAGAGCCAGTTTCCCTATAAGTGGTACGTTTACACAATAGAACTGTAGATATTTCCCTACTTGATGAACTCCTGAAACTTATATTGCTCGGAGAAGAATGCCAGCTAAGTTTATTAGTTTTTGAAAGACCATAAAATTGTAGGACTTTCAGTTGATAATGAGTTAATTTTTAATTTTTTATCTGAAAGTCTTTTCTTATGTTTGTACAGGATTTTGGCTATTTTGTGCTCAAATGTATCCTTATTTAACATAATATATTTTCCAGTGTTTATAGTTTCCGTAATATTCTATTTGAAAGTTATTGTGTCTAATACAACAGTAGCGTTTCCTTTGACGGATGGATCGCCTTCGACAATAATTCATTGATGTCTCATAGTTTCAGATGATGTACCACGTTACCACAGGATATGCCGACATTGTTTTTTTTTCGGTTAATGTTTCACTTTTTCTCGGGTGTGACACGTTTTTGCAATCATTACTTCTATGTAGTGAAAACACCTAGGTTTATTTTCTCCAGTCCGAACTGAAAGCTTTTCGTGAGCAAATCAGGTATGAAATATAAATTTTCAAGTAGTAGTCCATCATTGCGTGGGTATTTCTGTGCGTAATTAGTTATCGAACGACTCAACTCACATTTAGATGTAATTTGGTCTACAACTGTATCAAAATTGGACACGGTGAACACTGGTAGCGCTAAACGCGAAGCCTTAAATACTAAACCGAAATGTGTAACTTTGTAAATTAATTCTGTATCTATGCGTGGCCACACGATATCTCATAAAAGGACATGTTGATTTGAAATCTAATATAAGCGTCATAAATATATAGGTTATTTTAAGTTCGATTGTCATACATGCCATTACATAGGATTGGGATTAGTGCCTTCGAACATTTTTACAATGGCCCTATTAGTGACCATTATGGTAAAGACAAAATCTTAGAATGAATACATTTGTAAACAAACCGAGTAGAATCATTATTATGAGATGTCATTAATATTTTCCTGTACCACATGTAGCGAAACTGTGATAATGAAATGAGCTATAAACTTAAAAAAGTTACGTAAAATTTCAGCGAAAGCTGTTATGCAATAATTTTTATGGCGTACTCATGTACAAATAATACAGTTTCATAGTTTGGCGGTTCACATATTGCGAAAAGTTATAAAAGTAATATTGATAACAAATTGTAATGACTTAGAACTTCACAATGAGTTTCGTTTATTTATTTTAATATGCAATTTAATCTCTCTACGAATAGTACAATTCAATGAAGGGAAAATTATAAAGATTAATAAACTTTTACGATGGATTATGGAATGTTATACGATGAGTGGTGTAATTAAAGTAGAAGGTTCTTATTTAATATATCTATCTGTCACTAAAATATAAGATATTTTTTAAATACTACACAATCACAGTTTCAAAAGCACATCTAATGCGTTCGATTCTAAATATTTAACGTAGAAAAATAGAAGAGCCGGTTAAAAATAAAATATTATTGTATGTTGAGAAAAAAAGAATTGTGGCTTTTATTGCCAAATAGAATGAACAATGAAGTTAACTTATTTAACCCAGTACCAAATCAATAGTCATTATTTCATTACATTGCTATCGTGTAAATGTATTTCTAAGTGCAGACTAACTACTAATGAATGATTCCTTTAAAAATATAGTATGACGGGGGATAAATGTAAAAGTACTGGTTATAACTTTGCATCATTTTAATAATTCACTGTCTTCGTGAACTAAAATAAGTTGGCTTATATTACACACGCTATTCTTAACATTTAATGATGTAACTACTACCTGTAAGTAAGTCTAAACCAACTCTTTATATGACTACATCTAAATAATATATTAGACTTACACACTGTACATGTTCAACTGAAGGCAGGCACAACAATTACCTGAAACACACAAAGCTTGTTAAAAGTGTCAATATAAGTAGAACTAGAACAATTTCGAACTAAATCTGTTATTTTAGTAATATATTACTATTTTATACTAACGACGAGATTCACGAGGATGTAAGTTATTTGAAGTTGTTATACAACACACCTTTTCTAACATTATTACACATTAAGCTGTTCTAGAGTCGGCTAATAGTTTTTGAATGAATTATTAAGTATACTTACTTGCTTCAATGGAAACGAAACAAAGATTATAGACTTAATGATTCAGTCGATTGTTTGTCGATGTTAAATATAGTTTTCTATATGTAACATATATGAGAACATAAGTATCATAAATTACATTTGTAATGTCACGCTGTATGTTTAATACGCTGTAAATTATTTTCATATCAGCGAAAGAGACATTATAATTGAGTATGTCATACTTAACCACTTAAAAATGGTTTTTAATGACAAATAACTTGTGTTACTTTAATGTCATACAAGTCAATTATTATTTTACTCAAATATACTATTTATTCCGTAATAATTTAGATGATTGTCCGTATAAAATATGCATTATTTATTAAATTGGCGAACTGACCAAAACAAGAAAGCTAAATTAAAATAATCCCTAATAATTAAAATATTCTCTAGGTTCAAACATTTAATTCCTTACTAACAATGTTTGTATTATAATTATGTAAGCCAAGTATTACCTGTTAATTTGTGAGACCACTTGAATTGAGCTAAACATACATTTAATGCAAATACAAGTAGCTTTTTGTTCTGAATGACAGCGTCCTAAATGTAAATGATAATTACCGTATGATTGCAGGGATCAATATCGGCCGTAACGTGAGCGTGCATGAAATCAATTATATGTAGATTTCAACGTAGTTTAACACAGCTGCATAAACCCTTCAGCTACATTGAATGCTTTCAAACTGTTATTTAAATCCTCTGACATGAATTCTTCCATTTCATTTGTATTTATATCTAAATATGGCTATTTCGTAGCAAATATATCATAATTCATGTTTATTTAAGTATCGAAATATAAATACCTTGAACGTTTGATAATAAAGAAATATATTTAACTATTTTCACAGCAATTATTCATAATTATCTATTTTATTTATTCAAAGTATTATTACTTGCCAATTTTCAGACATAGTATGCTGAATGATATCTTTTGCCATATCATGAAAAATATTTAGCATCTTAGTTCCTTCGCTTATATTATTACTTCCATGAAAGATTGTTAATCTTTGATTAATTCTAAAATGGGCTTAGTTATAAAATTCTAGATAATCTTCATTTTTAGAGCTTCTAAAATTCCAAATCATTATTCAATACCAGTATTGCATTTCACTTATTCATAAATATACTGACAAATATATATATGTTTATTTAACACACTATTTAAGACAATATAAATTTACTCTAGTATTTGAAACAGAAATGCTAAAACTCTTGATAGCAAAATTATTATGAAATAGATTTTTTTATTTCACATAGTTATTGAAAATCAGAACCATAAACATTGATTGTGTGAACGTGTGTGTGTGTGTGTGTGTGTGTGTGTGTGTGTGTGTGTGTGTGTGTGTGTGTGTGTGTGCGTGCGTGTGTGTGCGCGTAAATGTTTTTATTATGTCACATGAATTTAAGTGATGCGATGCGATATTAATTTGATCTCGCCAATGGGGAGTAATCACCTAAACATAAGTAATCGTGTTTTAACAGTGCAGTCAACTCATATAGCATGTAGAGAGACAATAAGAATATTAACAAAATTATTATAACAAATGTAATTAAATCTTGTACTATTAAACACACAGTTGTAAATATTATATGTTCACCATAAAGATTTTCATATTCTTAAATTTTATGTCGAAAATTATCTAAAAACTTACCTTTATATATGTAAAGTAAATTTTTTTCCAGAAGTAACGTTTTAATAAATTGCTGAAATGTCACGCTCTCATAATACCATAATATGACCCTTCACTGTGTCTGCAACTCGTGGATTATCCTTGTGAAAGTATGCTCTGTGACTTTTAATGTGTGAATTGTAAATTACTCGCGTGCGTGCGTGCGTGCGTGTGTGTGTAAGTGTGTGTTATAATAGGTTATAACAAACGTAAGAGAAGTTAATATCAGAACTAGGTTTAACATTGTAGCCTTTTCGTCCATTATAACATAAATTATTTATCGCCATTGTAATAACGACACACTAACTTACCCTAAATAATGCATTTTATAATTAAATGAGTCATGAAATCTTAAAAGCAATGAGAGTGTGTTTATTTTAAACATTTATAAGTATATTTCTAGATAAAACATACGGTTGCAGTTGATTAAAAGCCTCTCTTTCTTATTTCAAGTTCTAGAACTCTGATCCTGGGCTTAATTCTGTTTTTAACTGACACCAAACAAGTATAGATAATGGAATTTAGCAAACATAAATGAAAATTGCAACTGAGCAGACATACTTTTGGTCATTCGTATTTGAATTAAGTGCTAAAGCATGTTTAGGGTAATTTCCTTTCGATTTGAAGCTTCAGCGACGTCTCTCAAAAATGTATCTAGGACAAGAAACAGCTATTTTTAATTTTTTTTACAATTTCAACGAAATCTGTTAACGCTTAGCAAGTAGAATCATATGTTTTTTACAAGTCGAGACCAACAAAACTCCATAAAATGAAAGGGATCAGCATGCGAGGATGACCAATTTAAAGGTATGCTTGCACAAACCGCAAGCAGCAAATATGTCACTTTTGAGGGATATCAGCTGTTTGTTAATCCCATTTCGTATAAGCGCAGTTATAAAATCTATCGTACTACGCTTACACGTTTATCTATTTCATTGAAACCGTGACCGTTATTCCTGGAATTGATATAAACATTCTAAATAGTTGGTATGTTGTAAGTTTGTTATAACTTATACAAAGCAGTTAATGACTTTCGATTTATAACATGTATGGATTTGTGCATTCATACCTCTAAAGTGCTCACGCTCGCTTTTGCGTTGAAAAATTATTGTTGGAATTTTTATAAAAACGTCAAAATATTTGTATATTGTACAATTGTTATACCTATAACGGATTTTTTTTATTTGCCTTTAAAATTGTCTACATGCGCTATTTAGTTAATATTAAAGTAAATAACATAAATATGTTCTTACCCTAACCTCTGTGCAAAGTTAAATATATTTAGCTTTAATAGTTCTAAAAGTAATAATTTTGTATTCATAAACAATATGGTGGTTTGTAACACACATATTTCTACATATGGTGCAGATTGTTAAAATTTAATTGTGATTAACTTAATGGGGGGGTGCGTTGATAAAATTTTAGAGTAAATTTTTAAATTATGTAATATAATATCTACTAATACTAAATAAAATTTGGATTGTATCTCAAAATTGGTCATTATTAATGGGGATGTGTATTATATTCAATGTATGATTATAATTTAATTTTGTATTGGAATGTCTAATTGTGAAGTGTCAAATGTATGTTTATGTTCTCTATATATAATATATAATTATTTTTGTAAAATATAAGAAAACTGTATTATTTTACTAATATATATTCTTATTACTTTACATTATTCCAAGAAAATTATTAAATTAATATTATTTTTTTAAAGCATGAACATATAAAAGCGTCAACATTCCCGATGGATATTTCATCTCTATTTTTAGCCATTATGCACATACTGGAAATTATGCTTTGGCCCGAAACTATTGCACGATAAAACCGTATTGTATGCGTTACTCATAAATCAATTAAAGAAATTTTTTTAACGAATGAAGAAAAGGACAAATTGAGGTAATTACTGAAGGAACTTCAAGTTTATCGAAAGAATGTTAGTCATATTCTATACTGCAGGTCTTTTCAATGTAATGAAATTGTATTTACGACTTACGAGATTTTAGATACGTATTCCATAATATATTGTGCAGTATATTACAGTAGGTATCTATACTTTTGTGTTTCAAAGGCATAGAGTAACTAAGTGTGTTGCCAAAAATACACAAAAAAGTATTGACTGATTTACACAATTGACTGAATGTTTCTTGTGATTGTTATTGGCTAACAAAGACTTTTTGCCTCGTAAATCGCTAAGGCATTCTAGAGGATAGGAATTTTATGGAGTACGTGATATACTTCTTGACCTCATTTCCTCCTACAAAGACATCGCCTCGCAGGCATTGCTCTTCACCTCCAGACATGGCATCAAATTTAATCGTGTTTTACACATAATAGAAAGTTCCCAGAACCTGTTCTTGTTATTAATGCCTTCCTTATATACATATAATAATAATTTCCCCTAGATTAAAAATCCATTATCAAGTCCCCATACAAAAATAGTACACTTAATTTAAACTAACATATACACGAAAAAGAAACGCGTAATTTCTACTAAAACTTAATAGATTATTTTCCGTGTATAAACTAACTTTCTGTGCAATAGCAAAGCTTATCACTCAGTGTTAGTAAAACTAGCTCCTCTGTCTCGCGGATTCTCAACATAACACCTAAAGATCAAACTAATCAATGGGGTTGACATTTTACACAAAGCTTATTTTCTGTATAGGTAGCAGTAGGTATCGATGATGGTGCAGATTACTGCATGTTATTTAGCTGAAGATAAGAGAAAATTTTGGCATTCATTTTTATGGGGAGCTATGAAGACAACAAGATATTTTGTAAGAAAGGAATTTGTAGCATAGTTACTGCAGACTTTTGAAACGTAACGTTTGACATAGTGATACATTCAATGAAGTTAATTTGTTTAATAGTAGAGAAGACTTTTTTAAGTTTAGTTGTGTCCTTCAATACCCGTTATATCGGTTTATTTTATATAGACAAGAAAGAGGTCCATGAATGTTCAGGCCTTATCTGAGGCGATATCTCAGGTTAAAATATTAACACATTTGTTTGAAGATTGCATGTCCCTTTTTGAGCTTTAGGTAAGCGCTATTTAAGCCTATCCCTCAGTAAACTGGAAACCCTTATATCAGACTAGGGGCTGTAAAACTTGTTGACCGTTTATCTAACTGTCCACAGAACATCATAGAAATTAAATAACCTATGACTTAAAATTCTGCATAAAACTTTAGTAAAGTCTGATACGCTAAATTTGGTATGGCGTACTCCCATATAATGCAAAATATTATTATTATAGCTGAAACTAACAATTATAACTGGAAATATTTTTGCAGTGTTAAAGTACTTCTTCTTATTCTTTACATTGTTATCGGATGAATTATATCCCAGTTTGGTTATTAGTAAATTGCACTGGTTTTTTACAAACAGAACATAATTAATAAATGTAAAACTATATTAAATGTTTTATCTTTATTATTTTTATTTACAAATATAAATATAAATGTGAACAAAAACACACACCTATTGGTTATAAATATTTATGACTCATTTAATTATAAAATGTATTATTAATGATAAGTTAGGGTGACGTTTTTACAATATCATTAAAACCTTTATTTTATAGTTGACCAAAAGAAAATAATCCTAAATTTAGGTTTAATATTAACTAATCTTACTTTATTATTACATATCTCAATTAATTATACTAGATAAATAAGTTTCTTTTTTACTTTTGTGTTAACTGAACTCATTATTTTAATAGCTTTGTATAGTCAACTAAAAATATTAAAAATAAATTACATACCAGTGCAATAACCAAAACTTCTTGTGATTATCTTGCTTATATTACCTCCATTTAGAGTAATGGGGGGCAATATACAGGGGAGTTGACTATATTTTATTTTTATTATTAGGGCCAACTATACCCGTTGCTTCGCACGCAATTTTCAAAACTGAAATCCCTAAAGTATTTAGTAAAGACACTTATGATGGTATATGATGGTGTCATAAAAAATTTCTTAACAATATGTAGGCATGCATCATATATTATTTCGGTATACTTGTTAAGAGGATCAGAGTTCTAACATTTATACCATAGTTTATTTGTCCTTATTTTTCTGATGCAGAATAAACACATACATAAGGATGACTGAAATGCATATTGCAGTCTTGGGGAAAATGCTGTCATATACCATATAAGAGGGAAATCCTTATTAAGTTCATGCAAAATAGTCGTTTACAAAGTTCTTCGTTATAAGTCTTATTGTTTTTCTGACTGGATTATTGGAAATTATTGATAGTTTAAGCATATGAATGTTAGATTATCTGTTCTTCCTTACGTCACTGTTAAAAATTCAATACCAAAATGACAAACAATCCCACCAGTTTCAAGCATCTTATGTGAAACATTCCCAGCTTTATTCATTAAGTTTCAATTTAAAATGGAATAAAATATGCCAATTGCATTTACAGATTAAATTCGTCCTTGGCACAATCTGCAGTAAAATTTAGTTATTACCTTTGTCTTTGCTATATTCATCACTAATAATCAAGCACTGTTCTCAAACTCAAATTGAAAAGAAATGTTTCTTTTTCTGTCTTGAACTTTAACTAAAAGTGTGAAAAGCTGTTTAGTGTTACTTAAATTTGGATTGTAAAATATAATTACTGTATTATGGAATATTACAATCATTTCGGAATTGTGAAAATTCAGTGTAAAAATACTTATTTAATCTTTCTAGCATTTCAATATAAAAAATATCACAATTATTTAAGCCGTTTTTGACATTCTTGCTTAGCAATCCATTTGTTAATTCGTTTCTAATAAAAAGTACCATATAAAAACAAATATATGTATCTGTAAAAGGAATATAGTATTTCATAATGTTATCTATAACAAAATAAAGTAGGTTACTAACAAGTTTACTGTAAAATAACATACCCATGCCCTGTGAACAAAGTTCTACAATTACAATAAATGAATTTTGCAAACTACGATATGATTTGAAATGAAGTTTAAGCCAAAGTTTTTGAGTTTGCGTTGCATCAACAGTTGCTGTGGCACATCGGTTATTGGTTGTGTTCCATATAACGTATTGACACTTCTGCCAATATTGCATTCTCAAGTTGACATTTATTGAATAAAAACATTGTTTGTGGTTTTTATTGTAACTGTCTAACACTATATTTGTCGGATTACTATAATTAGTTTTGATAAAAGTAAAAAAGTGATTAATTTTTACCGACATGTGAGTACAATTAACTTCTTTATTTTAGTTAAAGGGAGTTAATAAGAGATCTTACTATATAACGTTAATGCTAATATGAATTAACACTTGCCGGGTGAGTTTGCTACCACTAAAACACTGAGCCATTTCTACAATGGAATTATTTTTTATTTACCCATTTCTGTCACACATACTTACAGAAACTAGTGATATCTATTAACTAACCAAACTAGTGATAGATCCGGGTTTTAGACCCGGCAGAGCAAGTACTTTTGGGATTCAATATTTAATGAAACTTAATAAAGCTATCGTAATTTTTGTAATGTGTGAAATGTATATATATATACATGAAAGGAACCATTATTTTAAAATATTTCAAGAATTCTTGAACAAAAAACAAGTTATCAGAAAAAGTTGTTTTCTGTCACTACGTAGATATAACACGCTAGATTATATAATTCTCACTCCAGGGATTAATACTTGGCTTATTGCAGTTTTAATCACATCAATAAGCGGTTTGGCGTTGTAATACCAATCTACCTATGTTGCAATTTACAACAACGTGGCTCCACATAAATGAAGAGGATCAAACCAGCCACAGCATGTAATATAAGCCGTTGGCTTCAGCCATGGTCTAGTGATTATTTTAATATAACATTCAGAACGAAGCCTATCATATATTTCTGGTTAAGCGTATTTAAATATTTCTTTATGTATCTCCTATTACAATTTAATGCATCTAAGCACTAGCAGAGTAATACTACAACCAACCTATAGTAGTGTTTGTGTAGATAAATGTTAATCTATGAAGATGGTAATTAAGGCCACAGATCAAAGTGAACCTAAATTAAGTTTGTATGAAAAGTCTTTAACTTAATGGCAATTTTAAGATTTGTTTTGGAACTATCGGAACAACAATGGTAGAATTCAAGAGCCCATACGATTTCTACTAACCTAATATACATATATTTAGTTAAATATAGGGTGAAACATTTAGTATTAAATGTAACATTCTATGTAAATATAGTTACTAAAGAATCTGTGGGTTTGAGCTAAGGTGTGCGTTCCACAAGACTACAGCCATTCTCTATAAGTAAAACCTAAATTTGCTAATAATATGTGAATTCAGATTAAAATTGACATTGAAATGTTAGGGAATAAGTGTTGACCATTTAAGCGTAGAAGATTTCCATAACCTACCACCGACATTTATAGACTTTAAAATTCATTCTAAGCTATAAACAATTTTATAGACAAATAAATGTAGGGTAGCATTAAATAAAAATAAAAAGCGGCTTGATTAGATAAGCTAAAAGCAGAAAAATTTTAGCTTATTGAGGAAATATGCTACGTACTCGACAAAAAGGTAAATAAACTTTAAGCTAAATAAAATAAATTTCCAACTTTCTGAAATACCAGGCTGTACGGGATTTTTTCATTTAAGCGACCACATTGATAATAGTCAATGAGAAACGTTGGATAAAAAAAAGGTAAACTAATGATATGAAAATAGATAGCCACTCCAGCACGCGTAAACACTTGGCCACTGCTTCGGAGCGATTTGTGTTTTCTAAATGTGTGTATTGTTTATGTAGGTGTGAATGTGTCGTATATATTTTAATCTATAACGAAACGCTACTTTTAGGGTACATGAAGATGTCAGAGTGTAGACAAAATGCTTCGTAATGTCTCAATATTAAGATAAATACATAATTTCTAAATGTGTGTATTGTTTATGTAGGTGTGAATGTGTCGTGTATATTTTAATCTATAACGAAACGCTACTTTTAGGGTACATGAAGATGTCAGAGTGTAGACGAAATGCTTCGTAATGTCTCAATATTACGATAAATACATAATCCATAAACATTATAAACTTTCCAGCAATAAGAATAAACTTTAATTTAATTAAGGTTTTTATTATTACGTTAAATATGAAAAAATACGATTTGCGTATTTTTGGGGAATTAATTGAGTTCAAGTGAAAATTTTCCTAGAATTTCATTGCCGAAATCTTGAAATGTATTAAAAACTAAAGTAGTTATTTTGTTTATAATTATACCTGCAATTTAATATACAAGTAATGTATTTTTATCCCAGATTTTCAATAAAAACACTTGACAATGTATTACATTTACAAATTTGGAATCTAAACATTAGAACCAAAAGTGAGTATAGTTTGTCGAAATCTATAATTTCAGGCATTATCAAACATAATCGATCTAAAGTGAAAATTATAAGGGTGCGACCAAGTTGCGTGATGTTCTTCAAAAATTCTAGTCACGCCTGACAAGTCGTGTTGTTAAGGCTCGGCTCGGTGTGATGGTTTATTCACATTATTGAGCCTCCGCGCTGATACATTGTTTATCAAGATCGATAGGTTAACGTTGCGATGCGTCTGATGCATAGTAGACCAATATTGTCAGATCTACCGGGGGACATCATAGGAACCTTTGTCGTTGGCAACTCAACCATGGAAGTGAGAGGTTGCACGCACGGAGTGAAGAGGAGGAGTAATGTCGTTACAGAACTTTTTCTGTTAGCTTCGGTTAGATATATTATTGACGGAGTGCCTATTTTCTCAGTATTAGTGAGCCATGTGAAAAAGACAAATATAAATGTAAACGTATTTTATTGTATGATTCAACTTCTAGGTCAGTATAATTTTAAGCAGACACTATTTAAACTTAGTCCATAAATATTTAAATCTATAGCAAATATATAAATAACACAATGTTTTACGCTCTTTATCTCAACAGTAAATAAAAATAAATGTGTATCCTTCTTAACATTTCCTTGCAAGTTTAATAAATTTTGTTCATAAAAAATGTCCCAATGAATTGGTAATGCTAAATAAGTATCTCAAAAAGAGTGTTCATCTTTCATAATGTAGAATTAACGTAATTTATTTTTCAAAAATTATTTTTATTCAAATACCTAAATGGTATATTTATTTGCAATATTTCAATTATGCAATTAATAACAGTTAGTACGAGTAGTCTTGTGCTGTTACCGTAGGACCAGACCATCCCCCGGGTGAAACAATGTTAGCTCAACGCGCAACTTGGTCTGACAAGTTCACAATATTCGTAACACCAACTCGCTGTTTCACCACTACTGTGCAAATTGAATTCTACGTTAGAACATTTCTCGATGATGGTTTATGTTTTTGTGAAGTAATAATTCTAGATATAATAAATTTACATGAAACATACATTATTAAACCAAAAACTTTACAATAGCTTTCATTTATCTTCAGTAACGTTAAAGGCATGAGTGAAAATTCGTCTTTAAGTATTAAATTAAACTGTGTCATTATGTTTTAGTCGTCTTACACTTTTTTGCTGATAGAGTGTGTGATATTAACGATCAAATATTGAAACTGTTATAGATTGAAAAGTGCTGTATAGACTAAGTTCAGAACAATAATTACTGTAATGAACTCCTGATATATTAGAAATTATGGTAGCGTTGATATCCATTCACATGTTTTTAGCTTTAAAAATGTTAACAGTTTCTATTCAAAGAAACCCGACATATTTTCAAACTTAAAAGTACATAATAAGTGAGCAGGCTCTTATGAATTATTATTTTAATTGTACCCTACCGCACTGATTAACTTCTATCATTGGTATTGGAACATGTGTATAGATTAAGTTTTATTGCTTAAATTAATAAATAGTTCTTAATATATCCCAGATATTAATCTTAAAGAACTGATATTCTCCGCAACTGTTTAGCAATACATATCTTAGTAATCAGAATGAGAAAGTTAAGATGTATTATTTTATATTTTTAACACTAATGCTTTAAACCGGCTTTACGCGGATAAAGTATTTATTGCCACCATCGTACCTTAGCATTCTTTGTGATAAACCAAACATGTTTCACCATATTGTGAAAATATTGGAAGGAGGTCGATGAAAAATTTCTATATTTCAATACTAATGGGAATAATATTTCTAATTCAAGCGGTTTCCATAGTAAAAGAATTAATTGAACAGTATATCTCGCGGGGCTGGAAAATGTAATTTATTGTTTGATTACCACGTGGAATATGTATGACCCTATCTTAATAATATTTCTGAATAAGTGAGTCCACTGTTAGTTTATGTCCTCTAAACGTTTTTAGGTTATGATCAGGAAGATCCTCGCATCGTTGATTTTGGCCTGTAAATGAGTCAGAAACTAGAGTTTTTTTTAACTCTTGGGAGTTTTAACTAATTGGATCATAAATGTAAATTAATTTTAGCAATCGTCATGATTCATCTTAATTGATGTATGTTAAGTCACGGAAGTTGTATCCTAGGGACATAGTAAAAATATAATTAAAGTTATAATCTGCAGTCATTATTATATTAATACTATGTTGACCATACTATGAATCATTGAATATCAGGGAATGAAAAACATGTCCTCTGCTCTTGAGTAACAAAATACTAGTAACAAAACACGGCCATCCTTTATATAAATAGCTAGTGTAGTTGTATATATAGATAACATAAATAGTTTCCTCTAATTATAGATCCAAATATGTATTACTTTTTAAATATTCAAATTGGATAATGTAAGGAAACTAGACATTCACAAATAATCTATTATGTGTAATCTAGAAAATTTGATTGGTAGTTATTTTGTGTAACGTTGAGTGTCAAACAACCATTCGCCGCTCCAACTGACAGTTCACTCACTCACAATTGTACGCTACTATTCAGTCTTTTCACTAACAGATCCTTTCAACCGGTAATAACCTCATAGCAAACAAACAGCACTGTCTAAATATGTAATCCTTTTCATATACTGTACAGAAATAAGTACAATAGTAAAGCTATGTTAGTATTTTAGTGTTTCCTTTAACTAAATGTGACATATTTATATTAAAAAGTGGTGAAAGGATTTTGTTTTTACTGAGTAGACGTGTGTCACAATGTTTGTCCACACTTTTACTATATATTTTATTATACTGCAGTTCATAGAATAAGTTAAAAATCTAAACAAGAAACATATTTATATTTATACCTGCGCATTACTTACAACGGGGTCAGGACCTTCACTGATAAATTCTTTCTTTAAAAGGATTTTGTATCTATAAAGCACTGAATTTAATAGAGTTGATTAAGATTAAGTAAATTACTGCACCTAAATCTTTGTTATCTCCTCAATTATCGTAATTGGCGATCAGTGTAATGGTAGATTATGCAACCTAAAGGTACCCTGAGGCTACTCTAATGTCATTAGGTATTGATAGAAGTATCATTAAATTAATTTAGTCTTTAAATTATTGTTAAAACGAAGAACATATATTTATATACGTAGAACTGATCAACCCTATATCTACGGCCTTTTTACCAACAGTCTAAAAGTGTCTGTTCGGAACGTTCCAATTAATGGTTAATGCATTTGTTGCACTACTAAATTCAGCTTTGTTCAAAATAAAAAAGTATAAAAACGGCTGGAGTAATTTACTATTATGGTTTTAAAATGTTTTTAGTAGTTCTGGTTTGGAGTTTCCACTAAAACGATACAAATATACCGTATTGGTTTACTCCATACAGCATTAATAATAATATAATATCACTTTTACAATATATTTTACTAATTAAAGCTATTAAAACTCAAACCAGTTCAGTCTATTCTGACTTCTTTTAACATTGCTTGTTACTATTTGTACATAAAAGATTCGGTATTGGGTTCCCTTTCCACATTAGCGATGAATATTTAGAGTAGCAGAAAAAAACTAAAGGTACAAGCAATTATATAACTAAAAAATCTATTTCCTTTGTGCAAAGAGCAAAGCCAGAGAACCTCCGAGCATTGCAAATAGTATCACAAAACGATGCACTAGACACAATCTGCGGAGTCTTAGGGACGAGAAAGCATCAAGTCTATTTTTAAAAATTAAAAAAAAATTAAAAATAAAGGACTAAGTATTAAAAATAGAGAAAACTGTTCAAAAAATAGCACTGTACTGTATTAGATGTGCAGGTGTGTTGTAACCTAAGATATAAACATATTATGAGCCAGTTGGCTCACAACAACTCCAAGTGTTTCTTTAACAGATGAAATTAATCGTAAATATTATAAATGTAAATTAATGGATTTTCTTTTTTTTATTCGCTTACATCCGTTTTTTAATTATCTTAGCACTCCATCATATTTGATTATAAGTGCTTTCATTAAGAAAGCTCAAAGATTCCTGGAATATTTAGAACCTGGGACTATAAAATGAGTGATAAAATTCTTCTTTAAAGAATATATCCAATATAATTTTTAATTCCAAAACCGTAAACATTAGCAATACGTTTTATGATACTTAATTCTTTGTTATAATTGGTTATGTTCTAGTTTGAGTTTAATGGTAAATTTTACAAACAACGTGAAGGTTTATATATTAAATGGCACTATTGTACTTAATATCATCCATACACGCAAAGAATGGCCACTTATAACTCTATGATTTACCGACTTATCGGTATCACTAAATGTAACCAATTATAACAAAGAATTAAATATCTTAAAACATATTGCCAAGGTTAACGGGTATAACAAAACAATGGTGGGCAAAATAGTGAAGAAAAAGAAGAACCAAATATTACTCGTCAAAATTAAGGAAAATGAAAAGCACGATAAAAAGTACATTTGCGTTGAGTATAGCCTTAATAAGATCTTATATCCCATGGCTTAGACCTAGTCTTTAAAACACAAACCACACTAGTTAAGACGTACACATACTAACATTTTGAGACGTAAATCTCAGAACTTGGTCAAGAGCATTCAGACCGGCTTTTATAAACTGACTTGATCCGATTGCCATAGTTTTATATCGGACAGGCAGGCAGGAGTAGAATATGGAGTATTCTCTAAATGAACACAAACCTCAGACTTGGTTTGGAATGTCTTTCACTTTTTCGTAGTAAAATATGGCGATTCATTAGAGATTCTCTGTGACATAACATCTAACAACATGAGGGATAAGTCAAGGGTTAATTAATTTCCCAGTAAGAATAGGACCATCTTTTACATAGTAATAAATCTACTAAACAGAGTCAAAAATTTAATTTTGTAGGCCCTATATATTTACACTTTTAGTTACAGAAGATAGTATACTAAATTAACAACTAAAACATTACAATTAATACAATATAATAAACCGACATAAAAACGAAGGAGCTAAAACTTATGAATGAAATACCGTATTGTTATTGGATTAATTCGCTGGAAGCCGGATTACCAACTTAGAGTTTTATTCATACATTGTTAGTATAATAGCGAATGCTACTGTACATTATCTACATAACGGCTAACGCAGTGCATATATATCGAACTGTATATATTCAACTATCGATTTCGTTAGAGCAATAACAAACGAATTCAATGTAAAATACCAAACCGAGTGAATATATTTTTAGATGCTCATGAAGATTATACATACAACTATTTAAAAGAAATTAAATAAGATACACATTTATGTATAATATATAATTTCGGAATTCATTACATAACATTGTTTCTTCAATTTTGACGAGACTTTCAAAATCACTGTAGCGCTGCGTTTATAAGCTTTAGTTTTCTCAGATTATAGTTATCCTATAAATTGTAGTTTCTTGGTTTTTTTGTTTCATTTTACTTTTATTTTAAAATTACTTTATTTCAATACCTATTTGTTACATTTCGGGTATGTAGGTCGAAAATAGGTGCATTTCACGTATGTGTCTTAACAAAATTAGTAAATTTTAAATAATCAGTCGTTAAGTCATGCTGAGTTAATGGATTATTTTTGTTGAAATATAAAGAAATTGAAACTAAAAGAATCTTTTTCTTCGATCATTAAGGTAATTAAAATAATAAATAATGAAAAAATTCATCCTAATAATGTTGTTAAATTCAGTCTATTGTTAAATAATTATATGAACTATAAAGTAAACATTGAACTAAATATTACATAATTATGCAAGATTGACGAGTAGACAATATAAGTTAATCTACACTCCAATAGATATTTGCACAATATTTAATTAATCTTCAAAACGATTTACGGATTAGATAATGTATTGTAAAATAATATGTTACAAGACAACTGTAATGATGTACCACGGATACTTGCAGCTCACAGCCCCACTGGGAAGCATGTTATGGCAGCGTAAAGCAGAACAATGTTCTCTATATTTCCCAGATGGCCAGTTTAAGTAAATTGAAAACATGTAACCGTTTGTTTTAAATTCATCAAAAAGAACTTAGTGGTTTTATATAACTGTTACAGATTAATGAATACTTCTCAACATTTAAATTTAAAGCCTGAGCTCTTCACTGTGGGCATTAACTTAGCTTTAGTTTTCAAACAACGATATTAAACAGAATTAGCCCTTGAATAAACATTATAACTAAGTAAACCTAATTATAACTATGTTTACCATTTAATAGGCAACCTATGATCAGAAAAAAGTTCATTTACATAAGTTAATCTAGTACGCAGTAGTCCATTTTTATGCAGCAATCGAAATTCTGATGACCAAGTAATATTTTATGTAATGCAGTTAATTTCAAAATTTAGATATTTTAAAATTGCAACTATTTTTGCTTAGCATATTTTATGGCTATTCCATCCCATATATTGAGTTTAAACTTAAAATTTTTTTTCTAAATGAATGAACATGTAAAAGGAAATATTTGCATTTCTATGGGCCAACTGTCAGAAAACAAGTGAATCGCTGTGGTTACCTTTCACACTAATGTTTCTACCTTCACAGTATAATTCTTCTAATTCATATAAATATAAATTCCTTTTGAATAATTTGCGGTATGGTTATTTAAATAAAATAAATTATTTAACGGTACTAAATTATACTAACGGTTATATATTCTTTAAAATTTAATTTTTAGTAACTTAAGCAAATGCAATCTTAATTATTAATTTTATTTTTAAGAAGATGCAAATACTGTATTATTACACAACAGTTATTTTTATTTTAATCAAATTGTAAAATTTTTTAAATTACTGATATAAATTATTTATACATTTAACTTAATTATAAAATTAAATTAATAATATTGGACAGTTAAATTTTACAAATAAAATTCAATTTTCTGCTTATACAGAAATCGGTTAGTGGTAGACTTAAATTATCAATGTAGATTGTTTTCTCCAAGACAATTAAAAAGAGGTAACTATTTAAGATCTTTTTTCAAATATTTGTTTTCTTGGAAAGTAAGAACATTTATTTTGGTATAACGTTTTGAACCAAATTAGTTACAGATTATATATTGGAAATGTTATTTTGTAGTTAAACAAAGTACTAGTTAATTTAAATCACCAATGTTTTATTGCTTTGGTACAAAATTTTTTATCTAATAAATATTTCTTGAAAATATTTACGTTTTAAATTTTTGCACTTGATTACGTTATTACTGTGTCTGATTTTACACGTAAATTCAGATAAAAATGTTAAATTGATTCCTTTTATGTTGTTTGTAGGCACTGCGTTTTGTTCTTATTGTAGCTTTAATCATTCCTCCGTTATATTTATAAAACCAAACTGACACTATACCCTTTTTTACATTTAAGTAACTATATTAGTTATAATATTTAATTTTCAATATATATTTTCTTTTGATAAAATAATTTATCCAGTTATTGTACAAGTTTCGTGATAATATTTTACAGTCCCAGAAATATCTCCTAGTGTATCTACGTAACTTTTTCGAATATTTACCTCACCATCATAACATAAACAATCAATAGAAAAATTTTATTTCTCGTTACTACAAGCATTGTGTGCAAGGTAATATTTAATACATATTAAACTATGTCAACCCCCTGTGGACTTCGTAACACAATAGCTATTGTCACCTATTGACGGTATTGCAATACATAATTATAGCTTTAAGGTCCATGAAGGAGACACAATATGAGGAAAGGTTTTCATCAATAATAATGAGTTAATTCAATTATGTTGCCATAAGAGGGATGTTCCCTTTATATTTAAATTTTTGGTCAGATAATTTATCAAATAATCAAAAAAATATTAGATTTTATACCTTGTTAGCTTAAAACCCATAGGTATCAATAAAATTTATATTTAGCCGTATAAGTTGTTATTATAAGTTATTTTCTCAAATGATTATGAATGGAGTGAAACTAAGGTCCACTACTTATAGCATTTTTTGATATCTTACGTTAAATATTGAATAAGACATGTTACATTTATGCTTATCTATAATATATGAGTAATTTATTTGGTGAATAAATATGAAAATCATGCTAGGTAATATCCTCTCTTATCGCACTTTATAAACTAACTAAACGAAACTTTAAATACTATCTCTTACAATTTAAAATGTACTTTTTGAAATAATACCTTATTTCCCCTTCATGGTTTTCAAAACCTTAAAACTGTAATAGTATAGTTTTACAGCCTCATTTTAGCGTCTAAAAAACTTATTATCTAGTTTGTATTCCTGTATGAAGTTTATTTAAAATTCATCTTGTAGTAAATAATATTATTTTAAATAAAATCTAATACATTGTTCATGACAAAACTTTTACAACACCAAACAAGTATATTTGGTAATTCATTAACGAATTTCAAATTCAGATTTATTGTTTGTTTCATTGTTTATTTCCTACAAGATATAAAATGTGGGTAATAAATAACTATTCAGTACAAGTGAAAGGCAAACTACCTTTTATGTATGATTGAGTAAAATATTTATAGTTTAAATTTGAGGAAAGTATATTTTGAAAACCCATTGTTTGATTGAAAATTCTTACTAAAAGACTGTAATTGAGATTTTGTTCTTCGGTAGACCTCGCATTATAGTAAATCCTGGTCTGTAAAGTACAACAATCTAATAGTATTGTATGCTACATATAAATGTAATTTACAATTCACACATTAAAAGTCACAAAGTATGCTTGGACAAGGATAATCCACGAGCTTCAAACACAGTGAAATGTCACATCATGGTATTGTGAGAACGTGATGTTTAAAAAGAGTCTTAAAAAGTGATTCCTGTAACAAAATTCCTGAAGATAACTTTCTTAAAATAAACTTTTCCGGACATAACAATTAGGAATATAAAAGTCGTTATGGTCAACATGTAACAATAAAAACTTTTTGTTATTTTCATAAGATTTAATTAATTTTTTAATATTATTTGATTTATAGTCGTATCATATATCTAAATTCTTAATGAGTTGACTGCACTCTAAAAATACGAATACGCAGAATCAGGTGATTACTGCATTATGCAATACAATTACTCAATACTAATATTTATTCAATACTTTATACCACTTGTACCTTTGAGACTGAGTTATCACACAAAACAGTGTCCGCCAAGTGTTATCTCTCACGGTTGGTGCTCAAAGAAGGAGCTTAGACGCGCGTTCTGACACTGAATAAAACATTTTCCCCAGATCTTTTTGGTTCCGCTTTACTGAATTACTGAGATAACAACTTTGCCTAGAGGCTAGAAATATAATTTAATTTAATTAAAGGCTTGTAAAGGAGATTATCTAAATTAATAAATTTTTTATTGGACAAACATTTTACATTGTATATTTCACATTTTGTTTGTTTGTTATATCACTTTTAAGGAAATATATTAACAAATACAACGAAGTAATGAAGGATCCGTCAGAATGTAAATAAAACTTAAAAACCATTCAAACAAAATACGTTCATCTTATGTGTTACTATGTCCAATAATGTAATGTTTTATGACTATATTCAGTTATTTAAATATTTTTTTGTTTTATAAAATTTTGGTACTATAATGGTTACGCATAACACCAGCGTAAAATGTTATAAATGGTGTTAACTCTATCTAAAACTGTAATCTCTAAATCAATCGAGTTCTTTCTTGGATTAATGCTTTATTAACGAAATCTATGCTCAATGTATCAAATCTCTCAGAACGTTTTACAAAGACATACACAGACAAAAGGACAGGCGACAACACGATTTTCAAAACTCTTAACATTTTTATAAATTTTTTTCCAATTTCAAATGATAATAATAACTAATATTAGTATATTTCGTGTTGGGCGCAAAATAACTAGCGATAAGATATATGAAACAGGTGGCTTGGCAATTAAACATTGTTTCCATGTCAACATTTTACTGGTTTTTCTTCTTAAATCTTATACATTTTAAATGATTTTATGTGTCATTCAAAATCTATCCGTACTTAATCCCTCTGGGTATTTGTTGAATACCTTTATTAAACAACAAATCTCAGATTCATACAATTTATTTCAGTCTGAGTGACATAAGAAGAAACAATAAACTAGACCTGCTTCAGTAATCCACTGAGAGACTTGAGATCTCTTGTTTACTTCGCCTTTACGGGGCTTTAGGGACCTCTTCATGAAACTCTTATGTCTCTTCATCATTTACCGAGATAGTCTACTACTCCGTCATTATTTATAATTGACTATTTTAATCACATATTTTGTCCAATAAATTAACATTTCTTTACACTATCGTTAATGGTATATAATAAAAAGTATCAATAAATATTATAACAAACATACGTTAACTCAATTATATTTCCATTTATATTGAAACGAAAATCTTTGAAGCAAAGAACAAAATATGTTTTATGAATAAAAAATTGTATAAATAAGTGTGGCGGTCCTTTAAATGTAGTACAATTTGTGTACTACATGTTCGTTGACATAATCTAAGTAACACTAACTTTCAATTTGCACATATCTGTTTTGTAGTTTTAAAAACATATGTTAATTAAGTTGAAATTTGAGTCAAGAGTAATGTTCGATAGAAACCCTTCAAAGATAATCTTAAATATATCGTTTACGATAAGAATCTATGTATAGTATGTTATATTATATGCCGAATATACCAAAGACACTTACGTGTATTTAAACTTGTATGTTATCAACCTTAAAAATATTATGTAATAAGTAAATATTAAAGGGTTATTTACTAAACATTAATCTTGTCTTTCAAGAAAAACAACAGGATGCACAAATTTATGACTTTTGAAATTAAAACTTCTCTATGCACTTAATTATAAATTATTAATATACATATTTGATAAACTCATATTTGGAATCAGAGATAAGATTAACTAATTGTAAATGTTTGTAAGAGTATAATTTTATTGCTTTACAAAAACGATTTACCAAGAATTTGCTTTACATACAGTGTAATCAGGCTACTTTATGCAATACCTAAATGTATAATCTAAACTGAGGGAATGGTAACAGTGGTCAACCGAACTTTTAGACTGATCGCTTTGATGGTTGCGTGCCGACAAACACAACTAACGACATATTGTATGTGGCTGGCCCTCCGTACAGTCCGGTTCGACAATATTGGAACATCGATCCCTCAGAGTGTACCTCTTTTGGCCTTTCAGTTGCATCACAATGGATATAGTCGATCATGGCGACATTCATATACCTTATTTGTGAATGACAAACCGTATATATTTCCTGTTTTATCGTTTTAGTTTGAGCTGTAACGAAAATAGTATCTTATTATAAGAATAAATTAAGGTCACGATTTTTTTTTAAATTAGTATTTTTATCAATTTAAAAAATCCCCTTATATATATTTAGGTAGTTAATTCAAATTAGGAATTTATTTATTGGATTAGTTTATTATCCTTTTTTATTTACAGCATACTTAAGATTTGGATTGAAAACTACAAAAAATAAAACTTTACAGTAAATATAAATTAAGTTGTACTATTAAAATAACTAGGCCATTTTGGCACACTGAGGCAACAAAGGTCTCATCGTATAAGTTACTACTACTAATAGAATAGAGCCCATGGCTAAACACAAAAAGACAAGATTATGAGTAGTAACTAACCCTTTTATAGACACCACTAGCGAAGAGAATTACCTAATTTTTTAATCTAAATCCTATCATTTATATTAGATATTTAACCATTTCGTATATAATATTTTATTTAAGCCTACTTTTTCGTTGACTGATAATTTGTGTTTCACCGTTATTTAGTTGTATAATATATATTTTCGCACCCCTGTGACTCGTTACTGGTTAATATAAGTAACATGCGATGATCTTGGAACTGAATTATTGGCGGATTAATAACCTAATTGTCACGCATATTAATTTGTCCTCTCGAGAACTTTGTAGCTGGCCATCTTGCTGCCAAGAAACAACTACCGCTCCTTGCCCGGCAGCAAAATTTAATTTTTTTATTATAAATTAGCCTTTTCATGTGATACATATTATAACAAATGTAATATAAAATAAAGTTTTAAATAGTAAAGTAACTTACCTTGGTTGATGTTTTATTTGCCAGATTAATATTGATAATAGTGTGGTGATGCCATTCTTACGATACCACGTTGTCATGAATCTTAAGTTGTCTCGATGAATGGGTAATACCAATACCGTCGTGATTTTGTTTTAGGCGAGTTCAATTTCGAGTCTTTGATTTCAACTTCGAGTGCTTCTAGTATTCATGTTTTAGATTTCTAATCTACTCATTTTCTCTTTTTCCGACTACAGCTTCAATGTCGAGCAAAGATGCTGACTCCCGCGGTTTTAAATAATCATTAAGTTCGTATGCAAAATTCCCATGGGACATTGGAACCATTAAGCCCACACCCATGATATCATTTAGTTTTTTATCATTATATGTGGCAGCAACGTGGCAATATGTTAATTTATTTTTATCATCTAGAAGAGTTGCTGTTCTGTTTATTTCCCACAGTTAAACATATAAGTAAACTTAGAAAATCGAGTATTCATTACTATGACCTCAGCAGTACCCAACCCCATGTGTATTGTCTATTCGGTACATAACCACTCGTATTCTTGTCTTCAATGATGTGGTATCAAAAGCTCTTGAACTTTAAAAGAAAAATTTCCCAAGTAACCAGTTGCACCACCTTTGAAGTTTTGAACACTGCAAAAGTAGAGAAAGCACTTCTTAAACAGAAATAACAGATAAAAAGTTTGTGCAGGTGAGGGCCACATCCTTGGAACCTAAAATTCTAATTTAACGTAACGTAAATGATTACATGACTGATGTGGATATTTTTTCTACGTACTATTTGCTGTAATAGATAAATATTTAAATATTAATAATTTACAACGATGACAATATTTCCATCAGAATTAAGGGATCACGGTGGCATTTCAAGTTGATTACCGTACATCTGCGCCTGTTCATAGCTAACTATGGATATCATTTTATTTACGTCTTTGGCCCATAAACAGTTATACATTGCCTCATTCAGGCTCGGGTTGTTTTTATCGGCGGTGGGAGGTATTATTGACATAAGATATTTAACCAATATGAAAAAAATTGCTGAAAGGAAAGAAATTATTAATTATTTAACGGGAAAGATTAGTCTAATTCTGTTCAGGAAAGAAATTATTGATTATTTAACGGGAAAGATTAGTCTAATTCTGTTCTAAGGTGCATGTTGATAAAATAAAATGAATTCTTAGAAATTTTGAAGCAGTTCGTGTATTTAGATATTTTATAGTTAGACTTGTACGAATAATTTAGTAAAGAATAGCAACATAAATTATTGCAAATACATGTCACATAAAAGGGAACCCTTGCTGTTAACAGTAAGAGTAAGGAAATATGATTTTTTATGAATTAACCATACATTTGATATTTTTAACGACGACCGTGTGTAAAAAAATAAAAATGTTAAACTATTGGAATGATAACGCTAAAGCCAAATTTAGCTGAATATTCTTCCCTGTAAATTTTAGATAAAAGTTAAAGAGCACGTGTACTCTGACAGGCACTGCTGGCTCGCCAACTCCTACAAAACATAACAGCTGCAATATTACATCTCCTCTGGGGTACGTGTTGTGGCCGTGTTGTGCAGAACATTGTGCTCAGTATTTCCCAAGTGGGCTGTGTTCAAGTATATCCATACCTACATTCTTGTACGTTCAGCACAAGTACCAGTATAAACACAGACTAGCTTTTATGGGTGAGTTAAACAAATTATTTTTTTTACAACCCATTAAAATGTATTGTGATAATTATTTCTTCTGCTCTTTTGTGGGACTTTATCTAGTATTAACACATCCTGTAACTTTATATTTTATTTATTCATTTTATATACGTTATATAACTGATATATTATATATTTATGTGACAACAACATGTAAGTGTAACTTATGTTAGCCAAGTGATAAGCTCACTTCTAATGAAACAAATGGCCACCAATACGTTAATTTCAAAACAATACTTTTACATTGTTTATATGTAAATATATTCAAATTTTTAGTACAATAACTACACATCTTTTATGATCGTTGAAATATAAAAACGTATGTTTATGGCAAGAGTCAATAATTTTAAGAACAAACATTATCTATGAACAATTGTCTCATTGGTGGCCATCTTAAGGACTTCAAAACCAACTTTAATTACACAAAATACATGTTCAGATTAGTATCTATGCTATAATAATATTAATACAGGACAACATAAACCATGTAATCAGCAGGAAATGTGTACTATGATGATAGGTATAAAGTACATGGCCCTACATAATATTTAAAGATAATTTCTGTGTGAGTGTTTTACGAGAATACATGTCGTACAATAAAACATTTACGTATATGATAGTTTAGTAAAAGTAAATATTAAATATTACATTCTTTGGTAATTGTCCACTATATAACATTAAGTATGCACAGTAATAGATAAAACGTGAAATAGTAGAATATACTGACATTGAAAATTCAGGTGACTTTGTTCTTACAACACTACTTTGGGAGCAAATTAGCCTATTTTCTGTAGGGCCATATATCAAACTATCTTCTAATGACAATTCCCGTGTACTATTCAATCTAGCCTCTATAAATAACCAGACTTTAATGTAATATCACTTGATTATACGGAGTTATTCTTAAAAGCTTGGCATTTTTGGATTGTTATTTCCATGTCTCTAGATAATCCTAACATTAGAAACATCTTGTCTTCCAAATACCTGGCCTTTTTAAAATTATATAATTTAAAAATTTATCATACGTAGAAGAGTTAAGCGTCTCAAAGTTCATGGCCTCTTATAGTTGCTATACCTTATATCAATGTATAGGAGACTCTGAACTCATAGAACTGTTCCAGCCTCTTAGAATGAGCCGTTTGAGTCACGAACGTTTGGCCGCAGAGAGTGTAGCTCCTGCTTGCTTCTACAAAGAAGCATCCCTAAACTTTACTGTCAGGAACCTTCCTAAAACTGAGAATTCTGTAACTCTTAGGGTTTCTAACGTCAATATCATTTTAGCTACTATATATGTCCATTGGATGCATTATAATACATGGACACCACGACAATCGAATGGACTATTTATTATAAATATCTAAACATTCAAATTTAAAACGTTTGGTTTATGGATCTAAACATTCCCAATTAATTTACAACTAAGTTGTAAAAAAACGGCTGTACTATAATTTAATTTAATATACCTAGGAGTATAACGTATGTTTTTAAACTTTTGGATTTAGTAGTTTTATATAATCATGAATATCTAAGATTCGATATTCATGAATATCTAAGATTCGATATTCATGAATATCTAAGATTCGATATTCATGAATATCTATGATTCTGTACTAATGAGTATCGATGATTGACGTAGTACCGATTATTATAATGTAGCCAAGTTAGCAAATAACTTGGGGTCTCTAGTAACTTCGAGAATCTTTTCCACCTACTGTCTTTTTAACAATAATAAGCTTGCAGACTTATCGAAGGCTTGAGACAAAGAGATTTATAGAAATGTATATTACAGGCCTACTATGCATTAAATTTGATCGGAAGGATAAGCTGATATATTTACTTAACAAACCTAAGTTAACCACACTAAAATGATATTTATTATAATATTTTTATGTTTTCATCGTGGTTGTAAGGGAAATATTATGTTCAGATGATAATGAGTAATTACAAAATAAATCGTACTATACAACAATCAAGGATCGAAGTACACTATACGTTAATGTAATATGTTTAATTCCTACATGTAATTTGATATTTACATAAATAAAAGCTAGACTCCACTGTACACAAATCAGACGAAATTAGAACACTAATTAGCAGATGATCATTAATTGGTGGGGGCTGAAGCAATATTGATTGTTGGTAGATTGCCATGTGCATACACTATTAACATTGAATATTGATTTTGCTTAGGTAAAATAATCTGGCTTTGATTATAGTGGAAACAAATTTTAACTTGTTATTAAAAACGCTTTTCATAAAAAAATGTAATTACAAGTTTAGTCTTTATCAACACGATTGGTTTATATTGGGATTATTAATAACTCAACACTCAGCACTGATGATGATTCGTAGAAATGCGTCTATTGGTAGAGTGAGTAAAATAATAATGTACCCAAGTATACATAATAGTTACTCTTTAATATATCTCTATGTCCAAATTTATCATAGGTTTTTTCATAAAACTATTATAAAATCAGAATTACCGTTTTAATATGTTTTTATTAAATATATAAATATGTTTATTTTAGGGCTATCCAAATACAGATGCAATACGAGTCCTTTCTATGTTTTACTCTTTCTGTTATAAAACAAAATATATAAATATGACCCAAAAATGTGTACTAAGTTTATAATTACTGCTATGTAAGAATATTCCTTAAAATTCGTTAAGATTTTTGAAATTACATTGTTGATAAAAACCACCCAAACGTGAAGAATGATTCAGTTGTCTAATTTAGTTGTACCCTGTTTTTATGTTAAAAACAAGTAAGGAGTAATCATTATATGGTAAACATGACATGTCTGGTTTAGTTTATCAGTTAGGATATAAACTTTTAAACCCGATATTACGTTTTGGAACGAGAATGTTTCAATTTATGAATCGAATCAAATTTCTTTCCAATAATTGTAGCCGTTGAAATGAATACTTGTATAAAAAGTTAGCTGCGCCCCGAAATAAAATGTATGTCACTAACGAAAATTCTGCTGACATAAATTACAAACTAACCAAAGCAGTATTCAATTCCTTTTTTACGAGTAGAATAATTACAATTTGAAAACTAATCCCTATTCTTCTGCATAAAATAGTATTTTTTTTTGTTTTCCTATTACAAGTATTGAGTGATAAAAAGGCAATGATATGGATGTTTTCTAACAAGATTCGTTTTGGAATTTGTTCTATTTTAGTTTTACTTTCTTTTCCTCATACAAAGTAATGAATATAGACAATTACAATGTAGGTACTGATGAAAACCTTTGAATGTAGGTGTAAAAATTCCCTGGCCAATATTATTTAGATTACGGAAACGCACAGTGGTGTAAACGTTATTTATATATACAAATCTACAATATTACAACAGTGGATATACATTTACCATTTGAATAAACTTTACTTTAATAAAGTTTATATATTAAAGTTTTAATACTTAATATAAGCTTGTATAAAGTAATATGGGAATGGCATACATTTTGCTATGTTTAATAGTTTGGATTGTATTACACACAATTAAAGTTTTGAGTAGTTCGATAATATTTGTTGACTATGAATATAGTGTAGGCCTTTTTAAAATGGTAATAATAAATTACAACTAAGTTTTTACATTAATGTTTAATGAGAAAGATTATTTGTTTGTTATAGACATTGCTTCAGAGTTTATTAAACATCATGTACCTATTGGATTTATAAAATTTAAATATTGCAAATTTGCTCTAAATTTATTT
The DNA here is from genome assembly GCF_021130785.1 of Homalodisca vitripennis. NCBI lineage: Eukaryota > Metazoa > Arthropoda > Insecta > Hemiptera > Cicadellidae > Homalodisca > Homalodisca vitripennis. The sequence goes on from NC_060208.1 coordinate 160,577,557, forward strand.
TATTGCTGCCAACTAGTTGAAAAATATTATTTGTAGTTGAAAATATTGATAGAAAATAATATTTTTAAGGCTGTAAATAAACAAAAGTGTGTCTGTTTCCTTTAATAATATTAGATTCTCAGTATTGAATTAGTGCATTTATCACTGAAAATGTCACATCATAACTACTCCTGTAAAATTATTTAAGAACAGGAGCATTTTACAATTGTGTATAAGCATACTTTTTAAGGTTTCTGCAGAATACTCATTCATGCAAGTGTTTGACATGATTTATTTATACAACATCTGGTGAAACCAAAATTCCGGCAAAAGCAGTGAGAAGGAGAATGAGCCAACTGTTGAATGACACTCTAGCGAAGAGTGCTCATGTTGAGGACGCTTAGACGTGTTAGTGGCGGGTGGAGAGGCTGGTGTCAATTTTACCCGCTCCACTATCATCGACAAAATTAGGCCTAAACTTGAACAGTTCGTTGGTAGATTTAGTTTATTAGAACACGCACACTTTTTTTACAAATGAATAAACGAAATTTTGTAGTTTTTTTATTCAATCCATTCAATCCTTTTAGTTTTTCAAGAAACTATAAAGAGAAAAAATTAAAACGTTAAAATGTGATGATTATTTAAATTATATTTATTATTGAGTCATTAAAATTAAATGTTTATTCGTTTTTAGATTTAAATACCATATTTATAATATTAATTATTATTAAAAAATTATATTGTTATTTTATATAATTAAATTATGTTATTATGAATCGTGGAGCAACGCTTAATTGTTTTAACCATTACTAAATGGTATCCAGGCTTTGAGGATGGATTTGATTCTAAAAAATTATCATATTATCTTCCTAGTTTTCAGGAAACTTTCAAAGGAACCTCTCTTCCAAAATAGGCTTCTCCTTCTATAAGATTTGATTTTGTTTTGAGACTGATGTATACATATCCAACATTAAATACCAGTCTAATGATCTGGTGGTAAAAGAATACAAGGTAAATGCCTCCACTCTTATTGTCAAATATTTGAGACAGGCGTTTAAAGTTAAAACATCCTCATGAGAACCTATGTGAAGCTTAAAACTGCAACCCACACATTTGCTCGTAAAATATCTTTTAGAGCTAAAACTAAACAAATATTTCACTTTAATAATATGGTTTTATCATAGAGAGGTACCAGGAGTATACTACACGTATGAATCAAATATCCATGATCCTAATGTTAGGCAATCAATAGACCCTATCAGTTTTCTGTTAAGATCAGTTAAGAAATAAAAACGGAATAGCTACTATACCTATCACAGTAAAGTAAACATTTCTCTTGTACACATGAATGTAGATTCTGCTTCATAAATTCGACACAAAAAAGAAATATATGATCATCGTATTTTATAGTCATACATTTGTTACACTTATTAGCATTTGATCAACACTTTGTCAAGTAGATATATCTGTATAATCTATTACACACCTGTATCCAATCGTTACTGATAATCTTACTTTTACTTCTAAAATTTTCTTTTTGAGTGAGTTTCAGCGAACTAGTGGGACTGGAAAATTTTAAATTATGTCTGTGTGGCAGTCACTGTCTGTCTGTATGTCTGACCGTACGATATCTAAAAAACGAACTGACTTGTAAGTTTGCATAAGCTAAATTACTACGCAGACAATCCAGAGTGCGATGAAGATACTTATCGCTCTATGCGATTTAACTGAGCGTTAGCTAATATTTTAACATTGGTCTTATTCGTAACCATGATGGGAACGAGGAAATATTAGAGTAAATAAACGTGTACTATGCCGAGAAAAATAAAATGAAGTTTTAAAAAGTTACATATTACCACATATATTGATTATACACACAGTAAAAGGGATAATCCTTCCGTTTTAGCTGGAGGAATTAGGTAGGTATCGTGTCAACTGAAATATTAAAATAAATTATTCTCATGCTATTTACGTGTACTCAATATTTTTAAAAGAGTTATAGGTAAAAACCGTTTAATAAAACGATATTAAGGAATTTTTATAAGCAATTCAATAACTATATCAGTTAAAGTGTTCGCTTAAAAGGAGAGCTTTGATATTTGAAATTGTTACCACCAACTGTATTTTTTCAGCACAGCGATTGTGCGACGCAATCAATATTGAAATTAAGCACACTGATTTATTGGTCTTGTTATTACGCACAGCGTTATCTATTTAGTCTTAGATGTATCTTTTGGAGATTCAAAGATCCTTGAAATGTGGATAGTATTTGGAACCTCCAGAGTTTATATATACATATACATCGATAGATCGGCTTCATGCTTTGTATTTTGCCTAAAACTTGATTTCTACATATAAAATAACGAGTTATACGATAATGCATATCCTACCATAGTCTTTGGCTACTTGTCATTGAAGCAGTTAGTATGATAGCGCAATTTGTTTTGTCTGCCGAAGAGATGTAAACGATTCTTTTCTGTAAGATGTATGTCAACCTACTTGACAAAAGGACATCTCGATAGTAAAATGGGCTAGGCTAGGCTTGCCATTTCTTATGCATCCTTATTGAAGCCAGTTAGGCGACAATGTGAAACGTACTCTAAAATTGCTTAGTTTTTAAATCAAATCTATTCGTAGTAATCTATATTAATAAATAAGTGCATAGTATTTTTTTATTTGTTGTTTTTGACATGTTTTGGCGATGAAAAACTGACCACATATTTAGTGTCAAATTAATTATAATCGTTTAAAGAGTCTTTTTTATTAACAAAACACACACACACACACACACACACACACACACACACACACACATATATATATATATATATATATACATATATAGTTTATGCAAATAACTTTAGAACACCTAAACCACAAAAAACATTTTTTACTAAAACTTACTTTTTTTTAGCCCCAAGAATATTTAACAAAATTCCTAATGAAATAAAATTTAAAAAGTCAAAATTCTGTTTTTTGAAGACATTAAAACAATGGTTGTTTTCTTTCTGCGACATTGAGGTTTTAATTGAGGTTCAGGAATAAATGAATTAAATTTTCATTAATTTTCCAAGCATGGTCCACAAAATTTACCCTGAAATAGATTCCAGTAGCATGTATTATCTTACACATGATTACAAAATTTCAATAAAATAGCTTATAGGGACTTTTTTCTTTTTAAATTTAACTGTCTGAACTTTTTATTTTTTTTTAGTTTTTAATAATATAATTACATGGTGTCCTCTAAACAGGCTTGCCTTGGAGGCCCTAAATTTTCTCAGGATTTAAAATATTGTTTTATATGTACATATTAAAAATGTTATTAGTTTTTCTTCCTCTAGTTGTGTATTTTGTTAGCTTTTATCTGATGTATACTTTAATTAACATTCATATTGTAGTTGCTGTAATGTACATAGTAGTTAAGACTTAACAATTTGGACAAAGGTTTTTTTTTAGTTTGTATAATTTGATATTTTTTTTCTTCATTAAGGTCAGACCTGGGAGAGTTTTTGTTTTGTTTTTTTTTTTCACGCTCTGTAACTACTGTATGTATTTATGTTATCCTGAGAAAATAAATTTATTCTTATTCTTATTCTTATTCTTCTTATATATATATATATATATATATATATATATATATATATATATCAGATACATTATTTTGTACACGAATCTTAATTACAGTGTCATTAAAAACGTAATTAAGCAGAAATAATGAATGTTAGAATTTTCATCAATAGTATAGTTCTATACTATAGTAATATACTGTAATTATTTTTAAGGTCTACGTACAAACTAAAAGACAGAAAGTATAGATCTCATATATTACTGGAATACGATAAATTCATACATAAAAAAACATATAAATTATATATTATACCATGTTATGGCGATAAGATAAGAAAACTTCAAAAGGAAATTACTTAGTGTTACTGATAGAGAAAGATTTAAGCTGATAAACGATTGAAGGCACGGACATTGAGTGGCTTGGTATGGGAGAAGCCTTATTGGTTGGGATCAGAGGGATTATACCCTTTGTACAATCGACGTTCTATGATAGCGGGGCATGTCGCAAGTTTATAAAGTTATCTCAGCTCTAACATTGTTTACGTAATTATAAATCTAACATTTTCAATTCTATAAATACATTTCTGTTAATTTGTACAGTACAATATTGCATGTTTAAAGATAGGTTTAACGATTCTGAATTTATTTTTGTGTAGTTGTAATAGTAAATATCCAAGTATTGTTTCAACAATTTGGGCTATTTTGTCTATTAGATTAGATTTTGTCTATTTGAACCTACCATGTAGGAATGATGGAAGGACTTGTTATTTTAAACTAAACTCACCGTCTAAATACAAAAAACACTAATGTTGAAATATCATGTTCAGCCAAAATACTAGGTTATATAGTGGTATGCAGTTGTAGTGGATATGCACTTCAATTGACTTTGATAAGGAGTTAGCTAAATATAATACTTACAAGGAATACACAGCTAGCTACTAAAGTTTGATTTTCGTAAACTGAAAAGATATTCGCTGTAGCCTACATATTGACAATATATGGAAAACAATAATTCTCGATATAGCTTAAAAATATATATTTTTGAAACATATTATATAATAAAAAAATATATTTTATAATGTTTATAATTTTTTTTAAGATTTCAATATGTAGGCGGACCAAAATTTTAAAAATAATGGTTTTATTTTAAGTTTCATGCATCAATCCTGTTTCCATGACTAAGGAATAAAATATTCATACTAACAATAGGAAGAGCTCTAAATGTTCTAATTGTAATGTAAATATTCAAGCACATCATACAGATATATAATAAATGTACTTTACAATTTTAGGTCCACGTTGTGGCTGCAGAAAACACTTTTAATAACAGTACAAAAACTTCCCCAAGCTATTAATACTATTATAAGTTTACTTTATTTAAAGAATAATTAAAGAATTAAAGCAAATAAACGGCTTGATAGTTGCCTGACGCGTTTTTAGTTTTGAATGCAAGTTTTATAGTATAAGCTTACATCACAAGAAAATATTGAAATTGTATCTTCAGAAGTTATTTTGTGGTGATATATTATAAGTAATTTTATTAGTACACAGGCAATATGGATATAATTAAAGAATATATTTTACTGTGGTTTCATAGAAATTTCCTTTCACAATAGGAATGTTACGCATAATTGTATTATTATGGCCCCATTAAAATGTACTTTATGAATAACCATGACCAATCTAGAAGTTTATCTCTCTTTCAAAAGGCGGAAACATGTGCTTCAGATATTAAAAAGTTTCTGATGTGATACATTATGTTGTAGAAAGTTTCACAATATAACGGGCGTATTTCTCATGTAATACCTTGTCCAAGGATTACTACCCTGCTAAACTTTACTTGTGTATAAAGCCTTTTTGCAATATAAAAGAGTTAATGGGCCTTTTGCTATGATCTTTTATAAATTATACTATAAATCAAGTTTTATCAAGTCTTAAAGCTAACAGTGTATTTTCCAAGTCTTTGTATCGCTCTTTACACTCCACTGATATACCAGTATTACAAATTCCATGCATTGCATTTTAAATTAACATTAATAAAGTCTTTACGTCAATTAATAAATCAATTATTTTAACAGAATACTTTCATAAGTCCAATATATTCTACAAACAATCTAAAGGCCGAATGTTATTTCCATACCACCCTAAAAATAAAAACCATACACGAGCGGATTCAATTACCATGTTGTGCGAAATTGTTTTTTAATGTTTTTTGAACTTCAAATAACTGTTATAAATGATAACCACTATCAAAATAAGTATTAAAATTTAAACAATCTTTAAATCGCTCAGAAACTAGTGAAATTTTATTATCAATGGCCTAGGATATGGGTTGTAACAAATTAAATATCCCCTTAACATTTACTGTTTGATAATCACTCTTTTTAATATAGAACTAATTTTCCAATCTAGGTTTATAGTATGATATGAGTTATTTTTATAAAATCGGAATGACCTTTCCTACACCAAAAGAGATGGGAAGTTTCCACTTTAGGGAGAAAGGGTTATCAATGTTGTGAGTGGATTCAATAAGTGCCCGAAGCAGCGTCACACGATTTTATCGAGTTGAGATTCTGCATAAATTTAGCCACCTTTCCCTCTACTGACAAAGCAGCACTGTGATATGTTCATTTTCATTACGCTAAAACAGAAACTTTAATAGCTGCTTCCATCCATTATTACCCATTTTATTTAACATTTCAGTGAATAACAAAGATATAAACAAAGATTTTGGAATCCGTAGAGCTGAAATTTACAGCTTCAGGACATACGAGTTAAAAATATTCACTTCCTTGTTCTATAGTTTCCTACCAATGCGATACGTCTCAAAACCGATCGAAGACCTACTATATCCTTATAGTATGGATGAATAAAATGAGAAACGAGTTTTCAAGTATTGTATACCTGTAAGTCCCTAAGCAAATCGTATTGGACCAGCCTTGTCAGGTAATAATCTCCTTTGTAACCATCTTATATAAAACGTAATATCTTTAAGGTTAAGTCCAAACTTTGTTTCGTCTCTTACCGTTTTGAGTGCATCATACCTTACATGTTTTAAAAAAACATATATTGCTGAAATGGAATTGACATAGGAGGGTTTAAATTTCATATTTACAACATTTTCCTTAAAATAATTCATATAATATTTACAAAATCTTTATTGAGACTGAGAGGCCTGTTCTCTATTAAAATTATATTTCTATTTATACAAAAAGTAGTCTTTTGGCTAAATATTTCATCATAGCGTGAAACAATATGTATTAATATTCTTAGGCCATTTACACAATGTTTGTTTATAATCAAACTTTTATATATCGTATGATTTCCAGATAGCGTGCTTATAAATTCTTAAGTAGTTTACTACTACTTTTGTTTCAAATTCAAATATATATATATATATATATATATATATATATAAATGTTTAAAATTTATTGTTTATATTAATTTCATTTTGATCTTTATTTAGACTGAGTGACTTGTTTTACATGAAAGTTATATTTTTAATTTACACTAAAAGTAGCCTTTGCCGTAATTTGTTAAAGTTTTTGTGTGCATTTTTTCATCGGAATATCACAAATGTATTATACTAATGCATTTATGTTCGGGTAACAAAAATAATTATTGTAACAATGCAATAGTTCTCTTAAAAATGAAGAAAGCATATACATCATCTTTTAACACGTTATAACTTAGTACACAACGAGATCGTTCTGAAAAAAAATTTTTTAACCTTACGGTATCTAAAATTTATGAAAATTTTAATTCAATTTAATGCATCTATTATAGTACAAGTTATGGAAGTTTTGCTTTATTATTTATTAGTATTATACAGATATCGTTACTAATAATGTTAATACTAGTGTCATCACGATAAATTAATCTTATGTATTCATAAGAAGTTTTAATAATATAGCTCAATGCTAAAAGCGTTAAACATCAGTTTATTTCTCCAAACTCAGGTCTTGCAATGATATGTCTCGTACTATACAAGGATTTTGAACGACCATCTAACATATGTGTATACTTAATTCTACCCAAAACTGGAGTGTTTTTTTCAAAAAGCATGAAAAAAATAAATGTTTAGGAAATTAAAAATTTAGAGATGGAGTTCGTAAAATTACTTAGACGATGATATCTTGGGTGGAACCGTTGTTAATAGCCAACTTATTTTGTATTCATATACATTGTACAGATAAATAATAGACGCAAACTAAAAAAATCAGTAGGAACAAATATAATATAGAATATACGTTTAAAAAGTGTGTACACAGCGAGTATGGAACAGTAACCGTGAAGCGGATATCGAAGCGCAACCAATTGATATGACAGCTGAACCGACAACCGAATAACTCATAACTCTTCCTAACAGTAGCGAGATGAATGGGAGATATTTATCGTATGGACAGTGATAAATATACTCCACTGCTCGTAATTTGTAGCTGTAAAATCTAGAATTTCCATCCCATTGATACACGACTTGATATAACCGGTGTATATGAATATTCTTATAATCTATTTTCTTTTAAAAAGGAACGCTGTACATTTTAGAGCATTTCAATGATTCGATTAATAATTTAATGCATTACAAACGGCATTCAGTAGTTTTATACGAGAACAAAATTAGACATTGAATAGTTTCCGAAAGTTTTTTATTGCAAATAGTTATGAAATAGGTACTTATGAGTTCTTGCCTACTTACTGAGCCTGCATACGCACCCCGGTATACAGTTCAGTTCTGCGGCCTAGGGCGCGTTCCAGTAGTATAATTCGCTGCTCCAAACAGCCAGAGTTTAGTTCAGGTTTTAAATAGTATATCTGATTATGGTATTCGTCAACACGTTTCCGTATCTCTAGAGAAAACCAGGTGAGTGTGTTAAAAGCTATTTACTGTCAGTTAAATAGTATATCTGATTATGGTATTCGTCAACACGTTTCCGTATCTCTAGAGAAAACCAGGTGAGTGTGTTAAAAGCTATTTACTGTCAGTTAAAATGTACTATGTTTCCAAAACCAAATGTTTTTCAGGAATATTAAACGTTTTTGCCTTAAAAAGAATCTTTATTTGAATCCTACGGTTCCAAGTGAAAGCTATTACCGAATTTGTCCAGTCATTCTCAAAATTAGGATTTAACAACAAATTTGGCGATTAATTTATATTTATATGATTGTGTATATGTATAATTAAAATGTAAATATATTTTTTATTGATATATAATTCCACGAAAGTTTGTTTAGAAGAATATTTGATCCATAAATCTCTGATATCTCGCTCGTTGTTCTAGTCTGCTTTCAGTATACCACGCCACCCTTATTTTTGTGATGTTACGAGATTATCAGACCGTTTCTGTATAAAAAGATAGGATTTTTTATCGAGCTAGAACGTATGGCAGTATTATTAAATGTTTAAAAACCTTTATGCACTTTCGTTGTATTACTTTTGTTACCAAATTAGCTGTGATGATACATCTCTAACCAACCACCAATGAAAATTATTTATTTTAGTGTATTATATTAAATAAATAGTAAATACTTGCACCAAACTTGATTTGCTTATCCCATTAATACGTAAGTTGCTTGTAACTAATTTAAACATTTATAATGCATGGATATTAATTTAGTACTTGGTAAACATTTCATCGATTAAAATAATAATATTAAAAATACGACTATTTCCGATATTATTTTAAGGTTTACGATGATAATTCCTTAGGGCATGAGGATAAACTACGCAATACAAGTGAGATTGCAGTGCATATTAAATTATTTATTTGTTTTCCTCAACAAACAAGCGGAAATAATGTTTTTCTATTTTACTATATCGTTTTGTACTTTTTCTTACAAATACGACTGATATTTCTCGTCTCCTGGTTTTGCTGTATAGCTGCTTTATCGGAATAAAAATAAAAATATATAAAAACGTGTTTTATTTCAAATACGTTTATTACCATAAATTAATAAATATTTTGGTTTCAAATTATAGTTTTAATAATGTAATAAACGAGAAGTTGAAGATGTTTATTTCGTATTATAAAATTAAACGTAAATATCTAGAATGTAGTTCACAGTCCTAAGTTTCCTAACCACAAAGAGATATAAGGAAAAAGAGAAGGAGGTACATAAACAAACGACTAAGAGTAAGCTATCGACACCTTCTGAGTCAGGTTATAAAGACAACGCAACTGAATTCCATTATATATCCACTTACAACGAACCGAGGAGGACTTCGCCTAACTATCAGGAAATGCCGGTCTAGATGGGATGAAGGTTTCCATCCAATGAGTATTCTTGTGATGGTTTATGATGTTGAACTGTTAGTAATACGAAACTAAATAGATATTTTGTATTATTACGAAAAAATACACGAACACATAAACTGTTCCAACTATGACAAACGTGAAATTTAATGAGGTGATGTGGATATAAAAATTGTATTAAGGTTTGTAAACATTTAGTTTTACTGTACAGTTTTAATTATTTTAAATAATTGTTTATTCTTTACTATCATTTACAAATTTTAATTAGAATTACGTTGTTATAGGTATGAAATAAATACGCTGAAACAATGGAAGTAGTAGAAGTGAGTGTGCTGTAATAAAGAACATCGAAACTCTGTTGCAAAGAAAACCAATACTTTACCTAACTACTTAAGTTAGCTTTCAACTTTATGATTTCTTAATGATCTAACTTCCAAAATGTTCTCCCCTTATAAAACTTTTCTTAAAACAACATTTTAAATAAATTTGTAAAAGTAGACAATCTTGGAGTATAGGTGCGCATAAATTATAAATAAAAACATGTGTTATGTATTGTAGCTTACATTAACCTTATATCTCTTTATTTGCATTGATTTTTAAAATATAATACCTTCTTCTTAATTAGAAGATATGGGTGAGATTTATTTATTTCTCTATTAACTACCATGTTATTATCCTTTCACTAATGTATTAAACAGGTAATCAAATTATTGAAAACAGATATTAAAAATTAATATCTTAGACTGTCAGCGGAAAGTGACAATAAGTTTTATTTTACTAATTAAACTACATCAGTGTCTTTTTGTAATTTCTAACTGGCATACATGTAAAATAAGAATACTTCACTTTTAATGCAAAGATCATTTAGTAAATTGTAATTTAAATTAATTAGTACTGTATACCAAATATAAAATATACCAAATATAATTAAAGTCACGTATGTAATGAGAAAAGGTTAACTAGTTTGAACAGTTATTTAGTTCATTTTAGCGGCTAAGAATTTGGTATTAAACCCAAACATGTATTACGAATGTAATTAAATGTAACTAATTGTTTAGTACTTAGTTCACCTTCCGATTATTGGAGCGTCTAAAGTCTGACACTGTTGGAGTTCACTCCTGGAATTTGGAGTTACGTTGTCTGAAATGAATCCATCAAAACTGGATAAAATAGAGTAGACAATAATGTTTAGTACTTATCGTGATTTCAATATGCAAAGCATACTGTCGATAACACATGAGGACTTCTTAGTTGTTTTCGAGTTGCATATTATCCACATCGACAAAAAACACTTAGGTTACAAAACAGCTACTAGGTATTACCTAGCAGAAATCGATTGTAATTTATATGATGATGTGGTTGTATCATTAAATGCTAAGAAAAATATGAAATTAAGGTAAACTCATCTTTCGCATTAAATCAATCCTCCCCGATATATGTGAGTTACATATAGCACGGATTCAATACACATGCAGTGACTTTGAAATCAGGAAACACAAAGCAAATCAGTGCACATGTTGTTTAATGTACATACTGTATAGTTTGTTTTGTCATTGACTATTAGTCACCTCTTAAAGGTCTAGAGGCAAATTTCCAATTTGTAAATGTATTTTCACCGATGTACATAAGAACCCCAGGAAACTTTATATATTACAATATTTTGACAAATAAAACAATATATAAATAATTTAAATAAACATTGAATCACAAAAAGTACTTGCTCCACGGGAACTTGAACCTGGATCTCTCACTTGCGGGTGAGTGTGCTACCATTACACCACAAAGTCCTTACTTTTTACGATTAAATTATATTGCTCTTTGTCGTTTCTGTCGCATATTTATTTCTGTGCCTCACTGTCAAAGTTTTAAGATGGGTGGTAAGAAAAAATTAAAGTTTTTATTAATTACTATGGAAATAAATTTTTTATAACTTACATCAATAATTCCCCATCAAAGTGGTGAAATAAAGCCTAAAAATGTATAATGGCGAACGCCAATGTTCGAATATTATTTTACTCAGTTTTGCGAATTAATTATTATCATATATATACATCACAATATATATATATATATATATATATATATATATATATATATATATATATATATATAAAATTCCTATAATATATATATTTGATATAATAAATATTATGTTAAATGGACAATTATATCGTATATAGGCCTATTAACACGGAGCTCAATAAATATAAAATATATCACATACCATGTTCATATTAACGTATAACTCTCGTGAAATGTGTTACATTGACTGAATATGGAACTGAATAATACTAATCTTTAGACACTAAGTAGATTTATATGCTCATCCTTTATGATCGACCGGTCATCAGTGTATTACACGGACGACTAACGAACGTTTCATGTCTAAAAATGAATGAATATGAAAAACTGTAACAAAGTGTGGGCATTAACGTAATAACAATATTTTATTAGTATATCATAAGGAATGATCAATAGTTATTTGCCATGAGTAAAGTATTTCCAAGTTACAGTTACTAAGTGAAGTGGTGAGATCATTAACAAAACATTTTCTCAAAAGTTAACTTAAGTAGTTAGGTAAAGTATTGGCTCCTTTGTGACAACTCAGAGATCTTTATCAATGCAGACTGCTCTTGTTTCCAAGACCATTGTTTTATTCCCTCTCTCACTCTCTCTGACTGCAGAAATTTACACTGGCTGTGATTTCTTTTATATTGCTTCAACTCATTAAAAAAACCAATTCTTAAATAATTTTAGGCAACGGTACAGATTTGTATTGATAGTAAATAATGAATTGACAAATAATTATAACCAATTAAAATCTAGTTTAAATGGTAGCTAAGTATTTGATGCGCACTAAGTTTCTCAATCTAAACAGAATTATACATTTGTCTCTTTAAAATATAATTCATTTGTTTTTTAAAAACTATACTAAGGAAAAAAATATTAATTATATATAATTGCATATTGCATGATATTGAAACGGTTTTTGCTAATTGGTTTGCGTTTATACCATAAAACAAATACTGAAACATTAAAATAGACTAAAAGAAACTTCTTAATGTATAAACGTATCACACTAACTTTGGGAAGCCATTTCTGGTGTCAATAAAGAAAAGAGCCAGCAGGTAAAGTAGCGAAATTGCCAAAGATAAATTACTTTCTAACAAGAGAGATTTAAGGTTACGGCGGCTAAACTACTTTGTCTCATGGTTATTGCACCAGACGCTCAGCTTTACCATCCAATTTAAAGTATGTTGCAATATACTATACATGACATACTTTGTGACAGAGTGATTTCTAGTAACAAGTAACAAATATAATGCTTAGGATAAAAACTTTAGAAGCAATACGTACATAAGCTTAAGTATTTAATACGTAAAATATCCATCTCATTAAGGTACTGGAATAAAAAGCCCAAAAGTACAATAAATATTGATTCGAAAAAATCTTTCTGAGTTTATGTAAACTAGAACGATATGATTATTTGACAGAAATATCTCTCTCTCTCTCTCTCTCACACACACACACACACACACACACACACACACACACACACACACACACACACACACACACACACACACACACACACACACACACACACACACACACACACACACACACACACACACACACACACACACACACACACACACACACACACACACACACACACACACACACACACACACACACACACACACACACACACACACACACACACACACACACACCACACACACACACACACAACACACCATCAACACACACACACACACACACACACACACACACACACACAACACACACACACACACACACACCCACACACACACACACACACACACACACCACACACACACACACACACACACACACACACACACACACACACACACACACACAACACACACACACACACACACACATATATCACATATATATAATATATATATATATATATATATATATATATATATATATTAATATCCCACTAATATTATAATAATTGAATGTTTGGATATTTTGATGTTTGGAGGTTTGTCCTCGAATCACGCTGAAACTGCTATACGGATTATGAAGAAATTTGGAGCAGGTATAGCTTTTGGTCTGAATTAACATTTAGAGTTATTTTTACCACCCTTAACACATTAATTTCACCAAATAAAGTCGAATTCTATTTTAAAAACTAGTTTGAACTACTATTCAAACTATTCGAAAAAACTATTCGAATGTTATGATAAGAATGAAACGTATTTTGACAGCTGTTGACAACTATAAATCGACAAACTTTCTGAAACATTAATACATACATAAAACATTAATATATAAATTTCACTCCAGATTGCACCAGTGACGAATTAAAATCATCTAATGAATTAAAAACTGTTATAAAACTAACCTTAATGAACAATGTTATGAATGTTTTCACATAAGCTACCTACATAACTGGTGATCTTCCTTGACATTATGATATTACATTTTAATAATGGCTTATGGAAAAACAGAGAAATGAATACTAACATACCTTAACGATTCATTCTTATATACATGAATGACCCTAAATATATGACAAGGACTGGAAATATACGCTTTTTGACCGAAGTAATTTCCGAGACCTGTGTGATCTGAGATTTGTGTTTTCTTGATGATCAAGGCAGATTCAGCTGTGACGTTATGTATATAATTAATTAAAACCAGAAATGGTCCTACGCGTGCCAAACATGATATATTAATTAAGTTAAACTCTGATACTACTTACCACGAACTTAAATAATATCTACCTGATGTATGCCTACTTACGTTTTTAAAAATTTTTATAGGACTCCCATCATATTACATCATAATTGCTTTTACTAAGTAATATATGGACTTTGGCTCTAAGATTGCGTGCGAAGCCGCGGGTAACAGCTAGTAATATATATTATATATACATATATAAGACAATCGCATAAGATCTAATTTAATAGCCCAAGTACTGTGGTACAAATGTACACTCTGGTACGTTGCAGTTATTTCTAATTATTTATTAACTACCCTAAAAATAAACTTTCTCAAGGAAAATCATCAGAATCATAGAACAAATGAACACTAATATACTCAATGTGTAATGTATGTATCGTACGAGAAATCACAACTGCAAGTAACCGGAAAAACTACCGGATACTTATGAGGGTTGGCAAACACATTGACCCTAATGTTCAGCCATTACACTTGCAAGATGAATTTTCCTGTCTCTAGTCACGCAATCAATAATCCGTCACAGGTTGCGCATAATTTGTGCTCAAGGTTTGTTTTGTATAAACATGATGAAATGACTCCACAATACATAAATATAATAAATGTAATACTATTGTATATATCACGTATGATTAGGGAAGATATTATATTAGTTATATTAGGGAAATTAACGAAAATCAATAAGGATAACAATGTACATTTAATACAACTTAGAATCGGATTAGGGTGTATGCCTTATATTTAAATTGTGACTAAATAACTTAAGTAAACTTCTATACAATGGAAAACATAATATGAATAAAAATAGTTTAAGTTTAACAAATTAATATAACAATTTAATTTCATTACATATCTCAATGTGTCACATGATATAATTTGATTTAAATGTACTTAGTTGGTTTACAAATATGTTTAGTTTGCAATTATTTCATTGCCATTAAGGTTACTCATAAGCCCAATCCTACGGAGTAATATGGAAAATCACGAGCCTATATAGAAACGAAGCATTATAAAAAAAATTAATGCAATAGGTCAGTTCGTTTTCGAGATATCATGCAAACTGAGACACATAAATAATATTATTCCAACCCCTAGAGTGATAGACATTGTTGTCGATAAACCAATTACGACTTTATAGAATATCACTCTTTAGCTGTTGCTGTTTACGATTATCTTCAACCTGGACCTTTCATCAACCGCGACCGATCCACAATTGCTCACAAGGGAAGGACCTTAATAAGAGATCAAAAACTTCATATATCGCAGTGCATGAACACATTTCATTCACATAACGTAGATTTCGCCAGAAGGTTTAGTTTAATGTAAATGTTGAGATTGGCTCCATTTCACCTTCAGCTTAGTGCAGCATCTGAAATTTGACACACTTGCAGACTTCAGATCACTTTCAAAAACTCGTTTGTCCACTGTGTTTCGATAATGTATCTAATACATCATCATAGTACTCACAATTGCCCACATGATGAATATATGATGAGAAATTGAGAATACACCACTAGATTGGTGCTGGGAAAAAGAGATACCTCCTTTCTAGGTGGCCACAATGCCAGTTTTCTGATGCTACACTAATGCGGAAGGTGAAATGAAGTTAAACGCAACATTTACAAATTTCTTTCTATTGTGTCATCCATACTAACAACGATCCAAATAATCTTTTGGAGCAAAATGTATTTATTAAGCTTAGACTATAGTATATAATGGCAAGGTTGTTTATTAATGACTAAACTCTAGGAAAGAACATGCCCTTTCATGTTTTACAGTAAACTTTATGAGTTATCTACTATTCAGGTATTCTTCCAGTCGAAAAGTCAAAAGTAAGCAGCAACGGCTAAGGAAAGGCTTTGCATCTGATTTGTTTTTATTGCCTGAGAAGAATAATAATAGCTTGAATTGAATATCCTTTTATACCGCACTTCATTTCCTTTATACTTTAGAATGTTTGTTTGTCCAGTAGAAATGTCAAAATAGTTTATAAGCTTTTAAACATTAGTTCAAAATAATGTGTTATTTATCTTATAATTAGGTTCCATACAACTCGGGGATTTCTATTTTATTCTTTAGAAATTTCCACAAACAAATATAAATTACACAATTTGAATTAACATACTGAATTAATACTAAACTATATTAGTTTTACGAATTCCGTAAAATACTTAAATATTTTAATTATATTTTAGTGGTCTAATATTGTTGACTATACAGAGCTTACGTACTTTTAAAACACAATTTATATTCATAAATATAATACGGAGTAACTTTTTATAGAAAAATAATTCTACTATACACTCTATAGTCAGTCGAGCGGTGTACGAGATAGGAAAACAAACTAACACAACTTTTATTGTATTCATATCGTCCGTTTCACGCCTCAGTTAATACGGACACAACTATATCCATATTTCACCCTAAACTGATTCAAAGTATATTTAAGGTTGATGTATCTCTCCTTGAGTAAAACAGAACGCAACATCCTTACTCATAATTTGGTCTGTTCAATAGTGTACTAACGCGGCCTATAGTTTTTCGAGTTTTTTAAGCGTATGGTTCAAAGTTTCTATTGTGTTTTCCACATAACAAAATTAACGTTTTCCCCAAATGTTTATTATTTTATTTGAACAAATATATTTTTATCTATCTAATTTACCAAAAATGTTTCCAAATATAAATTGCAAGGTTGATAACGTACGTAAAATATATTCATTTCTTAGTACATTTTGTAAGAACGTGTCTCTGTATTTTCTTGGTAAATTATCACGTTTTAGAAGAACCCTTACTTCATCAAAATAGTACAGCAGATTACTATGGCATGCCTCGTCTTAGATCATATGAAACTTAATAAAAATTATATATACTACTTCGCGTGATTCAGCATTTTTGTTGATAATATAGAGTCTCTTATATATACTTTACTATGACTGCACTCACGGGGGAAAAATTTGAACAGTAAAGAAATGAAAAGGTGTTTCTACACAACTAGTAAAGGTTCCTTGTTAATTTATGAAATTATTTAAAGAAAATATATTAATGCTTTATGTGATATCCGACACCCTTTGAAACAAGAGAGTTAGTCCTTCAAAAATAATATAAAAACAAATATATCCAGAAGCCTTACGTTTGAATTTTAAAATGAAAATTGAAATTAACGTATGAACTTAGTTGTGTTAATGGAAGATATATAGATATTGCATAGGTCCTTATCCCTTTATGCGAAATAACATTTGAGTATAGTTATATAAATCTCATTTGGTTTTATCGTTCTAAGGAACAGAAAACTTATTCTAACATATTCTTGGCAAAGGGTTTAGCGTAGCCACACGTACCAGTTTCAATTTCTCTATGACTGTACGAACGATAACCATCAAACCAGATCAAATAGTGTTGAATTTTTATGAAAACATATACCTTTTCTATGTATACATAACTATTTAAAATAGTAAATATCAGTCTATTTGGAGTACAGTATAATATCTGTCATAGATGTAGCGATATTCCTTCTGTCTTAGTTGGAAAAAATTTTAATTTCACATGAGGCTGTCATCTATAATTATAAACATGCGTAATTGGTTTATATGCTAAATTTTTAAAACATTGACGACACTATAGTTAATGATAATCAATTCATAGCCCATCACAATATTTAGAATCACATTAATCTTTAAGGCGTACAAGAAAAAATACGTGCAAGTTTGTTACACAAAGTTTGTTAATAAAAATGTAAATTTAATATAATTATATTAAAATAATACATTATATTTGAATACATATAACACCAATAATAACGTGTAAAATTTAGGTACAACCATTAAAAATTATATTTAGTAAGAATTTTTAACCATACTTCTAAATCTTTGGCCGTATATTATATTACAACTAAATAAATTATTAAAAAATCACTTAATTTTACACACTTTTGGAAATTATTTTATCATTCTAAAAATATATTTTATACTGATCTATATAATAAGCCATAACAACTAGCATATAACCATTCCTTTTAAAAATTTCATGTAACCACTATAGTGAGAGAGTACGGGTTATAAAATAATGAGTAAGAACATATGTTACTTGAAATATTTGAAAATACAAATATTATGTTTGTGGTAAAACTAAGAAGGAATATTTCTTTAAACTGATGGTAGCAGCCAACAAATTTATCTAACCAAAATTCAAATAATCGCTAATGATTTAAGCAATATTTTCTAGGCGTTGAGATCCGGTACAGATAGTATATCCTAAATAATATTATACCGGATGTCTAAAAGTCCCACCCTCTTCCACAACTAGCGTTTTTTAAGAATAGAGATACAGAGATTTAATTTTTCAGTATGTTTATATGACCAGAAGGGGAGTTTCTTACGTATTTAAACTTTTGACCTCCCAGCCTCCGCACATAGGGTAGTTTAAGGGTAGATCTAAATTTTTTATTAAAATTTAAATTTTATAGGAATCCCCAGTATGTTACACATAGATTTACAGTTAATAAAAAAGAAGAAGATTCGCAACAATTAGAGGTGTTTAACCGTTTTTTATAACATTTTGTTGCTAATTAGAATTGGAATTGTTTTAAAAAACCCAACTACTTGTGAATAATTATAGTAAACAAATTTTAAAATCATAAAAATTTGACTTCAACTTTATTTATATGGGAATGCTTAAAACTGCTACCATATACTTCTTGATAAAAATAAACCTTGGATACAAAACCGCGTTTCACGCAAAATTTAATGTTTGATGTAGTGGCGGCGTTTTCGAACCATGTCCTTAATTTATTAAAACTTGCAGGCTATGTGTCATAGCTTTACGTTCAAGAAAACCCTACAAGAATAAATCTAGTGGTGAAAGCTCAGGAGAACGTGCCGTCCCCTCTTCCATAGAACCATCTGTCTCGATATGTTTCATCTAAGAATATTCGGTATAGAAAATTGTAATGTGGTACGGTACCGTTCTGTTAAAATACAGGTTTTCAATATTGATCTATTTTAGAAACTCATTTATTGCAGCAACAACGTGGATCGTAAAAAAACTATGTATTACCACTAGTTAAATTGCTATTGCTATAATGAATTACGCAACTGGATGAGTTAACGACAAGGATCGAAGACCTGCCACCTCATCATACCTAAAAATATTACAAAATGTGAGACGCGGTTTTTAATCCAGGCTTTATTTTTGTCAAGAAGTGCATGTTTGTTTCGAGCATCTCAGATGAGTTAAATTAATCTTCGAATATAATTTGTTAACTACAAAATCATTCACAAATAATAGGGGTTTTATAAACACTTCTCACTCTATTTAGCAACAAACGTAACAGAGCAACATTAAATACCTCTAGTGTTTTTCATTTTTCTTCTTTTTACAATACCTTTAGATGGATGAGTCATTTACTAGGGGTCACTATTTAAAGATTTTGACTTAACCACAAACTACACCGTTGGGGCATGAGGGGCAAGGGTTAAAATTTTTGATACGTAAAAGAATTCTCATTTAGTCACATAAGTAAATACCAAAAGTAAATTCTGTCATTTCCTTTCATAATAAAAGTTAAACGATGGTGAGAGTTTTAAATTCTAAGTCATCTTACACTTGAATGTTATAATACACAAATATAGTAATAAATTAATACTCCTAACAATCAATATGGAGATTTTGGAGCACAGAGTGTTTCAGAGGTGATGTGCTGTATAATTGTGTGGAATTCAGAACCGAAGTAGTTAAATGCTCGTAAATTTGTAAATGCTGGCTATTTTGGACTAAATATTAACATCATAAAGATTTTTTTTTTATTTCACATAACATTTTATTGAACACCTACTTCAACTAGAACACAATGAAAATATTATTATATACATGTATAAAAGTAAGTTTATTGGTATTCCTAAAGAGAATGTTAATACCTTTTGTAACTTAGATGTGTAAATTTTTAAGATCTACTTAAGTAGCATTATAGTAATATTAGAGTTAAACCGCAATTTCAGCTTCTTAGTGAAATCACTAATGATTTAATGCAATGGAGTTGTGAGATGTTTTATATACGTTTTAATCCTATGATATGTGAAACGGAAGTAACAGTATAATATGTAAACAAATTTCAGTTCAATGCAATATAATTTTAAAGCACTTTATAAATAATATATTAAGTCAAAATACATTAATTCTAAACATATTTGCATTTATAATAAATATACAAATTGAAATAAATGTATTTTTTATTGACGCTTTAAATTACCAAATATATTATATGAGAATTCTCGCAACTGACACTATACAACTGTTAATTAATCGGATCAGATTTGTGTACTACTACACATCGACTGCATTACTGTCAGTTAATCAGTGGGAGGTGTAGACCATAATTACTCCATTTGTCATGTGCACAGTAATGTAAGTCTACAAAGTACTCCATACTTCAATTTATTATTTATACGTAGAAAAAATCCATAAATATTATTATTATAAAAACTAAATTTATATATCTAAGATTATTATATCATACTTGACACATGATGGTCAAAGAAATATACAAATAAAAGTACATAGGACAATATATATTCCGAGATAAATCTTTTTATAACTTTTCATGATTGTATATTTTATTATAGAGTTTTGCATTTTAGGTATAAAATTTTATGCGATGCTGCTATTTAATAAGGATTTTTTATTGTGATACATTTTTATCACGCATTAATAATTCTGCATCAATAATTTTGCTGCAGTTTTTTAATGTCAAAAAATAATTGACCATAGAGCGATACATATAAAGTGAACAAGCTTACAGACTGGTATTTCAGACTTGGCTCCAACCCAAAGCGGCAATCCCAATCCGATTCACATGTTTTATTCAATATATCCTCGTGTAGATAACATACTCGATGATCGCTTCCTTCCTTACATACTCTGTTTATAATCATCGCCGTTATCAATGTCGAAAGATGAGATGTAATACTGCTTACTTCCAGGAATAAGTTCAAATAAAATATATAATACGTTGATTTATAAGCGTTAAATTATGATGTATATTCAAGTAAGATTCAATGGAGCTTTGTAAGATAGACACGGTATTTATTTGGAACTCTGAGACTGTTTTCTCTTGACTGTATTGTATTACTTTGCAAGTGACACATGTCGTAGATATCTATTAACGTGATTGTGACCAATATAATACATCAGAGATTAGTCCTCAGGCTTATATGGCTGGTGTAAATGACAGGTGTGCATGTCCGGTCTACATGCCAGATGTATATGACAGGTTTATATGACAGATGTACATGACAGGTGTGCATATCCGGTATACATATCAGATGTATATGCCAGGTGTATATGACAGGTTTATATGACAGATGTACATGACAGGTGTGCATGTCCGGTGTAAATGTTAGATATATATATATATATATATATATATATATATATATATATATATATATATATATATATGTCAGTTGTATATGACAGATCTATATTACACGTTGACATGACAGATATGCATGACAGGTTTATATGACAGATGTACATGACATGTGTGCATGTCCGGTGTACATGTTAGATATACATGCCAGGTGTATATGACAGATCTATATTACACGTTGACATGACAGATATGCATGACAGGTGAACCTTATAGATGTACATGACAAGTGTATAAAACACTACTTGACTGTTATATACGGCACTGAGAGCCATAATAAGTTCAACAGTTGTTAATACAATATCAAGGTCTAGTATTGGAGAGTTATCTTTAGTCAAAATATTTTATCGAACCAAAATATTTAATTTTAATTTTTGTTAGGTAAGTGTTGACAGATTTTTTTGGCAAATCCATAACATCTAAAGGTTTTAACTGTGTCAGTGATGTTTTATTTCGGTTTAGGCAACGCTTTATATATTTTTATAAATAAATTAGGCATAATAGTTTAAATTATAAAAATATGAATTTATAAAGCTATATTAAGAAATTAATATTTATTTTTCTAAGCTACTAAGCACGGAAACTTTTATAATTAGGTTTTTAACAGTATACACGTATCAATGTAATATTAATTTCATGCAGACAAACAGATGAAGAATAGAGGTAAAGTGGCTGATAGAAATGAATTTACAAGTAAATATAACAAGAAATCACAAAAATATGTCTGCGCTGTAAGGAATTATTGTGGAATATCTCTATTCACGATTTCATATAGAACGTAATACACGATAAAAGTACGTATCTCCTCAATGTACAAAAGTTCACCTTGGGTTCGAGAAACAGTGTCATTCATATTTACTCTTAAACACTAAACCTTTTAATAATTGCGGAAACAAAAGCTACTTACGTTTTTAGAAAGGCAAACAAGGTAGCTTTGTGGTTTTTTACCTGAAAATAAAATGTAAGATTAGTTTGTATAGAAACACATCATAAATTTAACAATGAATAGAGAGATTTTTCATTTTTATTATTTTTTAATCTTATTATTCTTTGGTGTGTTTTTCATATTATAACAAAGTACATATGGTTGTATCAATAACAATGCATTGACAGTACATTGATTGAATACGTCTACCACACAATAGGGGTTGTAGCTGATCCAGCCTACTCTAGTCCCATGCATTATCCTTGGTCATTGTTTCAACAGGCAATCATTTACACTCTCGTGCGTGGCTTTGATACCTAGATTATTCTCTCAATCTGGTAGAGTTGTACGGCGTATGAAACGTTTACAAACGTAAATGGGCAAGTGGTATAGTGCGTTATACTGTAGATATGGACGTTAGTGCTAGATCAAATCAAGTTTGCATTAGAACCTGTTTTATCAGGAATTCCAATTAGTACACATACTCTGTCCAATTCTATTGGGCAAAATCCTGCCCTAGGTTGGTAATATGTAGGGAAATATAAACTATTACGAGTTTATTTTGAACTATGTTTTATATTTTTTAACTGTAAACATTTTTTTAAAATTGTTTAGCCTGTACAGTTTATAATGCCTATTTACATAAGTATTAAACATAATTTGTTTCACTAAATATAATAATATGGAATTAGACTAATATGCATCGTGTAGATGTTTTATGTATTCAAAATATAGTATAATACATGCTTTTTAGCACTAATTTAAATTACATTTAAATTTAAATTATATCTTCTTTTGAAAATGTTTTACGTGAAGATGACTTAAACATGGGCTGCCTGTTTGAATAAGTTTAAACAAATTCTTTCCTCCATATCCCTCTGTTTATTACACTTTTGTCATCCCATATGTTTGCATAATAGCGCCGCCGCCCTTGAAATCAGGTAAGGGACAATATATTATTTAACATTGAAAATTTCTAACTTACATGTAAAGTTATTTTTTACAATCAAATAACCTCAACATTATTGTCAATTAAATATCTGAAATGCCATACTTAAAACACATGTTTTTCATTATTTAAAAAGATAGAATATATGACCCCTACTGCTTCTTCTAAGCATACGATTGTTATTAGACAGATATTCATGATGCTCTGATAAGATTATAATATTCTAAAGCTTTATCACTTTAAGATATTAACCTTCCCCGATATGTACATAACATATTGTTGAGTGCATTTTTAAGGTTCAGTCTTACGCTTTGTTCTTCTAACCGCTTTGCACCGTTAGAAGTATGCTTAAATTTCTTTACGTACATGTCTATGTTATCAAAAAGTGAGTTTGAATAGTTCTTTTCCATGCATTGATTTCTTATCGCTTACGCTTAGGCCATTCCATATTACGAAGAAAAACAAAAATTCAAATTGTAGACTGTAAACAGACGATGATAAGGCATGTTACTGAAAGAAAGCGGACCATTTTTTTTAAGGAAAAGCGGAAATATTTCTAAATATGAACAAATTAATAATCAAAGAGTCGTAACTTATATTTATTTTAGAATCCCTATTTAGTTAATCTAACAATAAAAATAATTATTGCGAGTATTGAGTGAAATATTAACGGTTTTGTTGTCATGTCATTGCACATTACAACTCCCGTTTAGACCAATTCAGATTGTTACCAAAAGCACGTATAATGGATATCAGACCTGTTTCCATAATATAGGGCAGCACACCTCCACACTATTACGCTTGCAAACTGTTTTACCGTTACATATTACTTGGATATTAAACGATCAAGCTACGTAAAAAATATATTAGACATGACCGTAATAGTGGTTTTAATAGACGTAAGGTACTCTCCTAATTTAGATACAGTTAAACAAAACTACGACTATATAAAAAAGTGAATTTTAAATTCAAACGAAAGGAGATATTTAAGTATTTAAAATAAATCATACTCTGATGTCTCTAGCATGTTCATCAACACACAAATCTATGAATTTTCATGACTGATATAATAAATTATCAATATTGTAAGGAATTTCATATTTTAAAGTGAAGGCATTGTTCAAGATAGAATTCTGTCTTTAATTGAAAAGATGTACTCCAGGGCATTTCAGCTGTATTGTTGTAAAATAATAAATCTGTTCTCTAACATTAAACTGTATGTATTCGTTCAGTATGTCTTCTTCAATCACATACATGACTACGTAAAAACCTGTTATAAGCTATTTAAAAAATCTAGATTTGTTGTTCTCGGTATATGAATAACATTTCTCAAAGTAGTTAAATTTGTTGTGTGTTAAATTTATGTTGCGAGGTGTATTGCTGAGCAATATTTTATGTGATATTTCATTCCTCTAGTTTTTATTAAACTAACCTGAGGGTGATACCCAAATATTTTGTCGGTGAGATTGAGAGACAATTTGGTAATTCCCGTTTTTTTTTAGTTTCAGAGTTTTTGATCAAATTTGTTTTTCAGAAAGCATAGCATCATATGGCTCAAGCAACATTGGCGAATAGGCTTGCTTACATTGTTCGAGCAAAGTGTTGTTGCGTTCTCCTTAAAATTTGGCTAATAATGTTTAAACATAGCTACTACACTTACTTATAATTATTAGGAAAGATTATTTTAAATCAAACATAGTTGCTTCTGAGGAATTAAATTACCTCAGTTGGAATTTACATTACAGTTTTCAATCGTACAACCTATTGAAGGCAATTACTTTTAACCTTGTATGAATGGAAAGGCCCTTTGAAAAAACCTTGGGAATCTGAAATTTCAAACGTTATAATCTTTCATCCCATGATATTCTCACTAGGAGCTTTTTTATCAGTACAATAATGACCACACTGATATCATCTTATCCTCGATTAACAACCACTTTCCGAGGTAAGATCACGTCAGATTGCAACGCTGTGGGTGAATTTGTGTCTTCTTGACCGCTTTTGAACATTATAATAAAATATAGTTTGGACCAAATAGGTGAAGTTCCTTAGAAATATAATAAGACCATTAGTGGTGCAGGTACTGTGATTATATAGCTCCAGCAATTAACCATCTCCCTTCCGTTTGGACTTGTGGGATATTGTGACTATTGCATCATTCTCTCCCATCCCTATTTTAATCCCCCAGTATAATATTTTCAAGAGAAAATTAACAAGATTGGATTACTGGCTAAACAAACCAGTTTCAACCTGAGGATAAAAAATAAGGTTTCTGAAAAGCCAATATATTTTGTATTTTCAATACCAAACACTAAAGTGTCCTTACTACCCGTGCCACTGTGGAATAGCTGATTTAGGATTGGTGATAAAAAAATGAATGCATATTTTAAGTTACAATTTAACTTACAACACAGACTTTAAAATATTTGGCGTATGTTGATAGCAGCTATTTCATACAAAGAGAGTATAATAATGCTAATTTGGAAATTAGAAGTAAATATTTGATATTTTTTCCAAAGTACATGAAATTATGAAGTGCATAGAATCTCACTAACAAATATAAACTAACTACTAATGAGGAACTCCGGTCTAGAGTATTTATAGATATAAAGTGGCATACTATATGAAAATGCAATAATAGCAAAATCATTATTTATAAAGTAATTAAGTGTGTAAAAGACGAAGTTTTTAAAGAATAAATGTTTGTTGAGTTATGTGTATACCTGATTATTAAAATATCATGAATAAAGCTTTGAAAACATATTTAATCATGGCCAGATAACACATTTATGCTGATATGGTGCACCATATTATAGATATAACCCCATACATCATTGAAAGCTATTATGTTTTAAGTATTGCTTTTTTGTAAAATCCCTTTATCAATCAGTTCATCGAGTAAGCAAGAGCGTAATGCTTAGCTTTTAGATGAGGAATTTCTGCTAAAAGAAATAAAAGAACAAAGGCCTTTTAACGAAACTCTGTAGTCGGGCTTCACAGCTGATTTACTCTTTGCTGGGAAAGAGAAGTGCTTTTCAACCTCACATCAAATTGTTAAACACTTTGCACTTCAAGTTTTTTATTAAAATTTGTGCATGTTTGTATTTAATGTAAAATACTAAAACGAAAATACTATTTGATTTATAATTAATATCGTACGAAAAATACACTTATAGGCTTAATGCGATTCTAACTGTCAGATATATATATAATATAATATAAAATTTATAACATTATAAACTACGGGTTTCTTTGTTTGTATTAATGCTAAAAAATTCGTATAAATAAAAAATTATATTGTAAACATTTTCAATGACGCTTCATTATTATTTTTAAATTGCATTTACTACAAGTTTTATATGATATAACGGTTTACGCAAAAAGTTCAAAAACAATACTCCAGTACACCTAAACAATGGAAAGTCAAGAACGTAGTCTATACCCTATAAAGATAATATTGAAATTGTTTCAATGCCACAAATTAATATAGGAGTGTTACTTAAAAATATTTATTTACATCCTATTTTTTTTTTTAATTTATATATAACAATTTTATAACCAACATTGAGAATCTTCACAGACTACAATTTAAAACTTTTAAAATAACAAACATTGTAGTCATTAAATAAGTTCGCTATGGAAAAATTTTCCCGATTACCTTTATCCCGACTGTGATATATTTTATCATATATTTAGTATACATTTTAGTATTATTGTTACAAATTAGTCTAACATCATGCAAATACAGTTATAAACTAAGTTACATAAGTTGAAATATTAAAAGTCTATAAATACTAAAACTTATACTAAATATAGGATAAGACATATCAAAGTAACATACATGCATTTAAACACAAGAATAACAGTTTTTCAAACCTATGAAGTTCCCACTTGGTGAATGCCAACAACTCCAGCTCTCCCTCAATCTTGTTTTTCTGGTTGACGATTTGAATTTTCTTCATAGATATACACCCCACAAGCACAAGATTTGGTTTTCAGATAGATATCTGGCATGCGGGATGGTTTTTTTGTGTTCATAGTTAATATTTTTTTTTACTTTACACGTATAAGTTTTAAACTTATATTTACAGAATCAATTTAGCTTCATATAATTCATAAGTATTTCTTTTTTATAGAAGAACAGTCTATAGATTAAGCAAGTTATAATTTAATTCATACTTACACATCATAAGGATTAGTAAAGATATGGTGTTGATCTCATCTCAATTGGGCACTGTTATTACAAGATTATTGAATACGATTTGGAAGATATCACAGTGGTGAATATAACATGAGCATCGATTTGGGTCGGGCAGATTGAATATAACCAGCACAGCATAGTGCGGAGCTAGAATTTCAGGTAGAATCACAGTGTGGTGATTTTATTTAAAAACCTTTAGTAAAAATACTGAAAAGAATTTTAGTTTCACACACACAAATTGAAAATGCTTGCACTATTAGTCTATGACATATTTTGTGGAGACACCTTACTTCGCTAACGGTGAGCGCTTTGAGAATAATTTTACAATCAATTGGTCTAATATATATATATATATATATATATATATATATTGTCATTACATCGCTAATGTAATACATAGTAAAAGTTTTTCCTTTGAAAAAAGGCAAGAATAAAGTTTTATTCAAAACAAGATATTAGCATTTTAAAATCGATGTATGTGTTATAGATAAGCCACCGTACTTATTAATTTCTTTTATTTAAAAAAACGAACATGTACATGTAGTAAAAAATTCAACTAATCTAATTTTTAAGTACTTTTTAAACTGTTAGAAAGTTTATTAAATCAAAATTTTTAGTGTTTACACACTGAAATTCATGCAAATTGTTTTGTGTAAATGTACCTGTTTTACTTAACATGTTTTGGGATAAGGTAAATTATACCTTAATTTAGATATACTGTACTTATAAGGTACAATTCAATTCAAACCAAAATATTACACATTGTATAGTATATGATATTAACTTATGAGGACGAACATATTCTAACTTGGACAGACTATCTCAGTTGGCTAACATTTATAAATAATACAAATTTTCAGTCAATTCATTTTACAGAACACAACAAGCTCGGTAGAAAAAGTTAAGATCCTGTTATTTCAAAGGTTACTCATTAAAAAAATACAAGGTAGGTAGGAGTATGCCACACAACACGTCGCCTTCACTGAGTTCAATTCCAAGTTTTACGCCTGTAGCTAATTTTATTATTCAAACATAAATAAAATAAAATGATATGGTAAATAAATGTTTCAAATTCAAAATCTTTTTTTATTGCAGCGACATTGTATATACGTTGTATGGTAAACGTCAATACGGGATTTCTAAAATTCCAGGCATTCATACACACAATACACATTCATACTTACAATTTTACAATCACGCCTCTTTCATTCTTCTCCAATGCAGCCCACTTAGTACAGCAGAGTCAGTCTTCTAATTGGACGGTCTCCCAGTCGAATGCCAAAAACTCACCCGCATTATAGAATGCCTGAGACACCAATTGGGTAGTCTTTTGAGGAAATTCACACCCGCTTGCTAGGGTAGGCGTTCATAAACTACCGTTCTGTGTCTTCCAGTCCGGTAGTTTGCTCTGCCACGCGTCTCATACATGTGTATGTCTTGGCCTCTGGTTAAGGCACATTTACTCATACAAAACAAAGTTGTTTCCAAAATGTAGAGGCACGGCAGAGTCAACAGCTGCAATTTCTTGAAAGATTCCCTGCACGACTCTCTAAATTTGATTTTGGCGATTACTCTAATTGTTTTTTTTTATTTTTTTTTTTTTTTTTATTTTTTTTTTTGGAGTCTGACTGCTCTTTGAAACTGAGTGTTTGCGCAAGCTCCCCAAAGGACCACTCCGGAGGCAAGATGGGGGTAAATCAAGCCGTAATATGCCGTAATCAGTACCTGACTCGGACAGTATTTGGCTAAAGATCTCAAAACAAAAATGCCTCATCAGATTTTTGCGCAAACATGGTCAATGTGCTCATTCCAAGTCAGCCCTCGATCGAGGTGCATTCCTAGGAATTTTGAAGAGCAGACTTCTTCCAGTGTGGAGTCATCTAACAAAATGGCCGGCTCACACTGGTTGCCCGGAGTGCGCAAGGCAAAATTCAAAACATTGGTTTTTGAAGAGTTTGTTGTTAGATTGAGGCTGTGGAAGTATTGGACACAGTTTTTGATGTCAACAAAAGCCTGTTGTTCCAAAACTTCGCTTGACATTGAATTGAAAAAGAGAGTCGTATCATCGGCAAACTGCACCAATTTTCCATGCAGAAGCGATGATTTTATATCGTTCACGTAAAGCAGGAAAAGCACAGGACTGAGGATAGTCCCTTGAGGGACTCTATATCTCAGGTCTATTGGTTTGGATGATTTATTTGATATTTGGACAACTTGGGATCTCTGACTTAGGAACGAGCTAAGCCATTTAATAAGAGGCACGCCTCGAATGCCGAGGGACTCAAGTTTGTCGAGCAGTGTACCGTGATCTACGCAGTCGAATGCTTTGGACAGGTCTAAAAACACACTCATTGTGTGGTTTCGACATTCAATTCCCTCTACAATCATATCGACAAGACTCACAACTGCGTCTGTTGTCGATTTGCCCTTTCTGAAACCAAATTGTTCACTTGAGAGCTGATTGTATTTGTCCAAAAAGTGAAGCATTCTTATAAGAAATAGCTTTTCATTTGTTTATGTCCCCAAGCAACAAGTTAAAATTATAATCCACCTACTGAGTGATAGACTTCAACAGCACTCAGCCAAATTCTATGGTTGGGCATGGAACATCATAGAACTAATTCTCGTATATGTAAACCTACATATGAAACAGTGAAACCTTTTACATTTACATTTTCATTTGAAAACCTCTCCAAACATATCTAGGCACATGATGAATTCACAATTTATTCATTAAATTATGTAAAGTTCAGTATTTTCATAATAAAATATTCTATATAATAAGTGACTGAACTTTAATTTAGGAACTATCTCGAGGGATATTTTTCTTTTTTCACGAGGAGTGTGGGGTCGAGCACTTTGGCCATCAGTACTGGCTGCACCATCCCTAACACGTAGCGTAAAATGAAAAATATCCCTCGGAATTGTACCTAAATTCAAGCTCAGATCACGATAGTGGTCATAAATGTTGACTAACCTCTTATGTTTATATTACGTACGTATGTTTAGCCTAATAACAAATGGTAGATAGGGCCTAAGTAGTTCAACATTATTGTAACATAATTAAACTTTCGAAATAAAAAGTTTATAGTTTTGTTGGTCTACCAGTCGAAATATTACATTGCAAATGAGTTAGTTAAATGTTTGTATATTATTTGTTAATAGAACCACACATGTAGATTTAATCTCAGTTTACTTGCAACTTTGTAACATCATTTCATTAACAATATAAATCTAATACCGAGATCGGGAGTGCTGGTAACATGTTATCACGATAACAGATTATTGGAAGGTAATACCTAAACACGTTATCCTGTAACATGATATTGACAAATAGCATTATTTCCAATCTCTAGCGGCCATCTCTCTAACCTTAAAGAGTATTTGAGTTAATGTGTTATGTTTAAAAATAAATAGATAATCAATAATTAATTAGGGTCAATGTAGAGGTGTTGTAATGGTTATAAACAATAGAGTGAAATGTAATACAACTGACACAAATTCAATGATCTCTTGCAACATTTTAAATTGAAATTAACATTTCCTCATTGACGCCCATTATTTAACATGTTCTGCTCTAGTAGAATCACGTTTTCCAATATTATTCATAAATATCAAGCTGCTATTACATTTAAAAATTGTATACTATCGATGCAAGTGCTCCGCAGCTTGGCAATCCTATTCCTTGAGTACTTCTATAACTTAAACTCTTATTGTATACAATTGCTTTTTGTTAACGGTCTCCTATGTGCAACACGTTATAACAATTGTATTTGTAAATTTTTTAGTTTTTCTTTGAATTATAAAATTGTAAAAACCTTTAGGCCGCAAACCTCTCAGGAACTAGGATTAGATCTTATCTGAACAGTGGGTTCTTCCTTCACTACTTAATTCAGGGATTTTCAGGACAACCAGGTCCATGGTATATAGTAACTTATAAAAATGGGAATTTCTCCTTAACCCATGATGATCTTACTGGTTTTGGAGGGGATTTTCCATGTATTTGGGATGCCCAGTTACGTCTCTGTCAAATATAACAGAAATCACACCTAAATTTCTATTACAAACTATTAGAACATTTTCAAAATCGTTTACTTGTACGTACTTTGATTTCATTGTAGTTGTGTTTCAATATTCTTGCCGAGAACCTTTACTCTAATTCAATCATATTGAGCTTTATATTTAATTACTTCCAACATATTTAGCTAACCTTTTAGATGTATAAATCACAAGATAATAACTGATTAAAATCTCGTGCAGGTCTTAATTTGAACAGATTTATTATTTATTAACATATAAGGATTTTGAAAAATATATTTAGTCCATTCTAAACTTACCTTATTTAACTCAACAGATGTAATATTTTAATAGTAGTTCTTTTTGTATATGACCAAATTGTTTGTACAAATTCATCAAACAGATATTTAAAAAAGGGACTTACAATTATCTGCCAATTTGCAAATGAATAGTTAAAGGAAACAATGGAACAAAGATTCAAATGGGGCTGTTAGTGCGCTGTTAGCACAGCCAATCGATGTCAATTAATCTAACCCTTTTCTCCTTTACTGCTGGTGGTCTCCCTCTGAAACTGGAACTCTTCTACGTGGATAAAACTGGAGCAGAAATAATGTTTCATAAAATAAACTGTTAATTTAACAAATTTCTGATGATCTAAAATTTATTCTAATAACCATGAACAGTTTAAATAGATATAATAGCATTATAATCAAACTTATACTCAATTTTAAATTACTGTATATATGTATAGCAGTAACCACTGACTTTGTAGACAATACCTTCTGGGATAACATACGTCATAGGTACATATTTTTACACAGTATAATACATATACCTTAAAATAAGTGAAGGTAACTAAAAATCTCTTCTGATCGATTTCAGAAAAAATAACTTTCTGTTTAAAGAGAAAGGCTTCAAATACCTTAGGGCGGAGAGGTAATAGTAGCATTTGAACTAGTCCGTAGTCCGCACTAATCATATCGAAAGCACTTATGATGTAGTATAAATAATCCTTATAATAATTTTGAATTTAGACCTGTTTCACGTAGAATTATTTCAGTGTTTAATTTTAAGAGGCTCGAATGTTAAAGAAAACAATTCTCTTATTTCAGGTATACGGCGTAAAGCATTTCTTGTTCTAATTCATTATTTTCCACATGCTATCAGATTGAGTCTTTTTTCCGCGATTAAAAAAAATATACATAGTTGGTCTCAGAAACCATCTTTAGTCAAAAAGTTGTCTTAAAGTCCTTTACTAGCAGGGATGCATCTTCGTTTCGTCCTTTATATTATATAAAAATACCAGAGGAGAGACTTTAGTTTTTATAACAAAATCCTACTTTGAGAGATTAATTGATTTAATCAGGTTATATATTTAACAGAGTATAACCAACCGTACATTTAAAATAATGATAATTTTATTTATGTATTAGGTAAAGAAAAATTTTTAATGTTCGGTATTCGTACGAAAACGTCATGTAATGAGTTTACCATTTACAATAAGTTTTTTATGTTTGTTTTTCGCAATTCATAAAACATATCACTCGAGTTAGTTCCTTAGATGTGGCTATTCCTTTTATATACATTTGCAGATAAAAATCCTTAAAATGTGAGTACAACTAAATATGTATGTAATGTATTTTTTTGCAAAAAAAAAACAATGGAAATAATAAAACAGATTTACTATTCTAACTTAAAAGTGAAAAATGTAAACAATAGTACACATTTATACGGTCCATACACAGGGCAGTAAGGAAGGAATTCACCTAGACATCTGCTTCCTATAAACCAGAACTTCACTGCTACAAACCGGTAACGGCTATCAACTAAAATGAGGGAAATGGATAACACATATTAGCAACATATTCTTTAAAACCGTACTACAAGGTGTGAAATAACTGTTACGTGTGAAGCTAATCGATTTGTTCTAAATGTGAATATGAATTAGTTTTTAACTTATGTAAATTAATCAAACCAATGCACAAAAATGTTTGTAAAGATTTTGCTATGGTTGGATGCACAAATCTGTAGACACTTCTTTTGGTGTAGTGAAAAGTTAATATTGGGAAAGATCATTATATCAGACCCAAATTAGATCATAATTGAGGTACCATTCGTCAATATTTTTAATAACACTGAATGCTATTTTGATTAATACCTTATATAAAGGTTACTGTAATGTTTTACTTACGAGAATTATTGTTAAATAACAAATCTTAATTATATTTTGATAGGGATTTTATGTTATGGGAGGAAATTTATTTAAGTATATTATATTTATGGCCTTCTGATCAGGAATATTTTTTTATTAAGCCATATACAAACATAAAAGGTAATAGTGAGTAAGGTTTGAAGTTTACATCTTGATAATGCTAGGGATTTACATAACATTAATTTCGTGAGGGGCAAAGTAACTCTAGATCGTTTCGAACAGGTATAAAAATAAAAAGATTGCATAACTACTCGATTAGATCATTTTCAATGTACTAAAGAATATACTACATGTGTATATTTGTTTCACTTCATGTATACATATATACAAGGTAGATGTAAGCCAAATCACCTGTCGCGTAGAAGGCTTCGGTAAGGTCGGTTGTAGATTTTAAATGTAGGTTTATTTTATGGATATAAGTTGCTAATACAGCCTTTATAAGGCTATTTCATTTGCAAGATGTCCTGCAATTAGATAAGCAGATAAGTAAGTTTGATATTCCCTCCTAAAGACAAACGAGAAAATGTTTCAGCTTACTGAGTGATAGCCTTTAACGACGCTCAACCAAATATAATGGTTGGACATGAACCATTATAGACATCACATTTTTTATATACAAATTAATTTCAGCGCAAAGTTTAAAGATTGCAAATAAAATTTTTCTCGAAATATCATGCCAAATGTAGCATTCGCATCAAGGTTTATTATCACTGATCAAGTAGTAAACGTTTGGCTGAGCTAGGGAGGGTACTGCAAAGAAAATAACCCGGTACTGAAATCAAATCTAGTACCAGGTTATAAATAAAATTTATTTTTAAATGTTTTACACAATGAATAAGCAAGTCTTATGTTAACTTCTTATTAGATTGTACTCAGTT
Source organism: Homalodisca vitripennis (assembly GCF_021130785.1). NCBI lineage: Eukaryota > Metazoa > Arthropoda > Insecta > Hemiptera > Cicadellidae > Homalodisca > Homalodisca vitripennis. Next base: position 160,612,706 of record NC_060208.1, read on the forward strand.
TATTATTTATTCTTCGATATTCTACCGACTATTACGGTTACCGATAATACAAATGTGCAATTACAAGATAACTCTTCAGTAAATCCCATGTACTAATATACATCATCATTAAACTCAGTGTGGCCCATATAAATAAAATGCTTCACGTATATTTTCGAGTCTATAGGTCAGTTCATTTTGGTAGCGGAAAACGTGATATTTATACAGAAAGATGGACATAATTAAAAATGTATTCCCTTTACTATTGCTCAGCAGAATATCTTCAATATATTTTTTTTATTTTAACCAAATTCAGTTAATTATATTAACTTTAGACTCGTTTAACTTGTACAATATATATTATAGCGATTGCTTTATATGTCACCCATCTATTGCAGACACAGCAGAGTATTTTAATAGTAGATGTTCCTGATCCCGGCACAAAAAACGCAGTCGAGGGTTGAAGGTGGTAGAGGATGTTGGGTGGGAAGAATTAATTGTCATCGATTTCCAATGCAAACACGTTTAAAATTACATCAGTGTTGCTCTTTCGCAAACCTCTTACCACGCTCCTGTTGCACAAAGGGGAACTTGGGTAGAAACATGCATCCCAAGATACAATTTAATGATAATTAATAAATCACACGATAATTTTTGTCAAGCTCATCAATTATCATGTAACTTTTGTTCCTCAATAATTAAAGAAATCTAAGTATAGGTAGGCCAACGTTATTTTAAGGCTTCTATCACTGTGCTATGGTTCCTAAACATTAAAAGACAGAAAAATATTAATATTGTCAGACAAAACTGAGTTAAGACATTTTAAGTTCTTCTTGATTAACAGTATAATGCATTAGCAGATTTTTTTTCCATGTTAAGATGGTAACAAATTTGTTAGCTAATGATTGAGCAAGTTTGTAATAAAGAGTTAAAATGAATGTAGCACTAATTATTTTATTTTCGTATCGGTTACATTTTTTGTAGTAACTCATATTCTACAATTAGTAAGAAAGTTATTCGTGGGTTAGATTTTCATAAACCCTCACATTTCCTCTTTCTCATACTTTCATGAGATACATCTATGCATTGCAATTTGCAATTATTTAATGGAGGTTTTCTTAGTATAATAATCATATTATTAAAGTTATTACTCGAGTTCAAAGGATGTCCAAGATATATTTTGCTGAAAACCTTAAAGGTATATATAATAGGAATGTAGAACTGTAAATACGTCTCTATCACATTTTCTAGAAAGAATATAAGGTTTAGAAAAATAAACTAAATTAAAACCACAAAAATCTGCTTTGGCTGATATGTCACAAGATTTAGTTCCATCTCCATCTTACTTTACTAAAAAATCTTGTAGTTTTGGATTCTGATGTGTTGTGAATTCGTGCAATGAATTTCTGAAGGAACACTAAATATGTTTTAGAAACGATATACCACGAAATACAGTATTAATTCATTTTTTGCTTATGAATCGGTGGAAAAAAAATTGCTTTTTTTATTTTTTACCTACATTTTTAACAGATGTAGCAGAGATTTAAATTTGGTATGTGTGTTGGCCTATTATATTATCTTATTCCAAATCATGAAAAAGCATTTAAACATTTCTTGTACAACTTAATATAAATAACATCCATATAATGATTAACGGATGTACATCGTTTACAAACTTACCAAGGACATATTACATAGATACGTTACGTAATCAGAAAAATATTGCGTTCACGCATTTACTTCGGCAAAATTATTTTATAAATTTTAAACAATGAAATGAATGTAAAAAATTTAATGTATTAACAATTTAAGAACTAAAATATCATATTAGCATCATGTCATTAACCTTTTAATGGAAAAAATCATAAAGAAATAAAAATGTTTTGAATAAGATATAGAGATGCAATCTATTTTTCTTCAAACTATATTCCGTATAGGCATCTTCTGAACTTTTTTTACCAGAAATAGGGTTCATATTTTGCTGATTTATACCTTCATTATATACACATGGTACAATAAACCGATGTTTTAGTTTGCGAGACATCACTAACCGTAAATGCAGAGACATTGGGGTGAGAAAGTGGGTCGATATGTGTTGTCTACTGCGGAAGATAACTGTTGGAGTGGGTGGATCACCCATAATGTTAAATTATGTTACTAGCCTGTATATGGAGGAGTATTGTCCCCTACTCGCTGTAACTGGTGAATCTTAGATCAAAGAACATGTTAAAACTCCTCTTCTTCCATGATGACATGGCCGATAGTGTGCTCGCTCTCTCTTCACACAGTATCTCGACAGAAGGTGGTCCTTACCCCTTTATCCTGAAAATATTTTAGCTCCAGAAACAAGCGCAAAGGTTCTTTTATGATTAGATGAAACAGTTTAGTGAGAAATTTGTCACACTTGTTGCCCTAAGTAGATATAAGGTAAGATATTTAACGTGTAGTTAATGGCAGTTGAATAAGCTTCGTTCACTATTCAGTGGAAATTATATTTTTTTTATTTATTGTGAAGGCTCTGACGACAGTTATTAAATTAATCACTTATTTACACTGATAATAAGGATAAATTATATTAGGATAATAAAGTAGTGACACTACAAACCTAGTTTTAAGTATCTCCGTGTGATTTTTAGATGCCCTTTAGCTGTATAAGTATACCTATAACCCATGTCTCCACAAAGGTAATTTTGCAACGCATTTTTATAAATCAACCAATGCATGCCTTATGCCATCATGATATAGAAGATAATGTGGTAAGTACAAGGGTTCGTTTACACTCCGTCCATACAGCGAAAGCTGTTAGCGGATTAGGTGACCCAGTGCATCGCAGCCGGTCCACCTAATCCTCAATCGCCTTTAGGCCATCAACAGACATACTCTTGAATATATTACCGCTTCAAATTCATTTTATGGCAAAAGAAATCATCTCACTTTATTACTAAAAAGATATGGTGTAATAGAAACAATCTCTTTCAAGATGATAAAAGTCTAAATTCAATTTCTTTGATTATTTCAGCTATTGAGCAGCACATTGTCTAACTTTTCCACACACCGCTATTATAATCTTCAATAAAAAATGCGTTGTATGCAAACAAAATAAAGATATGTGTATAATAGTTTTTCTTAGTAGCAGCAGCAGGTCTTAGATATGTTGCGTAGGGTCCTATTCTGGTCCATTATTTTACTTCATATTTGTTAATGGCCGCCAGATTATGAAATGTATCAAAAGTATTTAAGTTAGGCTTTACACCATCATACTCACATCATGTCCAATGCTCTCCCAAAATTCTTAAAAACTATAATACATGTAAAATACACAAATACTATGATAACAAATAGGAGATTTTGTACTATCAAACTTACTCTGTGCTTTTAACACCATATATGTAAGCATATGTATGCTATCATAAAACACTTATTAATACACAAAATATAATTCCATTTAACACACGTTTTCAATTATTTGGCGTAGTCCAAAGAGATTTTCGAAAACTAAACAGGTATATAACCAGGGTTAACCAGGGACCCAAAGAATATCCATGTAAAATTTTAGTATACTCTATCAAATAGTTTTAGAAATTGAATAAGACATACACGAACACACAGACAGACACTCTTAGATTTCTATACGACAGTATGGATTGATTTACGATTTTGATTTAACAATGATTTACAAATGATTAATGATTAAAATTATTTACAAATTTTAAATCTGATTGATACAATATGAACTCTTTGACCCTCTGGGTCTAAAGTTAGCATGTACATTTCACAGTGATACTTTTAACATTTGAAATGAAGAATTGAAGATTAAAGTGAAAGAAAGTTATTTATCAATTTACCACTTAACTTTTAATAATAAAAAGTATTACAATATACAAACTGTGTCATAAGTTTAAAACTGCTTATAAAGTAATAGTTTTACAGTGCAACTCATTGATGCTTTTCTTTAAACGTATCTTTTGTCCATATTTATAAATTCAATTATCTAGAAGTAACCTATACTCATAATACATTTAGTATAGAAATTCCACTTTGGGATGGTTGACCAAACTATAAAACAACGGTATTGGAAATCGATGACAATTAGTAGCCCCACACTCGAAACTCAACATTCAACAGTCAACAAACTGTGACACAAGCAAACACACGTGTGTTGACACAATCCGCCGCCATTCAGTTTTGCTCCAATATTCGATTACAGAACCGGGGACATTTTCATCCTAAAGGTTTCTGCCGTTTCTGAATAGGCTATCAATGTAATAGACTATTAAAAATGTAATTAGCAGTTGTGTTGTTATCCATACCTGATGTTATATTTGACTATAATTATTAAATAATTTAGGTTCAAAAATAACTTATATTTGGCACAACATACGTTCATAAGTAGAAATGTGAGCTTTATTTACTCTTTCTTAAATGTATGCTATAATAACATTTTAGGAATTGCTAAAATTTACACTTAAGAAATAAATGTAGCATATTTTTCAAATTTTAGATGTTATATTTCAAGATTAGCGCCTGTTTAAAAAGGTGTTTTTCTCAATGTTAAACTCCGCACGGAATCTAATCACTTAGAGCTCTCATGTCTTCGGTTTATCGCGTTTATAATTGTTATATTAGATTTGACCAATAATTTCTTTTAGATTGTTTTCTAAAGATTACTGTATAAGTCGATTTGAGAATTTAAATCTTTGACTAAACTAAAATTGTGTAATGTTTAAATCCTATTCGACGCACGTTGAGAATATTTTGTTCTGGATGGTATTTGAGTATATATTTTGAAATATAATTATCGAATTTATAGGTTTAAAAGATTAACATAGTTTTTTATTACTTTCTTGGCGTCATCAATGTAATCTGTAATGTATATCTCCAAGTCTGTTGTGTTTTTGGCCTGTTTTTCAGCTCTATGAGCTATACCTTTTGGTATATTCCTCTTAATGTACATTAGATGACAGCTGTCGACGTTTTAAGTACAATAAATCAATATAAATGTAAATATATAATCAATAACACAAAAACGCGATACATTTGAAATTTAATTACAAAAGTTTATATTATATGCGTCTCAGTAATGTTCATTGGCTCTCTTGGTACAACCAAAATGAAGGGAGTTTCAAATGTTTACAAAATTAAAAAATCCGTTATTTATGAATCTAGGGAAAGAATACTACAACAACAAATTAATTCTCATGGTGAGTATTGAAAATCTTGTTTTTGAATACTCATCTCTGAACTTAGTGTGAAAAAGAGCACGAGGCACGACTCTCATCCTTGCTGACCACAGGATGTCTCATGATGAGAACCGGTTGAATACTTAACTCTCATCTAATGTATCATAAACAGGATGAGGCGCGACAACGTCCATTAGAGTAACGATTTCTCATTAAGTGTATAATGAGTATTGACAATTTAGTTAGCTGAATACCTAACTCTCTGCTTTAGATATAAAAGAGGACGGACCTAAACATTGACCTAACTCAGAAGTGTTTATAATACCATTTAAAATAAAAATCCTTACGATGTCCTGGTTGTTCAGATGGAAATAATGTTATGCGAAGCCACGGTTAACTGCTAGTTAATCCAAAAAAACTATCTAAAAAAATACGGCTTGATGTAAGTTTAGGTAAAAGTAAAAGGATTGAATAAAATTCCACAGAAAATAGCAACGTGACTATTTTATTTCAAGGAAGGTTAAAGATAAAAACATAGTTTAAGTTGTGTTTATAGGCGTCATGAAAACACACCAATTCAGTATGATGAAATTACTCAAAAAGTCGTGAACGTAGTTTAAATCATTTGGATATCATTTGTTAAACCAAAACATTTTATCTTTATATTTCAGAATCACTTCAGTAATCTCAATATGAATTACCTTATTCTCTTATTTATATCTGCCAAATATTCTCTTAACATAATATTATTAACACCCCCAACTAAAGCTCTTATTACTACGATAATGTTTGAAGAAAGGTTGGAAGCGCAGCAGGTAAACTTCTATGTTTCACCAGCTATTATGCCGGAGTTTTAGTGTTTCCAACTTTTAGAGCACTGGGAATCCAAGTTTTACATTCCCTTACTCAACGTTTCTTTGATACGTCCCCTTTATTTCTACCTATACATGAATGTGTTTAGAGTCTTTTTTATGTTAGTATTGATATATTTATCATACATATTGAAATTGTCAGCATTTAAATTTGATTAATATTAATATGCTATATATACTTTCAACGAAACACTAAACAATATAATGGTTTTGTTGGTTAAAGTAGAATGAAATAACATTGGATAACCCTAACTAAGGTGAAAAATAGATGGGTATCACAACTGATGTAAACTAAATAGAAGAACAAAGTAAATAAAGCGAAATAGTTAATTGATATACAGTTAAGTAACCATTCATGCATCAGGATATCATTTAGGCATTAGAGTGAAAAGGAACGAATATATAAATACAATGTGATGTTCGAAAAAATAAAATCTCACTCAAGAATGTAGAAGGAATTTCGAATAGAGCTCCTCCCTTTTTTAGAAAAAAAAATTACAAAGAGCCTGAAAACTATAAATCATAACTGAGGGAAAAGTAAAATAGCGTGAGTCATGTGAAACAATAAAATCTATTTTTCCAGCTCTCTCTCTCTCTCTCTCTCTCTCTCTCTCTCTCTCTCTCTCTCTCTCTCTCTCTCTCTCTCTCTCTCTCTCTCTCTCCTCCCTCCCTCCCTCTCTCTCTCTCTCTCTCTCTCTCTCTCACCATCTCTGCCTTACTCCCATTCTCTCTCTCCCCCTTTCACACGCTCTCTTTTAAATTATATAGGAATATCATATCGTTATTCCTAAGGAAACAAAAGTAAGGTCATTCTATAAGGTTAATTTTAGTATTCATGAATGACAACAACTCCTTATAGATAGAAGCAGCATTTACAAACTAGATTATTTTTTATTTATTCTAAAAATATGTTGTTATTCTTTTCTTACTCGTGACTTCGTGTTTTAATGAGCTATAAAATAAATAATTATTTATAAATACTAAAACAGGAGTCACAAAAAATGTGTTGTTGTTCATCTGTCTCAGTCAGTTAAACTTGCGTGCAGAAGCTAGTTGTCGACCAGCATTTGTATTGAGATTTTAATCAAGTACAGTAAAACCTCATTCATTATCTCATATTATCTCAAACTATTATCGTTAACTGAAAAGATCAAGAGTTCGACTTTAGTCTTCCTTTAGACTCAGTATATCTTCACACTCTAAAATATTTCAAATATTACAGAAATCATTGGATTTATTTTAGTTGAATATCGTAAAATATGGAAGAAAAATGTAGGAAATTTAAAATGCAATAAAAAAAATTGTTCAACTCTCCAATATCAAGACTTTACCTTTCAAATTGTGCCATGGGACCGAAATCCGAAATATGTTTCAGTGACTACTACTTATCTCAGAATAAATTAGAATACAATTTTTTTAATATTTTCATGGTGCCCCTGGTCGTTCAAATAAAATTGCTAGCATAAAAATAAATCTTTAATATAAACGGTATATTTATTGAAGATAAAAGTGGATTAAGCTGCATTCGCTCAGACCCATAACCAAACAAACGGGTGTCTCAACAATATCAGAATACCATACATTCACAGATATCCACCAATAAATATTATGTTTATCGTGGAAAAATATATGGTCCAAACAGTGAACATCGGTGATCAAAGATTATTGTGATTTCATCAGTTAAGCAAACAAACACTCACAACTCTCTCAGCGGATCGTCCCAGCGAGCCACGTAATTTGAATAAACAAACACATCTCAGTTTTATTTGGTTTCAGCAGTGAGGAATTTCATTCTATTGCAATCTGTGTTGACCATATTTTATTATACTATTTATTTATGTATTGAGATTCTATCATGCTGTTCACATTCACAATAACTTGCAAATTAGTTAGACGGTAGTAATATTGTGGTGTTCTGCATTCTCCTTTAGAGTCGTGGGAAATTACAAGAAGTAAATAAATACTCAATCTAATAAAATATAATATGAAGTGTCCTGCTTTCTTTGTTCGATTTCAACATTCAAAGAATTATATATGAGATAAAATAATTGTTGGGTTAAGTATTAGGAATAAAAATTGGATTTCTTGTAACGGTAATAGTATAGTTCAAGTATTATTTTATGTATGTGCAAAACAATATAAAAATATTTTACTGTGACGGTTAAAACTATATATTTTATATTGAAACTATGATGGAGCTATTTTACTTACAAAATAAATTTAAATTGAGGTCAATAGCCAGGTGAATGTAATATCTTAGAAAAACTATTATACTACTATAAAAAGAATGGAAATCTAAAAGATCTATGTAAGAAACGTCCTACAACTCGAACTGGTTTCAGTAGTTATGAATTTACTAGTATATTTTTACATAGGATTGTTTAATGGAATTTAACAACTTTCTTTTCTTTCTGAAAAATATTTCCCACTTTTATGTCCTATAACACAGTTTTGTAACAAAGCTTCTTTAAATTCTTGAATGTATAAAATGTTTTATCAGTGTTATGTTAACAAATTACATGATAAATTAGTTACAAAAGTTCTAAGTTGCATTAAATCAATACAAAAAAGTATATGAACTAAAAAAGCCAATTTATAATGGCTTAATGTCAATTTACGTATGAAGAACGGAACAGTGTAAAGGAATCCTCTTTTCAAGAAAATCGTAATAAGCAATATGATTGTTTTTAGTTTTTTAATTTGATCCTTGCCCTATTAGAAGTACTGTAATATAATTTATAAAGGGTACTGATAATGCTCTTAAATAAAAAGAAAAAACTAAATATTAAAATCAATAATATTACAAAGTAGGATTACGCTACAATAGGTTTTAAGTAACAGAATTCGTTGATTTTGCACGCTCAACACTTAATATGTGACTATTTTTCATTCTAGATATTTCCTATGAGCAGATAGACAGATAAGTACTTGAAAAGAAAAAAAAGTTACAAAATTCCACAGTTGTCCATGCATCATCATCAAACGCTTTCTTGCATACATACAAAATTTGAATTCATACATTTAACGAAGTTTCACGTAAACTCTAACGTGTATGGAGTAAATAATTTTAAAGCTAACTTGCCACATGATGATTAAAAATGTTTTTCGTTTAATTACGTGTTATGAAAATGATCAAATAATAAACATTCCTGTGATGGAAGTTTCTACAACGCATGAATGGGCTGAAATCAAATCATGTCACCACGAAATAATGTTGGATGTTTTGGGATAGATATGCGACATGTCGGGTGGACTGACGGACCATTAGATAGGCAGTCTGAGAGACATAAATGAAAATATTCCTTCCCCACGAATGATAGCCTTGTCTAAAGCTCAGCCATTAACGGTGTTTCTAAACACTAACATAATAACATTAAGTGTGTATTATTTAAAAATAATTTATTATATCTAATTCTTATATGTATTGCCCAGCAGAATGGACGTGTAATATGTATCCACGTCATACAGGTAGAGAGTTCTGAGACAGACTTAATGGCACTTGTACTATGATGTATATTAAGCAATAACAAAACTGTAAAACAACACTGTATAGGAATTAGGATAGTTTAAATAAAACTATTATGTACACACAAAATACTTAGGGTTATTAAATTCTAGTTAAGCAATTTAATTACAAATAATGTTATACAAACTTTAAGAAAGGCGGTGTGATATATGAATAATAAACAATAAAAAACTGTCAATATACAACATCGATCTACAACAATCAGCTACTTTAATGTTAGATGCTCTAATCAGCTGGTTACAACGTTACATTGTTTAACTGTGATGATAATATACAGTTTCCAAGGAAGTTTCTAAAAATATGTAATAGAAATGAAAGCTCCATAAAAATTCTAGGAACAACGTAGTGGCAAATTAAAAATTTTCCTTTCTATAAATATTCATTTCTTGATTTACATGATTTTATTACTGCGTTGCAGTTTTAAAGAACATATGTTTAATAAAACTCGTTGTTGAAAACAGTTGTTTGATTGAAGAATACTACTTAGGCTATAAAATAATAACCTAACCTCCTCCATTAAAGTTTTACTGATATTGAAGTTCGAGAAATGGCTTTTAATATTTAACCAAAATTGAATTTTTCTGCGTGGGCTATTGATTTTTCAACATTACAGAAGCAATTAGACAATTTCAGGTTGATTACCCACCTAGCAATCCAACAAAAACTAAGTGGAAAAACCTTTTGTTAAAAACTGGAAGTGACAAAAAAAGTACTCTAGAGGATCAAACGAGGAAATAAAAGTACTAGTATGCGCATCAGTGCTCCGCTCTTCATATAATCCGAAATCACTAAGGAAGGTTGAACTTGAAACTGGTGTTCCAAATTCTTCAGTACAGAGGATAATTTAAACAAAAATAAATTAAATTTTACAAAGGTGACCTATTCTATAATCTTCTTGAAGATCATCCGATGAGAACAGAAATGAATTTTGTCCCTTATCATTGAGATTCATGAGCTAGCTCCTAATAGGCATATTCAAATTGTTCTTTTCAGACAAGTCCACTTTCTACTGCAATGGTGCTGTAATTAATTAGGCGTAGTTGTAATTATTACAACATCGGTAATCCACACATTCTTGAACAGACTCTACTTAAATTAAAGGAACTACTATTTGGGCAACTTTCAGTTTTAATGGGTACTATATTTCTTAAACTAACGCTAACGTTTAAAATTTCCCTAGAGAGACTGAGGTTAAAACAGAACGAGGGTGAACTTAATACACCATGCAGCTACGATGTATTGGGAAGCCAACGGACATTTTGCGTACGTTATCTCTGCTTTGGTCTATTCTGCAACTGAATATACTGTGCTGCTGTTTAGGTAAACAGTTATTAAACTAGAAGAGTTGGCTTATAACTTAACAACCCGAAAATGTACAAATACATATGTATGGCTTTATGTCATATAACGATAGCTTGTGAACATGATAACTGATGGATTGTTTAACACCTACACTTAACTTTGGTACAAAGGTTGCACAAATTCTGGTTGAGTTTCTTAGTTAGTCCTAACCAACGAAAAGTTTCAAAATGGTAACTATTTACATTTAAGCAAATTGTAAACTTGAATGATGCTATACGCAGCAAATAAGCATTACTAAATTAATATGTCATAACTTAATCTCATAGGCGTACACAACATAACAGAAGTCGACTGACGTCCAGACAGCCCCTACTACAGACTACCAATCGTCTAAAAAGATACATTTTCATAATAAAAGCACATTGGCAATGAGATCAGTCTTATGGAGTCATCAGTTCTTCATTTCTTATAAATAATATATATTCTGGCTTAGTGGAAAAGAGTATATTTCACATAAGACTGTCATCTCAAATATGCATTATTAGTTTGGATGTTTGATGTGCACAAAACTGATGGGACAGTGACTCTCAATGTTTCGTGGTATTAGTGTAACATTAACAATTACCTTACAAGTGACAAATCATTACATCAATTAATTTTTTTGTAAACAAAAAGTTTTCATTTAGTTACAATTATTCGCATTAATCAAGTTTGCAAACATATCCAAATACAACACATAAAATGTATGCTTCGATTAAATGAAACGGTCACCATCTTGAAACTTTAAAAGTTACTGAAAGATAACTATGAATAAATGTTATTTGAAATTATAAATTTTATGAAAAGTGTCAATTTCGATTTTCTTATGAGATACTCTGTTATCTAAAAAATAATACATAACAAAAACAAATATAAAGATAATTGAAAATGACCTAAGAACTCTAAAAAACATTCTTGTTTTGTGCTATAATGCATATTAAGTTATATATAAAACCATACATGTCCCAAACCATAAATTATCTTAATCTTGAATCCATAAGAATTAATGATCAAATTTGTTCATAATTACGTAATACCTGGAAAAAATTTATAGGTTTGAGTATATTTCGGAAATAAAAATGCTTCCTGGATGTTTCAGCCTCGAAACTTTTCATTAGTTATGAACTAACGAATTCTCCCAAGCCATATTGAATTATTATCTTTGAACCAAGTTAAGTCTGGATATTAAAAATATTCTGGCACTTATGTTCTCAATACAGTTTTAAATTGAATATGCCCATATTTACATATATACTTCAAAATGTTCGGATTATGGTTATTGTAGTTTATGGAAATCATGATCGGAGTATAACTCCGGAAATGCCAATATGAGGGCGATTGGAGGTGAAATATTTCTTTGAGGTTTACCTAAAACACAGTGCTAGGTGTAAAACTTCCTCGGATCAGTCGGCTATGTTTACTATATATGGTGCTGATGTGGATAGACTGAGCTTTGAATTTAACTGGATTCTTCTATCTCAGCTATAATTTTAATTAATTTATGGATATCACTAATAAGATTTTCAGAGACCGAGTAAGGAAGTATATACAAATTCACTCTATGCGACTTTGTATTGTTGGAACGTTGAATTTTTAAATGAAAGAAATGAAACATCGTGTCTGAATGACAAGGGTGTTAATCTTTTAGATCACATTCTTCTTACAGACAGTATGACTTTAAAAATAACTTTTTATCTGGCCAAAAACAAAACACGTATTTTCTTAAAAGAAAGAAATTAAAGCAAGCTCCAAAGTCCAATTCCAAATCTGTTAATACACTATTTATACAACTATTATTAAAGTTTAATCATGTTATCAGAAGAGTTAATAGTCAATGAAGTTATTGGAATATTGACAGTAAACGCCTGAGGCAACTCTTGTTGTGAAAACTTTACTACAAATGTAGCGAGAAACTTTTATCCTAAGGGGTTATTTTAAAGGATATCAAAAGCTAATTTATCTTGCAAATAAATTTGGAATTTCAAAATTAAATAATGTATTTTAGCTTCAAGCTCATTCCCTAGAATAAAGTTTTATATACGAGAAAAATGTCACTTTCTAAACCTGACTATAGTTGCTAATAACATTATATAAATTAATTAAAATGCGTCATATAAATAGGAACGAAACCTTAACATATTAAATACTTTATTATAAGTAATTTCAAACATTATTTTTTAACTTGGACGTTTTCTTATGTTCTCAAGGACGGCCAAACATTAGTTAAATATTACTAAAGCAATAACCTGGGTCATTGTTTCTGAAGCTTACTCGTATGCTGATTTAGATCATCAGGCTGGATGTAAATACTTTCAGTTACTACTTCAGTGTGTTAAACATTAAATTATATTGTGGAAGTGTTAAAAAGGCCTTTTGTACTAAAACCTTTTGACTTTCAACAAGGATTACATTCACTAAATATTTAATTCATTTTATATATTATATTAAATACCGATAAATACTTTTTACCTAAGCTTTTACCTACATTCCAAAAGATGTAGGAAAGTAGAATGTAGGGATGTAAAAGATTCTAATTCAAAGTGTTGACATAAACGATGATTCAATCATTCACTATAATTGATGTTCATGTTCTCAGTTTCAGGTATAAAACACTTATAGATTAAATCGAGAACAAATAAATTTAGTTAGATTATCCGTGAATGGTAAAATGTACAGTAAAATTTTAAAAACATTTAATTCAATATATATTGGATATTGTGGTATCTTAGTGTACTGTACTTATAAGTTTTCATGTTCATTTTATTATATACTTAAATAAGTAAAATTGAACTTTTCGTTGTAATACATTTTATAAAGCATTAGGATATGTGCTTATATGTGCTTGCAAAAGTAATGGACGTTCAGTGAAATAGCCAGTTTCCATCTGAGATACAAATGCCATTAACACTTTAAAACCTTACATTTCTGTTTAATCAAAAACTGTACGTTTCTTGAAGTTAAAAAATACATGTTTGCTACCAAAACTTACTAAAATATTCTTCATATTGCATACAAATATACTATTCATGGAAGGTTGGACTTTCAGATGACAAAATTGCTAGAGTAATAGTTCTATTATTTCTGTGAAATGCCGTGTGATAATACTAAATTATTCATTCACTCAGTACAAAAATAAAGATAAAAATACATCCTCTGCATCCTTTGAATCCAATACTTTTTTTGCTGTCATACGGCATTTAAGACATTAAACGTCTTATATGTTGTTAAGCCGGTTATGTTGCTACTAAATTTTATTAGTTTAGGATTCAACCAATTTAATATGGAATAAGAATCTCTTAAATTACTTATCTTATATAACATTTTAAACTATTAAATTACATATCCCATCTAGGCATTCATAATTTTGGTGTGTTAATTTAACTGTCATTTCTTAAAAAATAGTTTTGTTTATTATTAAATACAATGTTAATAATTACTGAATTGTAGCGTATATAATTTATTACAATAAAGAAATATTACTTTATTTCAGTTTATAAATTTTCATTACAATTGAGCATAATGTTAATTCAATACCATTGGATTTTAAATATTTAAGGATTTATGTGAGAATGAATAATAGATTATTCTGGAATTAATGTTATTCGTAAGACATTTTCTACATCAATACAATTATATTAATAAAGCAGTTACAGGTTTAAAACGAATACCACTTTGTGCTTGTTAGTTATGCATCTGTAACAAGATAAATTATACGTACAGTGGTAATTCAAATTCCCCTAGTTATTAAAAGACTTTATTTTCAATAAGTTTTAAAAACGCACCTTGAGACATGACGGAGACTAGAGGTACAAGAAGGAGAGCCAGACAGTACCCGGCTGTCTGAGACATCCTGGGGACATCAACTCATGTCCACGTCGAGATCCAGGCACCAGCAGACGTAACAAGTCCTCCCCGCGCGGCGGCCAGAACCATACTGGCCACACATTGGGGGCTGGATGCGCACAAGGATGCGCACTCGTCTCTTAACCCGCCACTAATCTTGAAGACTAAGTATTTTTTTTAAAGGCGCCTACATAATAACATTATTTTATTCTTAACACAACGATTTATAAATTTAAACGTTACAAGTTTATTTCCGAAACTTACATCGTGATACTTGTTACATTGGCAACAATATCTGTAACAAGTACGATTTCAACGATGTTTACTAATAAATATTAATGCATTTTTTTATCTTGGTTTGTATTTGCTAAAGCATTTTCAGCCAAATGTGAAAATAAGACTAGTCGTATTTGTCATTGTGATATATCTCCATTTCGTGTCACAAGGTTTATAAGCTCAAGACCTCCAAATTGGGTGTAATGCAATACCCTATTGATCGCAAGAACTGACGGATTTTCCTGAGATCAGTTATAAGATATGAAAATAAAGTACGTTTCTACCCCGAAATTATACTAAGGAATGCTGTAATAAGTGTGTGTGTGTGTGTGTGTGTGTGTGTGTGTGTGTGTGTGTGTGTGTGTGTGTGTGTGTGTGTGTGTGTGTGTGTGTGTGTGTGTGTGTGTGTGTGTGTGTTTAAGGGACATGCAAGATCTGTAAATTTATGTTTTATTAAAATCGATCACTATAAAACTTGAATGTCAAGCGTATCTTATTTATTTAAGTTATATTTTGATACAAAGTCTGATATTTTTTACATTATTAAATGGAGTAAATACAGTTTTGTGGTGAATTCTTAAAGTAAGCGGATACACTAACGGCATTGAACTTGACTCTTTGACATGGATTTTCGTTTTTAGGTCTCCCTGGTCTAAGAACACATAAACATATGAAAACGTTCCAAGATTTTTATAAATATTGAAATTTGACTTTAAAACTACAAGGGAATTTAATTGTTGGATAAATTGTTTTAAACTATCCATGACATGTTGCAAAATAAAAAACAATATCGGATATAAATCGAAACCAAACTAACGGTTTAAATTTTGAGAAATTGAAAACCTTTGTTCCAGAAGTCCCAAAAATAAATTTGCAAGGCGCCATACTGGTCCCCATTGCGGTTCTTTTCACTTGTAAGTAATTTTTGTTATAAATCCAAAATGATTTACGGTAATAATAAATGTTACTAGGGCAGATAAAAAAGTAGAACGTTTTGAATTCCTAGGTCTTAAATTTTTAAAACGTGTACAATGTCAACTGACCGAAATTATTTCACCATCCAAGGCCTGGGGTATTTCAGAAAGTCTCCAAATGAAGCGGTTGGTGTCCTTTAAGTGTGAATCTAAAGATTTAGTTAAAGGTTGCAGATTATCGTCAACGAAGCTTGACATTCTTTCTGTGGGTGAATCGTAGCTGTAAACAATGGGGCGTCCAGGCTACTATATGTTTATATATATATATATATATATATATATATATATATATATATATATATATATATATATATATATATATATATATACACACACACACACACATATGGTAAGCAGTCTTTTTGAAGACAAGATATTTGCACCAGGCAAAGAAATTAATATTCACCTGTAATATATTCAATAACCTTGTATAACACAAGCCTGGGCTTGAGGGGAGAAGCGGTAATGAAACACTCAAAGGCCGGTCGGCGTGCTTGTGAATAATTAAATTCATTATTGAATTCCCACTATGAATACTGATTGTGAACGGGTTTAATAATTAGCATAACAGAAAAACGCAGGGCGTTTCATCGTTGTTTCAACGGCGAGGTGAATTCCACAACCAACCGGGACCATTTGTTGGTGCCGTACTGACAGTTTCATGACATCAGATAAATATTGATGTTGTGATGATTTGTGGTTAGAGTGTTCACAGCTCCTACTCTTGGTTCTAATCAATCAATGGTTCTCGGTATTTGGAATATCTATTATATGTATTATAAGCGGGTGCAATTTAAGTTTCTCAGAAAAAACATGAATCATGTGATGGGTGTAAGTACAATATTAGAAAATCCCGCACTTTGAATAGTCTTAAGTTTACCTAAACAAGGACCGTTATTCCTAGCTTTGTTTTCTAAAATAATTAAGCAATGAAAATTACGGCAGATATGAACATGGGTATCTAAACGTTGATTATGTGATTCATATAATCCATGGAAGTTCTGTAGACCACGTATTTGTGTTTTAATATGGACACTTTAAACTAAGTCATTGCTTTCTCACGCAGCTTGGATTCGAAATAAATGTATCGACTGGGAATAATGCACTTATAACACATTTCTAGCATTTAACCCAGCATCTAAATCCCATTCAACTGTAATGCGTTTTTGCATAAAAAGAATATTTACACAAATAAAAATAATCATCAGAAATTTAAGATTACAAATAAATAGGATCACTACGAGAACGGAGAAAATTTAAGGAAAATTTCTAGTTCAAAATTTAAATTTTTTAAAGGAGGCTGTGTAATTGGAAAAATCCGTGCTATCTTAATCACCTCTTCAGTTCCTCAGTAACATATATTACGGTGATAATAATTATTAAATAGATGAAAATATATGAAATTGGTTTAAATTTTATACGTTAGATTGTCTTCATGACAATGGTTAGTTAAAACATTAAAAAATTTCGGAGAAGTTTAAAGAGAGTCTGCCACTAAGTATGCATACACAGATATCAGCACAGCGTTGGAGAAATACCTCTATGTAGAGCTTTAGTCAAGGGATTGTCTCCTTCCTACGCTCATAAAAGAACAGAACTCCTATTCAGGGAAATCCCCAATTACAGGGTTATAATTGCGAGACTTCTCTGAGCTGAGCTCTAGTTTGACGGTTAATTGGGTAAGCAACTATTTATTAACAGCATTTGTGGAGGAAAACTACAGCGCCGTCTCCATGCAAGAATTCTGGCTGGTCAACAAACTATTATTTTCTATTTTTAATCAAACATACCAGAGCTGATACTTTCGAAAATTTTATCCCGGTCTCTGCTGGTTATACGATAAATTACTAGGCTAACAATATTTTTTTATTGTTAAAATTTCTCATTACAAATTTTAACAAAAGTGAAAGTGTAATAAATTGTATTTTAGTTTCAACTGTCTGCGTATTTATTACAAATTGTAATGTTTAAGCATTCTAACAATTAATTTAACGTATTAATCTCTCTCTGATACACATAAATTGCTTAAGATTTTCGATAAAATTATTTTATATAATTCACAAAGAACATTAATAAATTAGCTTAAACCGTAATATTATGTAAAAATAAACTTATACCCTGTCAAATCAGTATTGAATGTAACGGCAAAAAGGAGCTATATTGCATTACTTGAAAGCGTTATTTTCTTTGCCTCATTGGTGAATAAATGCATGATTTTTAAAAAGCACACACTAGTTAGTTATCCCTTTAGTGTCTTAAAACGTAATGAAACAGTAGTTTTATATTGCTTATGATGTATTTTATCGATAAACCATGAAAAACCTAATATAAGTATAAAACTAAACGCTCTGGCTTAATCAAGCAAAGTTCGTAACGAATAAGTTTTTAAATATTTTATAAATTCTGGAGTAAATATAACTTCTTATTTTTAAAATATAACCTTCCAATAGGCACGTCTTCTAGTAATATAAACACTAATCAAGTACGTAAGCTCTGGAAATAAACTTGTATAAATCCACACTAATCTAGTATATAATGTTAAATAAACCATTAATTCTTCTATTTCATCATGATTTACATGTTATAATTGTTTAATAGTAGAACGTTTAATAGGAGTAATACACACCATCCCACAGTATTTCACACAGGATTGAGAGTATTTTATAATATATTATATACTCTTGCGTAGTACGATCGTACAACTTAATGGTGGAAAGTTATATTTGTATTATTATAACGCATATCCTTTAATTGCATCTTTAAATATTGTATTAGAAATACATTTCATCTACTGCATTGCATTTTACTACAGGCTAGTTTATTTCAAATATTTATTTAGTACATCCAGTTAATAAATTTACATTTCCGGAGAAAACCACACTGATCAGTATATAAACATGTGCAGTTAAGCAAAGAATTATTGGACAATAAATTAAAGCAAATAAATATCTATATTTATTATAGTATTACAGTGTAAATTATCACATTTTCAATTTAGTTGTATGATATATTTGAAATGATATAGAATTTTATAAGATGCAAATATCAACATTTTATTGGCATTCAATTACTATTTCCATCACAAATAGTTGTAATAAAAAAAAATTTTCAAGAAATAATTAAATGTGTTAATATAACATGAAAAATATTTGAAACAGAAAATAAGAAACCGAGGAAGTGAGTACAATCATAACGAGATTTAGAGTTGATGACGAGTTCAATGGCGAGAGGATTTAGATTTACGGCTCGCTCTCCTCTTTCATTTATCCAATCATCATAAATAAAATACTATCATTCGTCCGATATTTCCTGTTTAGCGATATGTATGTAATACATGTGTAGGAAATATATATACTTAACAGATCAATATGTGTAAATAAAATACCACCATTTGTCCGATATTTCCTGTTTAGTGATACGTAGATAATACATTAGTAGGAAAAATATATACTTAACAGATCAATATGTGTAAATAAAATACCACCATCTGTCCGATATTTCCTGTTTAGCGATACGTATTAATACATTTGTAGATCAATGAGATATTAATTTATATTTAACAGATCAATATGTGTAAATTAAATACCACCATTCGTCCGATATTTCCTGTTTAGCAATATTTACAAGAGCTAACCAGGAATTAACAGACGTTTTGAAATAAAAAATTACCAACGGAAATAGGAACATTTTATATTGGAACACACACAAACACACACACACACACACACACACACACACACATATATATATATATATATATATATATATATATATATATATATAAACTCCACGATTAGTATATTTTAAACGTAATTCAACGTTTATCTTTTTCTATATTTTCACCGTTAAAATTGAGACATTTATCATAACATGACACAAGTTTTTCGATACCAGCTTTCTATATATCTGCTGCCTGAGATCTTAACCACTGATTAACGCCAGCATCATTATCGAAGCTGTGCGTTGCGAGCTAGGTCTTTATTGCTGGAAAGAGGCGGTAGTCTCTAAGTGTTCAGAGAGTTCAGTAATTGTGAAAGGGCGATTTTCACAAACTTAGTCACTGATTTTTAACATCAAAAATTCAATCACTAGGATAGAACGACCACTAGGACTATCGTCATGAATATTGGTGTGGTCATTTTTTAAGTCAATACATCACTGCCTCACTGCTTTCACTCACTATTCCATTTCCATAAACTTTACACAGTTGGCGATAAAATTCTATTGGTTTATTGTTTTTTTTTCACCAATAAAAACGTTATTTCTGAACTCCTTTCACAAGTGGAGGGATTTTAATATTGCAGTACACCTTTTTAATTAATCAGTAAGAAAAGTAAAAGACATAAAGACCGCGAGCGTCTACAACTCGATGCGTACTGAACGCCATTGTTTTGTCACCAAGATACCACTACCGCAACATTCTTAAACGCTACTTTCTAGATATCCTTCGTATTTGATACATTTGTAGATTAATTCAATAATTATGTTTAACATATGATTATATGTAAATATAATACTACCATTCGTAGATATTTCATGTTTAGGGATATGCATTTAATACATTTGTAGATCAATGAAACTTGTATAGTTAACAAATCATATAGTATGCATTACTAAAGTACGTTTGTCAAATAGTAAATTGATACATCATTACTAATGCATAACTTTATAATTATGTTTCCTTAATTCTAATACAAATGGCATAAACGTATTATGTGCTGTTTTCGGATGAATTCGTGTTAGTTATTTACACTATAACTGTCATTATGTATACGGTAAAGGAATTAATTTTATGTACCCAGCATTTCTAGTTATTTGCAATGTTTATAACTAAAACTTTGTTTAAAGTGGATTAATAATTAATTACTTATCAGGGAGAGATTCATTCAACAACTACACATTACTTAAATATGTTTTAGTAATATTTACTCTATTGTTTTTCCAACTTCTCAATTTCGTCAAATTATGGATTATAACGTAGAAGTATACCAATTTAACAATACCATAGTAAAAGTACTATCTTATATGATTAATAGAAGTAGCAAGGTTTCAAACCTCTATAGTTGTATTAACGTAAACATTTATATTCAATAAATACAATAATTAAAACATAACAACTACAGGATTTTTGCTAAAGTATTACAACAATTATAGCAGAGACTGAACATTCTATCTTCCCTTAGAGGTCCAATAGTGAAGTAGAACCACTGGCACGAACATCTCAGACGTACAACAATGAATGTGACAGACTCAGTCAAAGGGATCCAGACGTGCCTGCTTACATTACAGCAGTCGGTCTCTCAAGCCGTATTACCTCTGCAGTTTCTGCTAAGGTTATTGAGGAAGGAATACGGTACAGTGCTTCAAATATATTGCTACAGTCAATCGTTTCAAGCTATATGTTTTTATTTTAACAGAGTTATTATTACAAAATGCAGTTTACAATATAAAGCTTCGAACCCTCTCCCAGATTTGTATAAAGAAAATGCGTCTCTTTTATATCGTTTGAAAGTAAATATGCTTTAAGATGTCTCCATAGTGCAAGAAGACTGTTTGCAAACAATGTGGAAAACACGTTTCTGTGTTTCTGATAATAAAATAAAATATTTTCCTTTTCCAACTCAATAGAAAACATGAATACTAAACACTAAGCTTTCTCTCGTCTGCTTGTGTAAATGCGTCTCTTTTATATCGTTTGAAAGTAAATATGCTTTAAGATGTCTCCATAGTGCAAGAAGACTGTTTGCAAACAATGTGGAAACACGTTTCTGTTTTTCTGATAATAAAATAAAATATTTTCCTTTTCCAACTCAATAGAAAACATGAATACTAAACACTAAGCTTTCTCTCGTCTGCTTGTGTAAATGCGTCTCTTTTATATCGTTTGAAAGTAAATATGCTTTAAGATGTCTCCATAGTGCAAGAAGACTGTTTGCAAACAATGTGGAAACACGTTTCTGTGTTTCTGATAATAAAATAAAATATTTTCCTTTTCCAACTCAATAGAAAACATGAATACTAAACACTAAGCTTTCTCTCGTCTGCTTGTGTAAATGCGTCTCTTTTATATCGTTTGAAAGTAAATATGCTTTAAGATGTCTCCATAGTGCAAGAAGACTGTTTGCAAACAATGTGGAAACACGTTTCTGTGTTTCTGATAATAAAATAAAATATTTTCCTTTTCCAACTCAATAGAAAACATGAATACTAAACACTAAGCTTTCTCTCGTCTGCTTGTGTGAATGCGTCTCTTTCTACAAATCTGTTTTTGCAATAATGTTTCTCTTAAAAATGTAAATAGTAAAACTTGCTTTAATTCAGTTTCTTCATTTCAAAATTATCAAAAAAAAAAACATAGAAATGGATTTTATCACGACAATCGTTAGGATTTAAGATATCATTTTTTGAATTGTTTAAAATTAAGCGTTATAAAATCCGGCTGAAATTATGTATGTTGTATTTTTCTTTTGCTTTATAATTATTACTGCAAAGACTGGTTTTTAAAATTATTGGTGGCTTATGGGAGTTATGTTTATTAAATAAAATTTTTTATGTCTTGTCCCTCAATCCAAGTAGCTATATAAACTAAAAAAAACATGGAAAAGCACTACAATAAAAGGGTAACAAGGGTCGGTTTACAATTTTCAAACATAAATTTACATAAATACTTCAATAGCAAAGGAAAATATTTAAGGAGAAAACGAAAACTGACACACTGAAGCATATAAAATTAACCGAAAGGAATTGGAGTTCCTTGGCATCAAGAACAGTGTGAGCCAGAATGGCACATTGTAAACGGTTGGTCCCTAAATGGAGGAAAGAGACGGAAAAGTAACAATATTTCAGCAACTTGGACCTCGACAGTATAGTGTTCTAGGTGTAACCATAACCATTATTGCACATCTTACAGTAAATTGTATTAGTACAAATGAAGGTAACCACAGTAAGCAGTATAGATTGCATAATGTATATAAAAGGCTAATTGAGCTTATGCAGGTTTCTGCTGCTATGGGGATTTGGCACTTCAAACTGCCGTCGCAAATATATTCATGGATCCAAGAGATAATTCCATAATAAGAAGTTTAAATGGAAATAGATTAATTGAAAACATTATAACGTGGCATGATGAAATCAATAAGCTGAGTAAAATACTATGTCGCAATTTTTATAAAAGATCAAATTTTTAAGAGAGCACACATTTGTATAAATGCTAATTTATCAGTAAATGTATTTTAAATGTAATATTTTCACATAAATTCTCTTAAGTGTGAGGGTCTAGGATTAGCTCTGCATTTGTACGATATTGATTGGAGTTATAAAACACATACAAGCTAAAGACAAGTTTCCGACAGTTACCATCTCGACGGACATAATCTGCGTAATTTGTACACTAAGGTACACTGATGTACTGAGGTATTTGTACACGTATAAGAAACAACAAGTTTTAAATGCGATGTTGTATTCATTGGAGGAAAGGTTAAGCTGAATTGACTGCCGCAATAATTCATAGGTTGACACTTTATGCTTCATAAGGGATTGGCGGACGTATTTCATATCTTCTTGTACGGAAACCGTTCGATAATAGAGACGAAAGATTTATCTTAAATATATAAATACATTCATTCATTTATATTTTAAAGTAAAGCGTCTAATCAATGTGAATAAATTTAAAGTAAGCACAGAAAACCTTACAGAAGACAATATACAACCATTACACTTTAAGGGCACTCGAAATTGACTTAGTTATACTAGGATAAAATATTTAGATATAATTATTAAATCTTTCATTACGCACCTGTATATTAATACCTAGAACTTTTAATTCGCAACAACCTGTGAGGGACAAGGAAACAATTAATTTAATCATAGTCCCTCGCACGTACCCGCCCATGTCTGAGGGCGACCGCAAGTTGCGAGGCTCAATTCTGAGCAATTAAACTCTGATTGTCCCAGTTCCAGACAACAGCTAGCTTCTCCACTGTTTTCACCCTTTGTCTGCTCTGATTAAACGAGTAGTCTAGGTTAATTACTGTTCCAAAGTGAACTGCTACATTTTACATTATTGTACTAAGAGACGATGATGTCCTAATTAAATTGTAATTGAATTGTAATTTGTAATTTGTATTTGTAAAGACAGTTACGACTTGTTGATTGACTTGTCGTTAGTTGAGCATTTACGAATTGAGAAATACGTTTATTCTATTTATTAACCAATAAAAATGATTGTACATATATTTCTAGTATGGCGTATAAACTAAGCCATTAATCCCTTTAGTAACCCCCCCCCCCAGTAAATCATCTTATAGCAGTCATAATAGCAGTAATACTGTATGGGATGACGCGAGTTGTAATAGTATATGAGTGTATGAGTACACTTTAAATAGTTGTATGATAACAGTTTAACCCTTATTATCCTACCGTAACATATATAGGAGGCTCCAGTATGGCGTATTACTAGGTCATAAATACCTTTTGTAATCCTCCCCCAGTAAATCGCTTTATAGCAATCATAATGTATGCGAGAAGTAATAATTTATGAGAACAGTTTTAAAAAAGTGTATAACAAAAGTTTTACACATATCTTATTTGTTTAATATATATATATATATATATATATATATATATATATATATATATATATATATATATATACATATGTATATGTGGGAGACTCAAGTTTGTTTGGTTTATTAACTATCTTTAATCATCATAGTAGCGATACTCCACAGGATGATGTTCTATTCATATACTAGTAGGATAACATGGGTTAAACTTGTAGAAAAATTGTTTGTCTAACGCTCATTTGCATTATCATTACTTACTACATTTACTGAAAAATTTACTTATTATGTCAATATACAGAGTGAGTTTTATGTCCTGGCACACCTGGATATAATTTAAACGGCCCGAGATATCTATGTGAAACCTTGACCCTAACTATTATAACATATTTTTTTAATTTTTCAAGTTGTTGAAAATTTTGCCCCCCCCAATTTGAAAATTTTGTTGGGGGGTAAATGGGGGCAACTAAAAACTTTCAAATACAAACCCCTATCATGTGACCCCTCATTTTGAAGGAAATAAAAAAGAAATGCAATAATGCAAACTAGAGGTCTCTACGTTTATTTTAACAGATTTTATGACAAATTTACAATTGAGTAAAGGGGGGGGCAACTAACATTTTCAAATACAAACCCCTATCATGTCTGAAGTTTTTACACACGTCTAGCACACTGTCAAACAGCCGAAGGTGAACAGTTTGAACACCTGCTACATTAAAACAGGTAACTGTTTTTTATAATTTGCGTTTAGTGTTGACTCATGTTACGATAAACAGGACAAGACAGTTACTGATTTTATTATTGTAGATATGTCATAAAATCGGTTAAAATAAACGTAGAGACTAGTTTGGATTATTTGATTTTTTTTTATTCCCTTTAAAATGAGGGGTCACATGATAGGGGTTGGTATTTCAAAAGGTTTATTTGCCCCCCTTTACTAAATTGTAAATTTGTCATAAAATCTGTTAAAATAAACGTAGTGACCTCTAGTTTGCATTATTGGATTTCTTTTTCTATTTCCTTCAAAATGAGGGGTCAAAATTGTCAACAACTTGAAAAATTAAAAAAATATGTTATAATAGGTAGGGTCAAGGTTTCACATAGATATCTCAGGCCGTTTAAATTATATCCAGGTGTGCCAACTCACTCTGTATATTAACATTTAAAGGTCACATAGTGCAAATCGACGTAAAAATTTGTATAAAGGTGACACTGCATGTTAGTAGAATATATTTGACAGAGTCAATATACTCGTATATTAACATTTAAAGGTCACATAGTGCAAATCGACGTAAACATTTGGTATAAAGGTGACACTGCATGTAAGTAGAATATATTTGACAGAGTCCTTTTCAAGGTTCTTCAAGGTCAAAATAACATTGAAGAGTTATTTTAACAACCATTACTATAACTTATAATATAAGAAAATGAACTTAGGTTAACCATCCACTGTTAGTTCATGTCTGTTAGCCTGTTAGCTATTTGTCTAGCTAACAGGCTTCTGTTATATGCTCAACTTTTATATTTTAATGACATCGCTCCCGGAGCAGACCGCTACATTCCATCGTTATAAATAATTGATGTTCATATTAGTGTGCACAAGCTTTCCATATATATATATATATATATATATATATATATATATATATATATATATATATATATATATACATTTATAAAATTTGTATAAATGGCAATAGGCTAATTTTAATTATTCAAGAAAGATTGAATAAAATATACTTGCTACGCCGAAATTCTCACTTGGCGGGTGTACTCTACCACTACACCACAAAGCCCTTACTTTTGAAGATTCAGTTATTTTGTGTTTAGCCGTATCTGTTATGGATGAGTTTAATTGTCTTACTAACACACGCATACACACACGAACGCACACACACACACACACACACACACACACACACACACACACACAACACACACACACACACACACACATATTATATATATATATTGTATGTATTTATAAGCTATGAGTATATATATATATAATGTATGTATTTATTAGCTCTGAGTATAAATATATATATATATATATATACGGTATATATTATTTGTTATATCACAATTAGAATTTGGATATCTCATACACCAGGGGTGACATAATTAGTTTTAGAGCAGGTTCAGTTTTGTCACAAAGCAGTTTCAGTACGTAAGTAACAAGACTAACTTAAACAGAAGCATCTGTCTATCGATCCTCGATGTCCACGTCCTTTAATGTCACCAAAGATCGCATACTCCGTTTTAGAGGCAGTTCAATTGTGTCACAAAGCAGTTCCTGTAGGTAACATAGGTGCCTAAAACACAAGCATCGGTTATCCACCCTCGAAGTACCACTTCTATAATGTGAGCAAAGGTGGTATAACCAGTTTGAGGGCAGCTTCGTTGGTTTCACAAAGCAGATCCAGTATGTAGGTAACAAAGCTGCCTTAGACAAAGGCATCTGTTTATCAGCCGTCGATGTGCCAGCCCTTTAATCTTACTAAAGGTGGCATTATCAGTTTTAGAGTGGATTCAGTTGTGTTATAAAGCAGTCCCAGTATGTGGGTAACAAGACTATTTCAAACACAGGCATATGTCTAACAATCGTGATGTCCTGGTCCTTTAATGTCCTCAAAGGTGGCGCAATCAGTTTTAGAGCGGGTTTAGATGTGTCACAAAACAGTTCAAGTATGTGGGTAACAAAAATATTTCAAACACAGACATATGTCTAACAACCTTGATGTCCTAGTCCTTTAATGTCCTCAAAGGTGGCGTAATCAATTTTAGAGCGGGTTTTAGATGTGTCGCAAAACAGTTTCCAGTATGTGGGTAACAAGACTATTTCAAACAACAGACATGTGCCTAACAACCGTGATGTCTTAGCCCTTTAATGTCCTCAAAGGTGGAGTAATCAGTTTTAGAGCGGGTTTCGATGTGTCACACACACAGTTCCACTATGTAGGTAACAGAGCTGTCTCAAAGTCTGACATATTTCAAACAACCGTGATATCCTCCTCATTTAATGTCACTAAAGGTGTCATAATCAGTTTTAGAGCGGGTCCACTGGTATACTGTTCCACTATGTCGGTAACAGAGCTGTCTCAAAGTCTGACATATGTCAAGCAACCGTGATATCCTATTAATTTAATATCATTAAAGGAGGTATAATCAGTTTTAGAGCGGGTTCACTGGTATATAGTTCCACTATGTAGGTAACAGAGCTGTCTCAAAGACTGACATATGTCAAGCAACCGTGATATCCTATTCATTTAATGTCATTAAAGGAGGTATAATCAGTTTTAGAGCGGGTCCACTGGTATACAGTTCCACTATGTAGGTAACAGAGCTGTCTCAAAGACTGACATATTTCAAGCAACCGTGATATCCTATTAATTTAATGTCATTAAAGGAGGTATAATCAGTTTTAGAGCAGTTCCACTGGTATACAGTTCCACTATGTAGGTAACAGAGCTGTCTCAAAGACTGACATATTTCAAACAACCGTGATATCCTATTAATTTAATATCATTAAAGGAGGTATAATCAGTTTTAGAGCGGGTCCACTATGGTATACAGTTCCACTATGTATGTAACAGAGCTGTCTCAAAGACTGACATATTTCAAACAACCGTGATATCCTATTCATTTAATGTCATTAAAGGAGGTATAATCAGTTTTAGAGCGGTCCACTGGTATACAGTTCCACTATGTAGGTAACAGAGCTGTCTCAAAGACTGACATATTTCAAACAACCGTGATATCCTATTCATTTAATGTCATTAAAGGAGGCATAATCAGTTTTAGAGCGGGTCCACTGGTATACAGTTCCACTATGTAGGTAACAGAGCTGTCTCAAAGACTGACATATTTCAAACAACCGTGATATCCTATTCATTTAATGTCATTAAAGGAGGTGTAATCAGTTTTAGAGCGGGTCCACTGGTATACAGTTCCACTATGTAGGTAACAGAGCTGTCTCAAAGACTGACATATTTCAAACAACCGTGATATCCTACTCATTTAATGTCACTAAAGGTGGCATAATCAGTTTTAGAGTAGGTCCACTGGTGTCAGAAAGCAATAGTATGCGAGAAATAAATATACAATACATACGGAGATATTTATTGCTTTCATAGAACATAAATTTTTATAATGTTTATATAGCGAAACTTAATTACTCCTCCCTTGCACATTTACACATATTAAAAATCTATTTATAATTTCTGATAAACATATCAAACAGACTTTATATATTGTTGTAATACACTTTTTGATTTACTGACAGTTATACAAAAGTACGGTTGAAGTATTTCATCCCATTGGGCTATTCATGTTAGAAGTTCACTAAAGAATGTTTGAAACCAGACCAAATATTTTTTTTATTTTGTTTAGTAAAATATGCAAATATTGTGAAATAAAAACTTTAATATGAATTACATAACTAAATATGGGTTTGTAATTTAAATAATATTTAAGAAATTTAAACTATATTTTGGCCGTTTTAAAGCACTTTAGTTCTTTTTTTAATAATATTTATGAAGAAAAAAGGGTCTTTAGTAATGGTTAGAATATTTAGTGTTTAAATATTTATTTTTAACGTACTTATTAATAAAGAAAATAAGGTAGGCTACTAATATATTATAAACACACAAATAAATAATGTTCAGTTTTTTGTACTGTCTGGAAACTGAAAACCATCGGTCGTTGAGAACATTGTACCTAAAAATTTGATACACAAATCTCTGTGGTTACTCAGTAACATTCGCTATGTAATAACTCCTGGTACTTGTTTATTATAAATGTGCATGACTTTACCGAAGGAATCGACAATCAACTTTAACTTGTAATTATTGCTGGGTGTCTGCATTGTTGTACGGTCAAGTAGCACTAGTCAAGGACGCTGCAAGATGTAAGCATATAATGCGTAGCCTGTGTATATCTAATAACGCCGATAACTCATAGCTGTGTCAGTAGTAGCTTGATTACGACACCGATTCTATCAAGCGATTATATCTGTATTCCTATTCCCGTTGGTTCGATTAATTTATTATTTATTCATTTAATATTTACGATTGCCTACGTGAACTGAGCTTCAACTAAGGTGCAGAAAGGCCACCGAAGTCAAAATTCAAGGGCATTTTAATGCCGGAAATACTCGTGACCTGTGCTATTCCGCACTTCGGCCGAAAAAATGGATGATCATAAAGTGATGGTACCTTGATTCAAGTGAAGACCCTACCTCACAATAATGAAGACCCCCCAACAATTATTTAAAACAATTTTTATGTCGCTTCCCTTAGCAAAAAACCACGCATCTTTACAATTTTGAAGTATTCAACCGAGTTTATGGACATTTTTCTGGGTATATGTTCCTTAAGAATGCATTTTAAAGACTTTTTATAAATATTTAAAAATATACATTCAAATAATTCTCCTTCGAGGCCTTTTAGAAAAACGTTACCAAGAAAAGTGAAGTTAGTATTATCAGTTCTAGAGTAATAATAACGAAGTAATGGCTAGGAACAAATAATTATGAAATAAAAAAAAATTATGGTTGCCTGTAAAGTCGGTTTTACGGGCGAAGATTTTACGTGACAACGTCTTTTTTTTCGGTAGAATATTTATTGATATGAATATTATTAAATTGCACAATAGGAACAAGGAATTGAATGAAAATAAGAATTGCACAAATTTTAACTATAGAAATATATTTTGTTTACTAAAACATTGTACATAATTTGAAATTAATTAAAATTTGTTATTGTAAATGGTAAAGTTGAATAAAACATTTACTAAAATTGGAATTTGAAGTTCTTGCTAAACACAGTTAAATTCTAACTCCGCGCGTGGTGATTGGTCGGTTTAGTTCGTTTGTTTGGTCGCACTGTTATGACAGGTTAGAGGTTATAATTTGTTATTTTAAATGTTTGACTAGCAATACGCGCTGTTTCTTCTCAATCGACTGAATTACGATTGATTGCAGAGTGATTTAAACTAATAATTTACTTAACACTATCAACATTTGTCAATAGTATGACATAACCTATAAACTCAGTTTCTCAACTTTTGTGTCAATCTAACAATAATTAATCAATCAATCATAGTTTACAATAGTGAAATATCAGTGTACAATTATTTACCTTTATTGTTGTAGTTGTTGTAAATGACGAATCTAAGCACTCCACATTTTCACGAATAAACATAGTTATCTGCTTTATCCCGTGCGGCGGACCCACAGTTATCTGCTTTATCCCGTGCGGATCCCGTGCGGCGGACCCACTGGACGGGCATCGTAACGTTACCGGGCGTTACACTTTTTCATGAGTGACTCCGAGCCGCAACCTAATTTAAGACGTTGTCACGTCAAAATCTTATGACAACACCTTAACGTTTCAGCCTTAAAACAAAATTATAGTGTGCATGATTTTGTAATTAATAACCAGCTGTTTTACAACTAGTAAAACACATTTAATTTTGTTCTAGATGCAGTTATTTATTACGAACTAATTATGATATTATCACGCTGGCACAATTATTTAGTATAATTATGTGAGTATGCTTATAAAACAGATAAAAATAAAATTCTAATCTTACAACATAAGTGTAAAAATGTATAATATATGTTTCATATGTAAACATGCATATATATATAAAGGGTGTTTGAAAAGTATGGGTACGGGTTAATATTTTAAAAAACCATAGGAGATAACAACTTTGCACAGTGTCATATGGCTATGTAAACTATTTGTCTTTGCTATTACAATGACATGCCAACCATGGGGGGACGGCCCACAGAGGAAAACATGGAAATCTAAAATTGAAGCATGGGTCGATAAAACTAAAAAACATCGGTATTTATTGTGTTTGTTTTATTCTGTTATAAATTATTGACATAATTTGCTAATTAAAAAAGTCAGTGAAAACACATTGGTTAGTAGAGTGAAACGCCGCCAACCGCATCAGAATACGACGATCCAGTCAGAAATGGCAGCACATAATGTACTTCACAATGTGTACCTAAAACAACCCGCCATTTCTGATTGGATAAACCTTTTGAGATGCGGTTTGCGGCATTCAACTCTACTACGTGAGCTCTTTCAAATGAGGTATCACTCGACCCATGCTTCAATTTAAGATTTCCATGTTTTCCTCTGTGGGCCGTCCCCCCATGGTTGGCATGTCATGGTAATAGCAAAGAAAAATAGTTTACATAGCCATATGACACTGTGCAAAGTTTGTAGATGTTTTCTCCTATGGTTTTTAAAATATTAAGCCGTACCCATACTTTTCAAACACCCTGTATATATATATATATATATATATATATATTTAATATTTATATATAATGGGCTTGTTATTAACGGAAGTTTGACAAGTAAATTACCTGCCATACCGAAGTTGTCCCACGTAAGACAAAGGAAAACCACAATTCCTCCCTCATTGACTGCAATTAAACTTTACCTGCTGTTTATCGAACAGAACCAACTCGCTTAAATTAGTTGTGCTTGTGAGAGATAACACCTTTCTCAAAATAAACTTTATCAAATAAACGTGTATTTATCAAGCAAATAATGTTTACAGACTCCGTATAATGTATCATTTCAAGAGAGATTTTTTTAAAAATGATTACCCCTGTAAAAATATTTATAAGTCACAAAACTGTTGCAATATGCAAGTTATTACAATAGAATTATTTTTACGAGTATTGCGTCTAAATACTATCTATTGTATTTCTTATTAAAACATAAAAGTAGGCAACAATTAAAATTATTTTCTTAATAGCATCTTACTTGCGTCCCAGTTCAAAATTTGTAAATTATTTTAATACAGATTGCAAGTCCAATAATAAATTATCCAATACAATAAATTATCCAATAAATTATCCAATACAAGGCACAGAAAACATTCTTAGTAAAAATATAACAAATGCGGAAATTTAATATTTATTAATATAGAGCTACAACCTTTATTGGTATGAGGCACTTACATTCTCTCATAGTTTCTTTTCAGATGGTAAATGTCATATGTCGTGTTTATTTATTTACTGTAAATAAGAACTAGATTTCTGTTTGGTGACAAACGCTGCGCTTAGTACACCGGTATTTTGCTGACTTTTATATGCTTTATCAGCCACGTTTGCCCCCGTTATATTTTATTTTCTGCATCGAGTGTGCAAGTCAGATTTATGATGTACTACAAAAAGACAGTGCTTCCTCTGATACTCACTTCTCCAGCCGATAAGAAGTCTGTGAATGTAGGCAATATCGGCAAACTGACGTCATTTAGATAACACAAGTCGTTGCGCCTCGTCTTTATTGCCAGTCATTTTGGGGCTCCGACTTGAGAAACTCTCCTAGAACACATCTTACTTCTGTGA
This sequence comes from Homalodisca vitripennis, assembly GCF_021130785.1. Lineage (NCBI taxonomy): Eukaryota > Metazoa > Arthropoda > Insecta > Hemiptera > Cicadellidae > Homalodisca > Homalodisca vitripennis. The sequence continues at coordinate 160,645,635 of NC_060208.1, forward strand.
CATTGACGTGTGCTTTTAAACTAAATGTGTCATAAATGTGTCTGTTGCAAGTGGACTTTAAATGTGTATCAGTATAAGAGATCCCCCTAAAACCGAAAATTAAAAACGAGCTATAGATTCAACCCCAGTTATCCAACTTGAGAAAAATACAAGAGTTCTAAGTATATGGGGATATTTAGACGAATGTGTATTTTAATTTACCTTTGTTTTGATTGACTAGAGCTAATTTGTCGTAAACTATACCTTACAAAAGGTAATGCGGGGGAAATGTGGAATAATAATTTCTAATTATTTTAAATCAAATCCTGGATTTTGTCTTTACTACACATCTTGCGTAAAACTCTGGAAAATAGGTATTTTATTATACCATAAACCTACATTTTTCCAAAAATACCTTACATGTGGTTAAACGATTTTTTTCCTACAATAGTCAAAATATATTACTAACTACAGTAAATATGTAAGGAAATTTAAAAGTAATTCAACATTAAACTATGAATTTGTTCTAATTTGCGTTTAGAAGCAATATGAACAATCTACATTGGAATTTATCCACGGTTCGCGCGCAGTTTCATCCTGAATAACTGGGTCACTATTGACATATTATTTTAATTACATGGCACATATTGAGATAAGTGATAGGCACTGGAAAATATTCCAATGTTCTGATCTATTTTATGATTCTTTAAGTTTAAATGTAAGTGTTTGGATCCCCTACAATTCGATAGAGAAACACAGACTGTTTTGTGTTTGAATACATGTTTAGACAGCCGCAATTTACCAACAATATCTTAGATTAATTCAGTTACTTAAAAGAAAATGAACACTTATTTTATGGACCTTTCCTGATACAGTAGGGTACAAATATGCTTTCCCATATGTTCTTTACACCTTCCTATTTCCTTCACTTTGTGCCTGGTGCATTGCTGTAACTCTTGCTTGGTAAATCGTTACCAACAGACAAAATATATGTTAACTATGATTTCATAATTAATATATTATATATTTATTGGTCACCTAATATTTCCATTTTAAAAGAAATCCATTTTCTAAATATTAATAGTTAATTTGACCCGTCACCAACTAAGTAATTTAAGGTTTGAGCCCAGAAACTGGAATCGAATATTATTACAATAGAAATAGAACAAAGTTATGGAGCTGGAATTGTGCAGCTAGCATCGTGCACTGCTGATACAAATTGCTGACTCCAGGGCTAGCTAGCCTCTCACACAGGCCCTAGTCCTTTTTGATTGGCCACGGCCGCTGAGGCGATGACCGCCGCTTGACCTGCTGAGCCGGTGATCGTCAGTCGCGTTCAAAATTATATGTAGTTAACATCTCGGTCCGCGTCCTCTCTCCCTCTGTAGTTAATGTAACATTGGTTAAAATCATCTTCTAAGTTTAGTTTGCTACTAAAGTATTTCTTGTATTATTTTATAGCATGAATTTAAAGACCGATTGTATTAGTGAGTAAATATTCGAAATTAAACTTATTTAATCAAATCCAATCGCCACGTGAGTAGTTCTTTTACCTGAGTCAAAAGCATCGGAAGTTCTGAATAATTCTTTAAGCGGGTTCAGAGGAGTTACATTGCTTTGTAGTTCCATGTGCCATGGTAACAGACTTTGTGCGCTCGCTTGTTTCCTTCATTGTAGTTAAAAAGCGATTGTCATTAAATCCTGTTATTGCTTAGACTTTCGAACCACCACCAATGGTCGGCTAGGCGGGCTGCTTGCAAGGACAGGATCGCCCAGCGGTCACCCATCCAAACAGCAGCCACGCTCGACGTTGCTTGATTTGGTTATCTTGCAATAACCATTGTACCCGCTACACAACGCCATTGGTAAGAACTTGTAAGATAATTTGTATACGGTAATTCTAGAAATAATATTTTAATGTTTTATTACTATATCCAAGCACTTTATATGCAAAATTTTGTCTAACTTTCCACTACGTTTTGTGTTTTTGAGTTTCATACATACAAACCTCATAATAAGAATAATATACCGGGTGAGTTTTTTTTAAGTGATCCAATAGGTAACTTTTTAATTACACGACTTAGCACCACACTTTAAATTTGGAACTTGCTCAATTTTAAGTTTTACTCAGGGATACACTTTCAAATTTTTTGAAGTGGCCGCCATTTTCCAATATGGCGGCCAACTTTAAAATCTTTTATGGAACACCCTGTATTTTATGTTGTTTTTAGATTCTACTCTACAAAATAAGACATTTTTGGTTTAGAGAGTTTTTCAATATCTCTAATGGTTCAGGAGCTACGTGGACTGGAAGTTTTCATCATCAGTGGCATGAACTCGTTTGAGCACGTTTAAGCAATGTTAGTTTTATGTGTTGTTAGTGTTTTGTTATGTGTGTAGTTTGTATGTGTTTTGATATTAGACATATTTTACGCTGAGCATTAATCATTTTGCTATGATATTCATTTAACTTTTCGACTAAATGTTTAGTAAAAAAAGATTTGAGATAAAAAAATATTTCAGAAGCAGCGACTTAGATAGATCACAATGTTAAACAAACACATTTAAAGAATACATATTTTATTAAACACATTTAAAAATTATTAAAGAATTATTATTGTAATAGCAATACCAAAACAAAGGACCTGTTCTAATAGCTTAGTAACTTTACAAGTTCAAATCAAATGTTCGAAGTGCCGCCCTTCTGTCTCAATTCACTTTCTGAGTAATAGCACATGCACTCTTTGTACCCTGATTAAAACGTTTTCGCCAATTGAGCTGCACTCGTTGCGTATCCTTTCACGCATGTCTTCGGGAGTTGTAGGGGGCGTGCGGTACACCTTATCCTTTATGGCTCCCCACAGAAAAATTGCAACCATCTTCAAAATATTTGAAAGTGTATCCCTGAGTAAAACTTAAAATTGAGTAAGTTCCAAATTTAAAGTGTGGTGCTAAGTTGTGTAATTAAAAAGTTAGCTATTGGATCACTTAAAAAAAACTCACCCGTTATAACTATTTATACAGATATCTTTATTAATATACGTCATTATGTTTCTTAATCTTTACAGGACATTTAAAAATTATTATTTGAATGTTCGAGTTTTCTTACAAACTATAAGTATACTGCTTTTTTACATTAAATGACAGCCTAATCGTTGTATAATTTTGAGTAACCTTCTAAACGGAGGTGAATTTCATTTGCGGATTTGAAGTTTCAAGTTATATATACATTATAATAATTGATAATATAATCGTTATATGTTCAGAATGTTATATTTTGTCTTATTCACAATAATTTGTATTATTATTTAAGTAATATTTTATTTAAGTGTAATTTTTCATGTTTAATTGTGATATTATAGTGAACTTAAATAACTTTTGTAAAACTAACCAGATAGACAGAATCATACCTAAAACTTATGTTAGTTTTAATGTATTTAAGATTGAATATGAACTTAGCGGCTGAGTAAAAGCCGACTAAAAAGACTGCTCAAATTCCCGATTCCCCCTTGCAAAAAAACCTCTAATCAGCAAAGCTCTCATATGGCACTATGCAAATACGATCACTATTCGAGGATCGTGGGAAAGTCTATTGAACATTTTTATAGGTTGGCTATTCTAGTAAGTTACCCTACATGTAAGGACACTTCTACCTTATACGTTTCAGATATTGGCCCTTTATTCTTATTTCTTCTATTGAGTCGAATAGTGCTTGTACATAGTGTAGTATTCAGCTATTTAAAATAAATCTTGAAACTCCTATAGTAAATTATAAATTTGTTCCATCAAAGGATCCAGACGTCCTGAGGATATAATTAACTATGGGTATACCGTAACTTTTAAAGTATTTCGTTAATGAACCAAAAAGAAAATACCATTTTTTGTACCTACGAAATAGAGCACGGCATAGCATACTATCACTAAGCATATGCCTATTACCTTACCATAATAAGGATATTGAGCTGCAAAGTTTAGTAGATACTTCCCTAATGTGCAAATGATGGACCGTTATAGAGTCCAATTAATTTTAAATGTTAAGATAAGCGGTTTTAAGACTTGCAGCTATGTGCCCCGTTTGTAAATAGTTAATGATAAACAAGAAATGTAACATCCTTGATTTCAGAAATAATATAAGATAATATATCGTTATTGGTCACAACATTGTTCCAGTTTATAAGAAATCAATTTTCTCAATATGTAAATAGTTATACTGACCCGTTATCAACCAAGTAATTTAAGGTTTAAAGCCCCGAAACTGGAATCGAGTATTATTACAACAGAATTAGTACAAAATTATGGAGCTGAAATTGTGAAGCTAGCTTCGAGCACTGGTGATATAAATTGATGACTCCAGATCTAGCTAGCCTCTCTCACAGGTCCTTTTTGATTGGCCACTGCCACTGAGGCGACAACAGCCGCTTGACCTGCTGAGCTGGTGGTGGTCAGTCAGTTATAAGGAAGTACCAACTCAGTACGCGTCCTCTCTCTATGGTTAATGTAACATTGTAAAAATCATATTTTAAATTTAGTTTTTTCTAAATCATTTCTTATATTATTTTATATAAATAATTAAATGACCGACTGTATGAATAAGTCAAGATTCTTAATTAAAATAATTTATTCAACTTCAATCGCTAACGAAGTAGTTTATTTATCTGAGTCAAAACCATAGCAGTTTTTGATTAATTATTTAAGTAGAATTAGTGGAGTTTACAACTGTACACAGGCATAGTACTTTTCTCTAATTAATACAAATTTGTTGAAAAAACCAATTTAAAACCATTTGTGGAAAACTTATTGTAGTCTACCAAATTCAAGAAAGTTTATTGTCATTGAAAATATGTGCACATTCATCCGGAAGTTTATTCTTCACCTCAAACACCATGACACACGAATGCAGGATATAGTCGTGGAATTAACAATGAGCCTTGTACTACTCTTTGTTTAACCGTGATTCACTGGACAGTCACATATCTGCGTGTGTTGTCCAAGAGACTAGGACTATTATTATCATACAGTTGTGACGATTATACAAAAACACAAATGTTCATGCAACTTCTCATATGACACGTAACAAAAGTTTAAAGTTTTATATAATCTGTTAACTTGAAATCATACATGAAACTTGATTTCTACTACAACGGGTTGTTGCATGTACAACCATAAAATTTGGCTAATATTCGTTGAAAACTAGCACTCACTAGGCTGGCACAAATTCTCTTTTGTTTACCGCAGATAGAATTTGTTGACGTATGATAGTCTGTCATTCTATCTGTCAAAAATAAATATTGCTATAGATTTACAATGTTGCATTGAATCATAATGAAGCCTGTTAAGCAACACATTGTTGCAATAAAAGAAGATCATTTCTTAAATTCTAAATTTTTTCACACGGTCAAAGAAAATTGCTTATCAGAATTTAGGACAGAATCAAATAAAATATCGATTACATAATAATTTACTTTAATTTACTTAATGTAGAGGCTGCCTTTGACGAATTTCTGTCTATCATAACATTGGCTCTCGACGCGACCTGTCCTATGAAAGTTTCAAGAGCAAACGAGGAAAAACCCAATCAAGCACGTATTCGATGAAGAATCTGCTCGGATGAGAGACACGTTCCTTCGGGCTCAGGAAAACTTTATCCACACTGGGAGCGAAGACGACAGGAGGACCTGCTAGCCAACTCAAGAAGACCTACACACTTGAAATTAAGAAAACTAAGGCAGGAGGCAACAGCCAACTTTATAAACCCAGTCCAATTGCAAATCCAAAGCAATATGGAGGGTTATAAACAGTGAGAGGAAGTATAAAAAACCATAGTACCAGTATGTGGTGCTAGATGACGGCCAAAGGGTGGACGATCCATTGGAGGTCGCAAATACCTTTAATTGCATTTTTCACGTCCATTGCTGAAGTAAACTTTAAAAAATAACCAGGAAAAATCAGAAAAACATATTCTAGCCCCTAAGTTAAACATTGCATATCCTCTTACGGCATTGACACCCACGACAGAGAAAGAACTTGCCGAGATTATCACTACAATGAGGAGCAAGCCCTCATCAGGACTAGATGGATTCTCTTCCAATATTGTAAAAAACATTGTCTGCAAGAGCTACTGACCCCCTTTCTTCACATCGTCAATCTCAGTCTTTCCTGTGGCTCCTTTCCCAGTGGACTGAAGATTACTAAGGTCATACCACTGCACACAAAAATGGAAACAAACATGAGCTTGGAAACTTTAGACCGATTTCCCTGGTCTCCTCGTTTTCAAAGATAATAGAAAAAGTGGTCCTAGTCCGAGTTGAGGATCATCTGAACAAGAACGACATTCACCTTGAAAATCAACATGGCTTCCTCAAGAAAAAATCAACGTCGACAGCTTTGGTGGACTTAGTGGAGGATTTCCATGAACACCTGGAGGATAGTGAAAACATCATTGGTCTTTATCTCGACCTTAGCAAGGCCTTTGATTGCCTCGGTCATGACGTAATCCTCAGCAAGCTTGAAGCAATTGGATTCCATAGTCGGGCTTTGGCTTGGTTTGAGAGCTACCTGAAAGGTCGTAAACAAACTTGTTGAACTGAAGAGAAAGTCAAACGGAGGTTGTGCAAATATCAGGTCGTCCATGCTACCCGTCTGCCGAGATGTCCCCCCAGGGCTCGGTGTTGGGTCCCGTATTATTTATACTTTTTACACTGGATCTTCCCATATACACTCAGAATTTCAGCAAGGCAATTATGTATGCGGATGACACTGTCTTGGTAACATCCTGCAAAAACTGTTGAAGACCTTGAAATAAAATCATTTATTTCCCTCAACCTAGCCATCGAGTACTGTTCGGGTAACGACTTGGTTTTCAACGAAAGCAAACTAAACAGCTGATAATGGGTAAAGATAAGGACGACATATCAGGCCTCCCAAACATCCTCTCCATTGATAATTTAAAGCATCTTGGAATCATATTAGATGCCAACCTTTAAGTGGGACGAACACATTGACGCCATGTGCAAGAGATTGAGCAGTGGTATTTACGCTTTAAGGCGCATTAAGGCCACCGGCACAACTGAAGCGGTTAAAATGACCTATTCCGCTCTCATAGACAGCCACATACGCTATGGTATAATTGCTTTGGGGGGGGGGCACACCGCTCAAATAAATCTGAATCGTGTCCTAGTCTTGCAGAAAAAGGCTGTAAGGATGATGGCTGGTTTTGGAGTGGAGGGTCAGCTGCAGACCTGCTTTTCTTGAGTGGAGGATTTTAACAGTGGTTTAATATTTACATCCTGGAAAGTCATAATAATGGCCTGTAAAATGAGTCCACCACGGAATAGAGATGTACACCAACACTTCACACGCCATGCCAGTGATTTCAACCTGCCATCTCATCATAGCAGAAGATACGAGGGAAAGCCTTCCTACATAGGAGCCAAGCTATACAACTGTTTTACCTGAAGAGATCAAGAGGTCCAGTCCAGAGAAGCTGAAGAGAGTACTCCATCGATGGCTTCAGCTGCACCCGTTCTACTTCTGTGGAAGAATTTCTGAACTGGCGTACTTAGTAAAAAAAAAAAAAAAAAAACAAAAAAAAAATTTAATTTGATATGGGGAAATTATATTGTAATTATTGACACTATTTCAATCTTTAAGATTGTAAATAAAGTAATTTCTCTCTCTCTCTCTCTCTCTCTATGAGTTATTATCAAGTTAGAAAACTTTTAATCCAAACAGCGATGGTGATGCCACACAGCTTGGTACTTACAAAAATTTTTTATATTGTATATATCATATTTTATGTACATTTTAAATGTAACTGAACATTACAAAAATAAGGTTTTTAAAAACTTCACCTATAGTTTTTGTGAAATACGCAAAATTATAAACAAAATATTCTTAATGCATTTTTAGTTATTAAACAGTTAAATATACTAGATATATCTGTATAGAAATGCTGCAGCAATTATAATAAAATCGTGCAATGGTGCTTCTCTTCAATTCCAATGTTCGGGTGAATCCAAACAGAAGTAACAACGTCGTGCGAAGTTTCCTCATTAAAGAAGACCTCTGCCCAACATCCTCTCCGAGCTATAAAGTGAGATACATTTTTCTTCTTGACAACAAAACAAAATATAATTAGGAAACAGAATAAGTCTTCAGTGAAACAATTTTAAGCCTCTCTCCAGCAGCTATTACACCAATTTCATGGCTTCCTGCTCTTTTGACTCATGTCATTTAGAATTTTTCAAGCTAATAAAATATACTGTACATAAGGGAAGTAACTACAGTAAAGCTTCTTGTTTGTGTTTTACTATATTGAAGAAATATGTTATATATCCTGTAAAATATTTTCAGTAAAACAATATTTAAATGTTACATTATAGAAGGTGTTACTAACAGAATACTATTAATAAAATGTAGTAAAAACTACATGCTGTAAGGTTTCCCGTAGGCTACATAAAGACTATTAAACACCTTTCGACAGTCTATAACATTTAATGCAATATTTTAATTTCTGACAGCTCATTGCACTGATAACCACATTTTAAATGATCATAAAGCATAGTGATATCACAAATATTATTTACGATATGTGATTTGAAGTGTTAAGTACATTGGGCACATAAGCACTGTTATCTGCTAATCTTCAAAATTCTGGAATTGTATGTCATGAAAATATTGTATATTAAAATGTGTTTTGACCTATGGCTAAAAAATACCCTCGTAAAAGATTAGAGGAAGAGAAAACTATCAGACATGGAGACGTAGTTCAGCGATTCGCGAACGCTTGCCCCCGAAGGCTGTAGTTTATTTAACCAATAGATTACTAATTGATAACAAAACGCCCTATAACTCAAAGGCTTTCAAACTCGTTGGAAATACTGTTTAGCGTCTTATAATGTGCATGAGTTTTTTTTCAATGCATAGGGAAATTATTCAATCATTACAATTATCCCACGTTGAAGTGGGAGTAGTCGGCGATGAATGAGTGGTAATGAACCAGTTAATTAACGTCAAATTTGTTATGCAGTTTGCTGTATAATTATACTATTACTGAAATAAAAATTTGGCAACAAACTATTTTTATTATTATAAAAACATGGCGGAATTTCATTACGCGTTTAAGCAGGGCATTAATCCTATGATCGTTATTCTGTAAATCGCTTAAAAATATACATTTTTCCTTTTAAAATTTTTTTTATTATTTGAAATTTATTATTGCGATGGGTGATTCGAAGTGTTAAACTCCGCATATACCGATCGGTATTCCTTAAGTCATACAGATATAACACGCACGATTTCGCTTTACCCTGTCAAAATTTTATTTTAGTTCAGTAAAATAGTTTCTTAATTAAGCTATCTAAAAAAATTATATCAATATATTAACATACTTCAATGTTGTCTTAAAATCATTTTATGATGTAGTTCCCTCTCATACGACCACAAAAATTAGAGTAAAACATCTAGGAAGTTGTGAATTTTCAATGTAGATAATGTTAACGTTTCGTAAAGAACAAGTTTAAAGAGAGTACAAATTTATAAAAAGGGTTTTTTATTATGTTTTTCAAGGTGTGTTGGTTAAACAATAATTAGGCCAAGTTCTTTATATAAAACAAAGAAACACAGGAAAACATAAATGTAAAAAGAAATTTTAAAATATTTTTACTAATGCAGTTGGAAAATCTTGATTCATTCCATCACACACAAACTAAAAATGTCATAATTAAGATTTTAGCTGTGTCCTTAACCGTTGTTGCATATTTGGTCGCTGAAAAAATTTGTTTTTATTTTCTTCACAAGTACAGCTATATAAGAAATATCAAGACTATTTACCAGGGAAAGCTATCGATTTGTTTATTAATTTCAAAAATAAAATACATAAAATATAATTTAGATGAACTGTTGCCCTGCCCATTTGAATTTATACGTCTAAATGAGTATAATATCGATACAGGAATTACAAATTTGCCATGGCAAGAGTTAATAAAGCTGTTATCAAGGCAACAATATCTGGGCGGAAATGTCGAAACCAGCTGCAGTAATAACCAGATATTAAATGTCAACGAATTACAAGTTACAGCCAGCAGTCTGTCCAGTGCCAACACGATCCTAGGACATGCAACTGCCACCTCTTTCTGCATTTCAATCCGATACCAGCTGTAGTCACAGTTATCCTTGAGGTGCTCAATACTTTTGTTTTTTTATCAATCAAGAATAGAAGAACTTGATAAGATGAAATCAACTATATTATTTGAAACATCATTGTTGCAGTAGAATACATTTTATTTATTTTCATGATACAATAAGAGAATCCAGGTCCGATTGTTACATAAACACAACACCCTTGTGTCTAATGTAGCGGAAATTCAATTTTCGTGCCGTCACCACGCTCGGGTAAAGTTATTTACCTTGAAATGAAAAATACTGCAGGAGAATTCATATTGAGTTCCGTTAATTAAAACAACCTGTTGTTCATTCTTATCCTCATTATTTGGCTTTACTAATGACTTACAGAAAATAATTAAAAGTCAAATTTAAGTATTTACTGAGTAAGTGAAATTTGGTAGTCATCAAACCCAAGTTTTATATTTCAAATGTTAAATCATTTTAAACTGAATTTGAAACTAATGTGTGAATATTAAAGTATATTACTTATTGTAATATGTATTATATATTGTGATGCAATTTTTATTGATATGTTTCCAATTGGTAGTAATACATTTAATAATCTGAGCTGTAAGGTCCGGTCTGTGATTTTACGTTGAATTTAAAATATTATAATATTGCACCTCCTTGGCTGCATTAAGATTTTTTATAACTAACAATCCAGTACATATTCATGGAAACTCCTAATTAACAGCTGTGCATTGGATCATGCTCAGTAAAAATGTCTCTGTGTGGTGCAAAAAAGCAGTATTCTAAAATTAATAAAATTTAAAGAAACACGAGGAGTAAGCATAACCAGGTATGTGAACAAGAAAAATATTCATTTTTTGCCATTTCCATTCTGTGTTGCATTACTTAAATTTGATTAGTTATATAGATCACGATTCCTGTATTCACACGTTTTTCTAGTGGGCAAAATTGTTTCACTAGGATCTATTTATTAAACATTTGTAACGAAATCATCTTGTGTGTCCTTGTGATGTAATAGACTACCTAATATGTAATGAATAATCACCATTTGAATGTCTAATGCTATATATATTTACCAATAATATAATTCACTAAATATTATGTTTGTTAAATATTTTCTTTTAAACCTTACAAATTATTTGTATTCAGTTATAAAATTAAACATATATAAATTAAACACGAATGTGACATGCAATTTGCCATGTGACATTGTCACTGCTAAAGTCTACCTCCACAAAATTAATTTCGTAAAAGTTCTATAACACATATTCTATATTATTTATATCTCTAAATTGGTGTTTAATACCAATTAAGTATACATTATTTAGCATACACTTTAATACAAATATTCTATAGGCCTAATACATATAATAATACGTTAACAAATAAATAGAGGATGGGTGCAGACATTCATTAACTAAATCCAATCTGATATCTACAACATCATAACGTTGGAAGTATAATTTTGGTTATAATCTTTTCATCGCAATACCAAATTAACATTTTAATGTAATAATATAAATTATACAATCGTGTTTATTATCTTGCTATTGGTTTATTTCAAATTGTTTATATCAAACTGAAATTGCTAAAAAGGCGGCTTATAATATGATTAGGTAGAAATAACTGTTGTAACTAATTAATAATAACGTAATTATGTTATATTGTTCACAGATTGTTAATACAATTTTAAACAACAGATATCCTCTTCATTACCCCTATGGTTAGTGAGGGCCTACTTCTAACAAATAACATAAATCATATTGCGGTACAATTACTAATCAACAATTTTTTATTTAATTTATTAGATAATGATAACTAAAAAAGTAAAAAAATGTTCCGAAAGTGATTACGCCAATAACGAAATCTGTATTTCTTCAAACTAAAAAGCTCAATGAGGTAGAGAATATTTTAGTTCTCAAGATGAAGTTAAAGCTAAAAAGACCTCTGTGACACTTTGTTTGTGGACTAACGGCCGAACCACCAACAGTGGCCGGGCAGGCGGACTACTTGTGCAAGGACAAGATTGGCCAGTGGTCAGCCATTCAAGTTTCTTGCCATGACCACCGTATCCAACACTTCGCCGTTGGAAAATTTTATTGTGTAAATAGTTAAAATGCTATATTTGTGTAAAGATATTAATTCGAAATATTTAAGTCATTATTGAATTAAATATAAATCATGTTTAAAAATGTGTAATACATAAATAGGCACAAATTATCCAACTGTCGCAGATGTCTTATACTTTCTGTTCATCCCCATATATCCATATATATCCACAGGACTATGAACTGTTAAAGTCCTAATATATTTGACAAGTGAAGATTAGAGTTTACTCGATGGCAGTAGAATATTGAAATCATTATACTGTTGGTATTTGAGGATTTTTTACGTTTCCCATAGATGATATAATGTATTGTATTGTAATACAATGAACTCCCTAATTAACTCCCTACTTTTTCATATACGCATATTGTAAAGTAAATTATTCATTTAGTTCAAATATAGGGAAATTTATACAATTAGACGTTACTCGTGGCAAAACCAGCTAATTTAGCTTGTTTGTAAATGATATAAGCCTCAAAAGGCATATATAATATATTTTAAGTCCTTTTTCAACTACATATTAGTAAATAAATACTACAATTTAAAAAAGCATTGAAAGTGTAAACTATACTATAAGATAATATAATGTATTAATTTGATTATTTTGCAATTACATTACAATATGGTGGATGTCGCCTTCCATCTGTTGTAAAAGCATTTTTATCTCAGTAATAATTACTAGATTACTTGGTACAACAACTCAATGCAGGCACGTTGCTATGGTTTTATCAAAGGCAGCATCAACATTTAATCTATTATGCATGAGCGGTTATGGCCTGCTGCCATGATTATAGCGAGTTACCGCGTTAGCAACCAATGTTGAGGTTTAAGTCCTTTATCTTTCATATGCAAGTTCTGCTTGGTTGGTGGTGTACTTTATCATGTTTCTTGTTTGCATTTAATATTACTTACTAATGTAATAAGACTAGTGTTTTTCTATTTATTTTTGTGAAAGTTAAGTTTAGCATTAGTCACAGCACGAAAAAAACACACAGTGATTGTAAAACAGAGAAATAACAAAGATAATATAGATTTTCTTCTATAATTATCTTCGTCAAATTTCTTGAAGAAATTAAATAGTTACTTTTTATTAATCAGATTATACTTCAATGCAACGATTACCACAATTGAAATAATTTATAATCATGTGGTCTTTAGATGTATACAATTTAATATGGTGAGGAATACTACTTATCTGATAAGTAGTAATGGACAATTCAGACGGGTGGATTTTCAAAAATAGATTTTGAGGTGAGATTCAGGAACAGATTAAGAAGAGAATCACTAGAAACTTTTTATAAATTACGCGGATTAATATGTATCGAGATGTAGTCATAATACACTATATGTTTTCTTTCGGTTGCGTACTATACGTGATCAGGACGCGGATCAGTTCATCAAGAAAATTATGAAGTATGAACACTATATAATGAATTACGTACAAGTTGTCTCTAAGAAACGTTAGTAAAAATCAAAAACTTATCATCTGGAAGCTATTCAATAACTAAAAAAAGCCAAAGTGGTATAATAAACGGCAGTAAAGATGCGTTTATTACCAACGATCGTATCAGTTGTTTTAATACACTTTGTTAGTTGCTATGTAGCCTGATGCTCACCTATGGGAAGGTTACAACCTCGATTATGTGAAACGTGTTAGTAAGTAATGACCAAGTGAACAGTAGATGTACTACCTGTTTGTTTCTTCCAAATATTTTATTAGGATATGGAACATTTTTAGATTTACATAAATGTAAGAAAGTGGAAAATTCTTATTAACTCATCATTCTCCATTCTTGACTTTTTCTTACATTTTAAAGCTTAAACTAAAAGTATCCCTTAAAATTATTATATCTATAAGGAGTTCTTACAATTACAATTATTACGGAAAATAAGTATCATAGTTACGTGTGTCCAAGCGAATAAAAAACTATGTTGCAATAATTTTCATATTGAATTATATTCTTATTTAATGCAGAGTTCATTTCCAATAATAGTTTTTAATATCTTTTTAGTTGATATAACAGTATATGATTTAGAGCCCTATAATTATGCTATCTGTAACTTTGTTATTATTCTATTACTATTCCTTGATTAATTAAGTGTGAGTACCTTGACACATGATGGTGACGATTTGCAGGGCACCTATGACCAGACAGTAGCCGGACCTGCGAGCCATATCCTTGCTACACAGTGACGTCATCACTCACTGTCACATGGGGTCACGTGATACACTGCGACCTGACACTAACACGGTCGTGACTGGGTGGCGCGCGGCACAACACTGACACCGAATCCTGCCGCCCCCGCCAACCGCCTCCCATCACCTTCAGGCCTACCAAACTAACCCCAACAACACCTAAATTTCCCTGTAGGTAATTTATAAGAAAGATAGAATGTTATAATTTGTGACATATATAACACTATTTACGAGCACTTTATCATTTGGTGCAAGTAAAGAATGCGTAAACAGTTAACTGCGTTTCTACAAATCCGTCTCGTCTGTACTTAACGCTAGTTGTAATATTTACAAACAAATAACGGCTAATAGGTGTGACTGTATGTTTGAATACATCTTAAAATGATATATAAGTGTGGCATATATAACCACAAGAAAAACATATATCATGAGTTTAAAACGATAACTTGAGGACTATTTTTAATGCAAATCTATTTAATAGCTTGAAAAATTTGCAATAGTACATTAATTTTTATTACTCTCTTGATACAACAGATACGAGGTACACAGTTGTTGGCCAGGTCTCTTATAAGATAAACTATCGACTCTTTAAAAGTAAACCAAGGGTGGATATAAATGATGTTGACTCAAATTACCCTCTCAGTGCCCAGTACCTATCTTACTCAATCACTTTGATCAGATATGCTGGTAGTTCTTAGAAACAATTTATTGGGTATCCTGACTGGGTAGCTCACTATTTCAAAGCATTCCATTTATCATTTACGGCCATTTAGTGATTCTTCCTACGTTAATTCTTGCAACTCCACCCTACCAAGGAGGACATGAAGTGGCATGGTATATGATAGGTCATCCTTCTCAATGGAACTATATCCAAGAGATTGTTAATTTCGTAATTGTTACTAGTGCAAGTAATTTAAAATGGAAACTTCAAATTTAGACTTCTGTATCATGTTACATCTTTCAATAGCAACACGGAAATATGAATGGTATATGCTCGATTATGGACTTTTTATAAACATATGTTGCATATGTTGAGAAAATCCAGACTTAAAACTTCATTTCATCATTTGATCTAGGATATGTCCAACATAGTGAGGTATCGGCAAACATTAAATTGAAGGTAATGCAAATTTAAAATAATATCCCATTCTATACATATTCCTATTTCTCTCCACAGGAACCTGAGCCTCATTAGGGGGAATTTTTAAATAGGCATTTTATTTAATAATAGAATTTGTCCTCTCAACTCTTTGGTCTGTAAAGTGGAAACTAGTAATCACTTCGTCATTATGTTTTAATTATATTATCCTCGTAACCAAATAACTCCTTATAGTTGATTGATCTTGAATCATTGATGATAAAAAATTATATTTAAAACTTATAGGGCATGCTCTTAATAAATTGCAGATGATTTGAACAATATACTGATAAAATTAATATTATTACATTTCCAACTTTTAAATGTTATTTAAAAATAATCAAATTTTTAGTAAAACAGTCTAATTTGAAATTTTTAGTAAAACTCTAATTTTTCTCAACAGACATATTATGGAAAACAATTAGACCTTCATTTGAAGAGTGCTATTATCAAGAAGATATGTAATCAAATACGTAGCATATTTATTTCCGAATAATGCAAACGTGTTATTCTTCAATATATTATTGTTTAGTTTTAATATATAAGCGTTTTATATAAACATTTTGAGGTTTTAAATAAGAAATGAAGATAACATAAACGTTATTATACGCCTAAAAAACCTGTCGAAGTTGGAATAACGAACGATAATGTATTGTATAATTATGAAAAATTGCATATTAGATATTCACGTAATTAAAGAATATGTTTGAGAAAACAATTTACATTTTTATCTGGAAAACAATAACACGTAAACTTTCTTTGAAGTAAGATGTGTTATTTCAAGCAACGTTTCTAAAACATTTAATACAAGGGTAATCTAGAATTATTAAGCTGTAGATAGTACGGGATATTCAGGTATTTGTATTTGAAAATTGTATGAAAATGTATAGCAAATGTGATGTGGAAAAGGCTTTTTTTAAACCCAAACGAAAAGACAACATAATTAGACATTATTAAGTTTTAAAAATATTTATTTAAATGTTCTCCAAATTAACATGTGGAAACTGTTGATATAATTGTATATTTTAAACCTTATAAGGTTGACTAAAATCTTTATTGCAGCAATTTCAAATGTAAAAGGTAAAAGATCAGTAACATGTGAATAGAAAAGAAAATTATTAATTAACAAACAACAAATTAAAAAATAAATTGTTAGTTGAAATATAAATATATTTTTAAATTATTTCATTTTATTTCAAATCAGTTTAAAATGATCAATTATGAACAAACCAATCAATTGAATGTATGGTATTGATAGGCCTTAAATAGATTTCTTCCACTATTTTAAAGACTAAACAAATATAATCCTTTGAATGCTGCACGGATATTTGAATTCTGTACGGCATATCTAAGTCTGCTACTGTGCCGTATGAATGTGTAGGTCTATAATTCGAATTCGTTTAAAATGTTTTGAGTGGGTTTTTGAGTATTCGTTGTATTTTATGTTCGTATCATTTTAATTTCAAGAATTAAGTCATTCGGTGGATCATATTTTATCCTATAGTCTGTTGATGAAACTATTTCCGTAACTTGTAACTTTTGATAACACCTAATTTTTTTATTTGGCTGAGGTAAGAATAATTAATCTATAATAATTCTTCGGATATTATTTATTAGTTACTGAAATTATTACTTACTCCTATTATTAAATTATGTATATTTCCCAAACTTGCCTTAATTTAAATAATTTTTACAATGTGTACTGTACGTAATAATTGTGTTAAAAGCATACACAATATTTTTTTATTATTGAAACGATATCATTAGTTTCATAGATGACATTAAATATGACATGAAGGTGTGCAAATCTTCAGGACTTGGCTGAACATTATTTTAGCCAAACTGTCCGCAGAGTATCTCGAGAATTATTTTACCTTTAGAAGTAAATTGTGTCATGAATTAATTTTTATAACAAAATTAATTTGAATAGAAGTTGGTGAGCGGCTGAACGTCAAGGATATATTTCGGGAACTTGTCGTCTTTAAACTGTGTATGTATTTTCAGTTAAACTTGTTACGCCAGAAGTGATCCTGTAGTACTCCTGCCTTGTAACATTAAGATGTAACATTTTCCTGTTCACACAGTTTGGGTATATTTTCTTATATATTAATATTGTTAAACATTTTACAGCCTCGTAACTGTTTATGATCAGGCCAAAAACCATAGCAGGGACGAAATATTTCAATAATTTAATATACGAGTACAAATGTTGTACGTAATGTTACAACATGACGTGTAAAGGAAAACATGTATATTAGTTATAACCCCGACTGCGCAATTTTAAGATTTAACACGATACATTTTATTGTTTTAAGGAGAGATAGTTTACGCGTAAAATGAGGTTCCGGTAATTTAACCGCCTGTGTGAGCGCAGGCGTGGCTGCTTTTATAAGTAGTGAAATATTGTGTACGTGCCGACTTGAACACCTTTCTGTATTCAGGCGACGCGTGTGTGGCACGATAAATCAAACTGAGAGTGTGGGATGAATACTTGAGACCACTCACTTACTGGGCTCGTAATACTTGATGTTCAATAGCTAATGCGTATGAAACGTCACCCGGCGCCCCCACGCCATTCAAGCCTCGAGCGTCTAATGTTCCAAGTACTTAATGGAAAGCAAATATTGCCTTTCAGCGTAGATTATGAACTGATATGTTATGAGCTTTTTAAACGGCATAATATGCGCTTTATTTGTCTTCCATTTCATTGAGTTAATATTACTGCGGATAAGGTTATGGTGTATAATACTAGGTAATATATTTTATGGTATTATTATGTATTTTAATATTGTTTGGTACTGTATGATTAATATTGATTTATGGTGTCCTTTAATAGTCTGGTAGTGCCTCTTCCTTTCCTAGGAATTTACTTTCTGGTTGTTATTTCTAACATTGAATATCTTTAAAATGTTCTCTTGAATCATAATTATTTTAATTTGTTAATAAAACTTAAAATCTTCATATTATTGTTTATATTGTTAGGTCTAACGATCTTATATGACATTTATTGAATTTAATTTCTATTCTAATAGTATTTCAGAAAGTAAGGTAATTAGTAAAATTTTACTGTAAACATGTTAGTTACTTTGTCCAGCTATGTTTTTTTCTGTAGCTGACTGTGTAGTTTATTTAGTAACGCATTTGAAGGGCTTCTCATCAGTATTAATTTATGTAATAATGCATAAGTTATGAATTGCTTATTTTTATAGTTACATATTTTTGTTTTTAGGAAGCTTTTGCACGAAAGAATCTGAAGGAGTACAAAGAAATAGTTTAAACTTTCATAATTATGGAAAACACGAAATTTAAAAATTTCCTTGGTGTGTTTTGTTTTGTTTTAGTATACAGTAGCACTATTTTTGATAAGTACTCAATGATTTTCCAATGCAATTATCTCTGCACTGTTATGCCAATCTTTATCATTTATTTCCTAATTCTTATAATTTCACCATTGATGTTATTTTATGAGCCGCTATTTTGCAATGAGTAAATATTTCAAAGTGGAGTTTGTGGCGTTGTTTTCTAATAGTACAGATCATTAAAATGATAAACAGAGTGACCTAGTTTTTTATTTAATATTTAAATGACTACGTAGGCCGTCCCCCAATGTCAGAATGTGGTGTTTATAGATTTAAAAATAAGATATCCGTGTAATCTAGTGATAAATTTTATCTGCTCCAGTTTGAGAAAGAATATTACAAACCTTTTATAATACACAAATATAGATGATAGGTTATATTAAAAAACATTTATGATTATGGTATTCAGGTTTAAGTGGAATATATAGCGAGGAGCATTGCCATAGTAGTTCGTTGTCCTAATATACAAAAAACAAAATTGTCGTTGATTACTACATTTTAGAAGTCTTTTTCAGTTATAATCCGCTTTATTTCAAAAATACTGCCGTTCTAAATACTATCCTTAATGGCGATACTGCGTAATTTGTTTGTGATAAATGACTACCCCAGTACTATCCGTAGGTATACTACTAGTACAATCTGTGCTTCCTACATTATCCAGTATAATTTTAACAACAAAATAAATATTTATTGGCCTAAACTAGTAGTTTGAAATTGTTAAAAATAAACATTTAATGATTAGGAGCTGGGTTAGACATTACCTCTATTATTTGTTCATAGAGATATACATAAATTCTTCTTAGTTTAGTTCAGTCCAGCTTTCAGATATTCATAACTAAGCAACAGCTGATAATCATTGTAGATAATGTCACAAAGATATATGTATCATACAATCCTAACACGAAGAAAGAAAATATATGTTATTTTCGTAGGTTATTTAACTTTACATACCTGGAATTTATAAATAAATTTGTAAAATATACTCTTTAAAAACAAAAAGAGAGATATAGAAGATACAACTATACCTAACTAAAGCAATAAAATTGTTTTTAAATATATAATGCAAAGGTTTATGTTTTGTAGAAATTCCGAGCACATTATATATTGTTTTTAAATGAGTTGTAAATAAAAGAGACCAAAACTTCATCTGACCTCAGGTATTTACTGTCAAAAGTAAGAGGCAACCAGGTGCTATCACAGTTAACGCCAAATCTGTTGTTCACAGAACAAGTTCCAACTGCTCCCTGGCGAGTAATTCGCTACTCTGTGTTTTCCACCAGCTGTTCTCAATCACGTCTGTTTCCAGCTGATCGTTTCACAGCCCACTGTCGGCCCGTACCTTACTTTAACACCAATGCCGCGGCTATAACCGTTCCTATATAGTCTGCAACAATATATGTGTTCGTGTTTCTTTCCAATCAAGTTTATATTACGGTACAAAATAATGTGTTTTCCTTAAGGGAATAGACAAAAGGTGATACTGTAAATATAGTGGTATTTTGTGTCAATTATTTCTGAAGAGTGTTTATGTGAATTCTAAGAATAAATATTAGTGTGCACGTGTACACATCCTGCAAAAATGTTCTTATATTTTGTTTAACCGGCTGTAACACGATTCAACTTAATTACACATTCCAAAACGTAAGCAAGTTTCTCCGTTAGTTCATGGTCTTTACCACATACAGGTTTTACCATGGAAATAATTTTTCTTAAATAAAAATTACTATATACATCCTTAAAATTTTTAAATATAAACGTTTCAAGCTGTACTGGTAATACACGCCGTTTGCCGCAGACTTATATTTCTACCAATACAACACATAAACTAATGAAAATACTAAAGGACAAACATAATTGAAAGTTAGAAATAAATACGTAAATATACGCTTCTTAAAAATATGCTCACTTCAGAGAAAAAGGACCTTCTCCCATCACATTCCTGTAAGAAGTTATTTTCGTCATAGACAATGACTCCGAATTTATGAATGTATATGGCCTGGAAATGGTAACTTATTTACGTAAATTCCTACAAATACATACATATTTCAATAAGTATATGATATTTACTATTGACCTTGTATTCAGAGAATAAAAAGCAAATTAGTACGCAATCATAATATAGAAAATTTAGAGAAACTTGCTTATATTGTAGAAAAATTTAATCTAACTCCATAGTGGCACTGCAATAAATATGTAATATTTAATGTAGTGAAAAGTGTACATTGAATCTCAATATAAATTTCTAGATATCTTAAAGCAATAGACATACAACTTTTATTATTTTGTATCATAGTTAGGAATGTGTAAACTGTCAACGATAATGTATTTTTTCTAGTATAATTATTCATGGTTTGTAAGAACATTTAAATATAAAATATGCAAACCTACTTTATGTAGTTATTTATTATAAAGGTTCATACTAAGAACACTCCCAAAATCCTCTTAGTTTCACTGAATATCCTGTAATAACACTGATTATCAATAAGTTCCGAAACCAACGGAAATAAAATGCAACAAGCGGCAAGACAGACCTAGTGGTATCAGATATATGAAGCTGGCGGCACCCATTAACGAAAATACGCCAAAAACTAGTGGGATCGTTTTTTTAGCGTTTTTTTTTAGGTTTGTTTAGATATTTTGGCGTTCGTTTTGCATTAATGTGCGAAATAAGCAAACACCAAAGTGGGCGCCGTTAGATCGCTAGCGGCACCTATTAACCAAAATACGCCCAAATGTAGTGGAATCGTTTGGTTAGGTTTGTTTAGCTATTTTTAACGTTTGTTAGGCATTCATAGGTTAAATATTAAAATAATAAAGTGGGCAACGCTAGTTTGCTAGTGGCTAGCTTGGCACAGTTAAGTGGTCTACATCAGTGCTTGCGTTATCTATTCTAAAAATATGTAAAACAATTAATTATCATCTTTTGTTTAGCCACGCATATCGGTTGTGTAGTGTTGGCCGACAACAGTAATTTCCAGTACATTACCTGTAATTTAAGGAATAATTAATGACATGTTATTTTTGTATCCAACATAATTTTGGTGAATATTCCATACTTTTACTATACGATTTTCTATTAAGGTACTATATTTTTCAATACTATACTATTAGGGTACGACTTTCAATATAAAGAATACAACTAAAAAACAAAATAGTGAATCACATCATTCTAAAACGTAATACATCATACAAATGAATGCATAAATTAATGGCACATCTATGAAATATTCTTTTTAACAATATAACTGTTGTAAAATGAATCTACTACATTATGTTATAAATCATACTTGTTTTAATAATCAATTTCAGTAAAGAGGACAATAATAATAAAACAAGTTCAAATTTCCAGCTGTATTGTGTACCTTTAAAAAATGTTAAATTTATAACGTAAAAACTATTTCTTAAAATATAAAACGTAAGTAATCTATACATGTACAAAATATTATAAAACATTTAGCAGTAAAATTAAAATAATGAATATTTTTCAAGACAAATTTCTAAATCTATAGTGGTCCATTGTTTGTAATCTTAAAAAAAATATGAGACAAAACAAACATAATCTATACTGATTTATACGGTTTTAATATACAGAATTGAAACTAAATAAATCACTCAAAACAGATGGTTACTTTAATAAAATATAGATATTAATATATCAAATCTATAGACATAATATCAAAAGATATAAATTTTAACATATTGTAAACATTTAGTTTTAACGTTAATACTGCACAGTGAACAATTTGCAGTATAATTAATTAAAAACTGCTTAATGTATTTTCCAGCTAATTAAAAATATCCATTATTTGCAGTTTGTGTAGTTTAATCTTTGAATACATAAAACAGAAGTAGACGGCCATTGACAATTTGGGAAAACATTTATGTATATAATTTTTTATTCATGTTTTATTTGTAACATTCTAGAAACAATTTGTGCTATCTCATTGTTTTGGCAACCTTGAAGGTTTTGTTTACAAATGTTACATTTGTACGTTCAACCTGTTAAATTAATATATAACAGTACAAGTAATACATAAATGAACTTCAGAATTTTATTAGGACACAATACGGATTGCTTGATTAATTAAGTATAAAAATGTTTGCTATGTATTTCTCAGTTGTTGTGTTCTCAAAATGTTTGTTGTCGTGTTCAATTCTGTATAATGTCCCATACTCTTTTTGAAAAATTGTCTGATTGTCTCAGTTTGGTTTCGACAACTATTGCGTTGGCCTTCCTTATTTCTTTTTGATAATTTCGCTTTAAATTTCGAAAAAAGGTTTTCATTTGTTCAATATATCGAATGATAAAACGTGAGCCTTTTTCTTGAGGATATCCTGAGTAATCTAGGTATCTCTTAAAAAGTGAATCTTTCCTGAGACAATTAGTGTAAAGATCAACGTTTGCAAACTCGTTTTATTTTCCGGAGGGAGGTTCGAGTTTTGGTTTGGAGGGAGTAATTACAGTCACCTGGGTAAAGTTATCCGAGATGGTCGTGTTAGGAATAGAGCCCGAACCATTTGGGACATTTGTAATGACGTTTTTGATAGGCATACTCGACGCAGCAGTCACTCGTGTTGGTTTACGGAGTATTTTAAACCGAAAGATATATCGTGAAGCCGCTGGGACAGGGGGTTATCGTAATCGAGAATGTTGATGTTAAGTTCACCTTTGATAATGAACTTCAATAATTTGGAATGAAAATGCTTTATAAGTGTTTCAAAGTTAAAAAAATTCATGTCTTAAACTTTTTCAGAGGAATGACCTTATTGTGCTTGGAACTGATTTGTTCTCTGCGGGAGCAGAATCTACTAGCAATTCCATAGAGTTTGTGTTGCTGTACATGATCTTGTATCCTGAGGTCCAGGAGAAGATGCAAGAGGAAATAGACAGAGTTCTGGGGAGAGGAAGAAAGCCTGTTTTGGATGATAAAGCCAAGTAAGTGAATATACAAACCTAATTAAATTTAAACAAATTCAACTGTACTGGTTTCAAGAACTTTAAGAAAGAATTTTGAAAAGTGATTTTTTATAACGTTTATTTAGTTGAAATATTATTTTAATCCTTATGAGTCTACTGCTATGAGTCATTATAATTTTTTTTCAACTTAATAAATATTTGTTTTTCGTTACAATCTGTTAATTACTAGATAAATAGGTATTTAAACTTGATATTTTTACTAAAAAGGAAACCTGATATTTTTTGTGGAGTGAAGTCACAAAATTTGTGCCATGAATATAACCAGAGCCACAATAGAATGGAGATTGTCTTAGAAAATAAGATCTAAAAAAAAATTATGGTTGCCTGTAAAGTCGGTTTTACGGGCGAAGATTTTACGTGACAACGTCTTTTTCTCGGTAGAATATTTATTGATATGAATATTATTAAATTGCACAATAGGAACAAGGAATTGAATGAAAATAAGAATTGCACAAATTTTAACTATAGAAATATATTTTGTTTACTAAAACATTGTACATAATTTGAAATTAATTAAAATTTGTTATTGTAAATGGTAAAGTTGAATAAAACATTTACTAAAATTTGAATTTGAAATTCTTGCTAAACACAGTTAAATTCTAACTCCGCGCGTGGTGATTGGTCGGTTTAGTTCGTTTGTTTGGTCGCACTGTTATGACAGGTTAGAGGTTATAATTTGTTATTTTAAATGTTTGACTAGCAATACGCGCTGTTTCTTCTCAATAGACTGAATTACGATTGATTGCAGAGTGATTTAAACTAATAATTTTACTTAACACTATCAACATTTGTCAATAGTATGACGTAACCCATAAACTCAGTTTCTCAACTTTTGTGTCAATCTAACAATAATTAATCAATCAATCATAGTTTACGATAGTGAAATATCAGTGTACAATTATTTACCTTTATTGTTGTAGTTGTTGTAAATGACGAATCTAAGCACTCCACATTTTCACGAATAAACATAGTTATCTGCTTTATCCCGTGCGGAGGACCCACAGTTATCTGCTTTATCCCGTGCGGATCCCGTGCGGCGGACCCACTGGACGGGCATCGTAACGTTACCGGGCGTTACACTTTTTCATGAGTGACTCCGAGCCGCAACCTAATTTAAGACGTTGTCACGTCAAAAAATGTTATGCTACGCCCATTTTTAGATCCATACAAGCCATTTACTGTGATTATTCCAATGGATTTTTTAAGTTTTACTCCATACACTTTAAAGTTTAGATAATGCTATAATCCACTTTTATTGGCTGACAATGGTGTCTAGATTTTAAAAAGATTGCCACGTCACCCCCTTTGTAGTTTGTTCGGTTATAAAAGCTAGCCAATTCGTAATTATTGATCCTGAACATCCCAAAACATCAGCCGTGGAGCCATGCTCAGAAACAATAAATATGATACAAATTTAATTATGTATTTGAAAGAAGAAGAGAGTATAAATTTAAAATCACAAATATTTATAGGATTCTAAAAATATTTATAGCATGATACTTTATCCTATACGGTGGAATTCCACGTCAACATGGGTTGTCAGTAAACTGATGTGCACTCAAAAAGAGAGAAAAAAGCCTATTCCTTATTATACTTTATATTTTATACACAAAAATGACAACGCTTCTATATTCATGGTAAATATATCAGCACGTCCGAAGTGAAAGGGGCTTAACAACTTAAGGCGATGGAGCTGATGTTATTAATATTTAACTCTTTTACATTTTCAATAAATACATATTGAAGCTTAATGCAAGGTTCGGGAGAGAGAAGAGGTTAAAAGCTTTTCTATGATTTATTTACACTAAGGTGGTCCATAACTTAGACTCAGGCTGGCACAATCTTGTTATGTCACCAAACTGTAAATAATGGCAGTCAGGATTAACCAGCAACCTTGCTTCACACTTCTCTCTCCAACACCTTACAAACAATCTTTTTTTGGAAAATTATTCTCATAATAATAATAATCATCACTCTTCTTAAACTTAAAATAATGAAAAAATGATATATTTAATCTAAAAAATCTTTATATGGTTAAAAAACCACGACTTATGCTGATAAATATAAATCAAACTTACAATATTTAATAGATCTTATAGAAGTGAAGTAAGAGCCAAAGGGCCTCACTTATATTTAATATTAGATTATAATCATATACAAATAAACAACTTCAAACTAGCACCACATTCAGTATAAATTAACATTCCTAAGAATTATATATATATTTCAGAACACACACACATATTTCAAAAGTATTTTAAACAAAAACAGAAAATCCATTGCTCATGTTTTAATGTTCGAGTTCTCATAACTCTTCATCAGAAACACACTGAATTAATAAAACATAGAAACAGAACCCAAACCAACAATTTAAAACATAACCAAAATATAATTTAAACAAATAAATACCATAGAAAATAAGATTCCAATCAGCTATATGTAGAATGTAAGTGTTTATATATAACTAAAAATTAATGTGAAAAGGAAAATAGAATTAGTTTCGATTCAAACCATCTGGTTGCCTTGATTTCAAATTAGTTGATGTGCGATTTCAACATTTCTTAAATTTATCAGATTAGTATTTTGATTGGGATTTGGTTATAAATGGTAAATTCGTTTTAGGCCGAAGCAGTTTTCTAATTTATTTTGATTGTGTTGAATCGCATGAGCATATCATGGTCTGTCATAATTTAGATAAACATAATTTTGATGTAGTTATGGAAGCTACAAATGTATGTTGATGTATATTGATTGCTACAAATTTTGTTTTAACCCTTCTTGATAAACTCTTAGAGATTGATTTTGTAATGTGAACTGGATGGCAGCTGGTGAAATGCAAATACTGCATTTTGTTGCTGTCTTTGACATGAAGTTTTGTTTTCAAATTGAGATTTTCAATAAATACATCAGTATCTAAGAATGTTATAATCTGTTATAATCTGAGTCTGGTGAGATAGACCATGTAAATTTTAAAATACAAAATTTATTGACATTAAAAATAAAGTCGTTAAGTTCTTTGATACCATGCTGCCATATTATAATTATATATGAAACAGACAAATAACGATTGGACATTTTCTTTAATCTCAGCATTTCTTAATAGGGAACGTGTAGTGAGTTGTAGAATGGTACTTGATTTGCTCTTCAATATTTATTTAACAAGCAGAGTTTAATGGGTTATGAGAAAGATGAATTATATGTACTACCACAATATGAATTCAAAAGCAAAGATTTTATTCAAGGCAGCGTAAAAAGTATACATGATGCAAGAATATTACGGGGAAACGATATAATTATAGGGAATTATAGAACTATTGTAGATTTAATTATTGTGACGGAAGCTTTTGTGCAAAATCAGGATTGGAATTAATTGTGACTATCAACTGCAACAGTCATCAAGTTGGTTGTCTTCTAGATTTTTACCTCCTACGGAATGTATATTAAAACATTCGTCATGATTCCGCGTTAGAACGAAATGCCAGGGTCAAAGTAAACTCAAGGCATAGAGACAACCAGTTTCCATGGGAAGTGCAACTCAGTAAGGCTTATGACATTCAAGGGATGCTTTACCTGCCTTCTTTAACATTTTTAATTAACTAGACCTTGAAAAGAACACGACTTTGTGACAGTTCTCTAAATCAAAAAATATATAAACGAAAATCACCTAGTTTGCGGATTTCAGGGTAATTTTAATGGAACATCACACAGGAAAACAGTAAACCAGAGTTCTTCAGCAATATACCTCATGCGATAATTCAACTGAATTCTAACTAAATTAATTTATTCAGTGGTGGTTAATTTAAAAGAACGAGCACACTAGGAAACGGTTTATAATAACCTAAAATATCCGGAAATGTAAATAAGGCTATTACCACAACATAGCTCTCCTATTTTTTCATAAAACGAAAGTACTATACAGGAAAGGGGAAGCTAGAATGAGAATTAATAGGGAGGTTGCTGGTTAACATTGAACAATTTTAACTTAACATATAACCAAGATGGGGTGAAAAGCTGATAATTGAACGAGATTGTAAATCTTTACTTTATAAAAATAATTCTTTATTGCAGTAGGAGACACTGTGGACTGTACTCAAATCGTCACTGTACTTTAGATATATTACAATGAATCTCTTTTCACATAAAAATAAGCAATTCCAGCTACATTCCACTATTATCTTATCCAGATTGTATGTGAACTTTTAACTGTCCCGGAGGGGAGTGAGGAACTCATCAACGGCGTAAAACACAGCTCATACAAAAAGTGTTTCAAACAAGGTATAAATTGAAAGAAATTTTGAAGTTTATGACACTTAGCGTGACACCAAATTATTTTAGGGACTCAGCAAAAGCTGCTGTTATGTGTTCCTGTAGTCGGTAGCTGCCCTTACCTTTTGTTTCATTATAGTGAACCTCCAAACCCCTTACCAAATAACACTTTCTAAAGCAATACAGAATCACCTCGAGAATATACGCGCTGAGTAGAATCAGCAACCCAAAGTTCCTGCAACAAAACATCTCTATACGACGCTCAAAAATTTTATATTTAAATGACTCTAACAGCTTTATTTTGAAGTCCAAACACTATGAATAAATATTTTCAGAACATTTTCTTCAGAGACGAATCCATACGACAAATGAGGGTAAAAATGGCCGAAATTGACCATTCGTAATATTTTAAAAAGAGCTTGTTTATGATCTGATGTTATCTTTGTACTGATGTTACATTTGAGGTAGTCCCAGCCTGAGTTACTGTTTATATCTATAACTGGCTGTATGTAACAACAGAATAACCGTTCAGAATCATAAGAATTCCAATATTCCACACGAACATTAGAAACATCTGTGATGGCAACATCCACTTTACAGACCTCGTTGAGATTACGATATTCTTCTTTATTGTACTTGAACAATGTTAATGAGATGTTTAGTGAAATGGAGTATCACGTTCTGGAAAAGGCATTTTCTTACCACCTCCATCCTGTCCTAAGTTAGACGGGTGCTGATAACTACTGCTTTTCACCAACTAGCGTACTAAATAATCACCAAAAAGCCGTACTTCCATACGGTTGTTTACGTGGAGTAGTACCAGCTGCAAAGGGAAATTTGTCAAGTTCTATGGCTTTCTTCGCCATGCTAGTGAGTTCCGAAAGAACGATAACTGGATCACGTAAACTGGGTCTGAACCTTTTCCATTTTGTTTCGATGTAAGTAGTTCGCTTCGGGCTTTTTCAGAGCCCGAGCTTGAGTTGCTCGTTTGGGATCCACTACTCAAGTGACTAAGTGACTACTTCTTAAAGAGATTGGTTAACCTTTTGGGATCCGTTTCTGAAGTGGGGTTTATCAAACCACATTTTGACAAATTTCGTTACAAACAACACTATGAGCGTTACCACTTGTAGATTTTTTTCTTGTGACCTGTTTCGTCTTCCCTTCGCCTCTTCAGCCAAGTACGTTTTTTTAAAGGAGAAGGTCTCAGCTGCAACACACGTCTACATTGACAGAATTAAGATTGTAGATGTTACTTGTAATACAATGAAGAAACTAATTTCCCACATTCTTCATTGGAATGCAACAACTCTACTCTACAACGCTCTACTCCCTAGCCAAAGTATCAAACTTATAACGACGTTTGACATTGCTATAATGACTATGAACCTAGTCTAGACGTGTGTTAAACGGCTGATACACTATACAGAAATACGTAATACACAGAATTTTTAAATTAACGTACATTTATTTGAAAATTACTTGGTATAATAATTGAAAATGGACAAAAGAAATATTAAGAGAAACCATTATAATTACACATGTTATATCAAAAAAGTATAGAGTATAAAATGTCTACGATTTTTTTTTTAATTGACGGGCAATAAATAAATTACACATTATACTCTATCAACGGTAGATATATATATATATATATATATATATATATATATATATATATAATATATATATATAGAGAGAGAGAGAGAGAGAGAGAGAGAGAGAGAGAGAGAGAGAGAGAGAGAGAGATACTTTGATACTTTCTTTATCGTTGAGTAGAGTTGAGTATGAGTAGAGTTGTTGCATGCCAATGAAGAATGTGGGAAAGTATTTTCTTCATTGTATTACAAGTATTACAATATTAATTCTGTCAATGTAGACGTGTGTTGCAGCTGAGACCTTCTCCTTTAAAAAAACTATTATTTATACAGGCTAAACAGGTCACAAGAAAAAATCTATTCATATGAGGTTGTGATATTATATATTTTCTCTCGTTTCAAAAACAATCATTGTTTTGTTAAGCAATTTCAGCTAACACGTCCAACAATATATCTTTTTGAAATGTACGTTACATTCGCCTCTTAATAAATTCAGAACGAGAATTTGCCTTAACAAACAAAAACAATTATTTATACAGGCTAAGCAGTCTAGATATATATTGCATTGCCTATTGTAAACATGAGACTTACTCACTATATCAGAGCTGTAACACTATATCCGTAGCCTACTCTGCATAACATTAGATGTAGTATCAACCAATACTATTGTGAAGTAGAAACAAAAAAGCAGTTACTGTGCCATAATGTCCATTGCTTAAGTGTCTATCACATTTTAAATATGTCCATGTCTGGACACGATGTATTACCAACAATGCGTCGACGCATTATTACGGGTACGGCACTGAGCATCCAAACGCTATATACCCTTTTTAGTGCTTAGTTTCGTTGGAAAATTAATAACCCTGTACTAAATGAGTATAACTGCTACTTGCGATAGGAAAGAATCTACCCAAATTTTGATTAAGATTAATTTTATGCTGACCTACACAAGTTTACAACCAGCCAAGCAACAGATCTGAGATGATCGAAGATAGAGAACGCCTAATACTAAGTTAACATTTTAAAGTGAAAATACTTTATGTATATTTTTGGCTTTTGAAATATTTAAAAACAGAATTACAAACGATGAATGCAAAATTGGTAGTCACCCAGGACTTTTTGCGGAGTATTTTATATTTCGTATTCATTGAAATATTATTAATCGTAAAGATGCATATGGCAGTATATGGGAATGCTTTGTGGTGGCCTAGAGCTAAAGGTTACCCGACATACCCTCTCTGTAAAGGAATTTTAAGGAAATAGTGAAGAATGAGGAAAAGGTAAATAATACACAAACAATAGCCTACGTTTAATGCCGAAATAAACTTTAGTCTTCCTTAGTAGAAAGCAACAATATGTTTTCTCGCTCGTTGTCGTTTAGTAAAGTCGTGAATCCTGTTTAGCTTTATCACCCGTTTGTTTGTAATGAAAGTGGCAACGTAAACCATGATTTATAGCCACTTTAAACCCTTTTTCTTCTATAGTTGCTGTATGTGAGTGTGTTACGAAATAGTTTGTGAACCAAATTTCATCCATACGTTTTAAGGTATCGATGCAGTCATAACTTATCTTACAAATACAAAATTAAAATTAAAACCGCGCAACATATCAAAAACAATAACTTTGAATTTATGTTGATATTGATATAGTTTCCACTCTTCCCGTTATTCTTAAATTGCGTGACAAGCACCAGAAGTGGATGCTTTTTACAAAAGAAATATTTTTAAGCCTACAAACGAAAGTATTTACTAAATTGAACAAACAAAGGAAGAAAATTATGCCATCCGAAATATATCTGGACAAAAAGTTAGTAACAAAGGCCACAAGCAATCCGATTGAAGCTGGTTCCGAAACCTAAATTTTTATGTGTTTTCTTGATTGGGACAATGTGTTTGTGTGTGATTTCTTCGACGAATCAAATAGGCAACTCCATTATAGCGCTGGAAATATCTTTAAACGGTATTAAATGAAACGGCCCTGTGATAAACGCTTTCTGACCAAAGGAATTTTCCAAGACCTACTATCTATAAATTTCATTATTGAGGTTATAAGAAAAAATCTACTATTGCGTCTGAAATATAACTCATTTGAACCAGATTGAACTAGGTCGTTTTTTTCCAACCTCGGATCCTAAGAAATGACGGCTAGACACGTGGCAGATCCGCGGCGTGCGCATTAGTTGATAGCTCTTTTTTCCAGCCACAACATTTGTCACTGGCATGTAAGTGCCGAGCTATTAAACTTCTTATAATTAATCACAACTGAGAATGAAAAGGTGAATGACGAATTACTTGGGTTTGTTTTCATTTATTCAGGAACACATTTCAGTTTCTATTTTGATAAATATATAAATATACCTGATTTTCCCCTGCCCCTCCCATGTTTACGGAGAACCATTATGAGTTATGGAGTTGTACGTGAATGGTGTTGAATGAAAAAGATGTTAACTAATACACACAAAAATTTACTTATGGCTTCAGCGTTGGTATTTATCGAATTGATCTTTGAATTTTACATTCGGCTATCTTAAAACTTTTGACACGATTTACTCAACACCATAATGTTTTATTTGTAAAAACGGCACATTCTGCAACATACGTATTTGTGCTCCTCTATTCCCGTATGCATGCAAAATTCGAATAAAACTCATCCATTTACATCTGGCGAGAGAAGAAGTGGAGGCTGCCATGTTAATGAGACTTCAGCTCAGCGCAAACTGGCTACTTAAGCTCGAAAGTGGCAAAATTATGTAACAAGAAAGATGCGCGATCGGCTACTGTGTTCAACACGGACCTGCCACTTGTACGGCCGTCATGGCGTGAGATCAGAGGATGAAAAAAAACCGTCGTATAAATCAGTTGCAATTTCGCCTAACCTTTTGACCTCTCGGCCATAATTGATTCCGTTTAAAGCATCATATAACATCGTAAATGTTTTCACTATAGTTTTACTTTTCCAAAGAAGATGCATGACGGAGCCAGATCCCGGTGACCTCTCTCACATGCTAATCATCTCAACTTTTAAACGTATATCACATACAATTGCATTACCTTGGAAACAATTTGTTTATTTCTTATAGTACTCACCCATGTATTGTAGTGAAATAAAAATAATTTTGTGTTTATCTGAAATGTTATGACCAAAAAATGTAATAAGAATTAAGAATTAAATTTGTTAAAATTTTAAGATTTCTCCACTTATCAACATTTCTTGTACGTTTCTTAAAAAAGACATGCTAAACATTTTTTTTGAGGAAGAGGAAAGAAAAAAATAATGCTATTACGCACGCAGGTGGCCAGCCTGTACATAGTATGGGACTCCCCTGAAAACGGGTTTACCCACTAAAAAACCTCTTTAGGGTTTTAACCGGGATTGTTTATCACATTACGTCAGGCTAGGCCTAAATTTGGCTATGTCAAGGGATCTGTGCCACTTCGCGGTCCAGATCGGGTTTCTTTTCCAGGAGGATGCCCCGGACGAACTGTGACAAATAATCCCCGTTCCCCTCATCCTCCATAATCTTTTCGCAGACCGTGTCCACCGAAAACACACCGAGTTTTCTTACGACCTCCAGGCTGGGCCTTTTCAACGCGGGTAGTGGAAGAAGGTATGTTCCGCGTCGTCGGGAACGCCTGGGCAGTAGATGCAATCCGGTGAACCGGTCTGGTACGACTTGAAATAGCCGTGACCTGTCAGGTTCTGGCGCGCTCTTCGGATCTTGCTGCGTCCTTGCCGATCTCGCCTTGACTCTAATAAATCGCCTTCCTCTCCCCTGCCAAGAGCTTGATAGGGATGAATTCGGCAACAACCAGGACGGCAGTATCGGATACTGTCCGATGGGCGGAACACACCTGGAGCGCAACTTGACGCTGAACCCGGGCGAGTCGCAACCTATAGAATTCCTTGGTGAGAGCGTCTGCCTCACCTCTGCCCCATAAAGGAGCACGGACTGGACTGCGGACATCAATAACCGTCTTCTGCTGGACCGAGGACCCCCGACAATGGCCATCAGCTTACTGAGATAAGAGACCACCTTAGCAGCCTTGTCCGCCGTACGGAAGATCTGGTCTCTCCTGCTTAACTTGTTGTCCACCATGACTCCTAGGTACTTGGCGGCACGCGTTGACTGGACCACTTCCCTTCCCACTCACAGCGGGACGACAGTGTTAATTCTTTTCTTTGTGAGGATAACGATCTCCGTCTTGCTCCGTGTGTGTGTGCGTGCGTGCGTGCGTGCGTGTGCGTGTGCGTGTGCGCGTGTGTGTGTGTGTGTGTGTGTGTGTGTGTGTGTGTGTGTGTGTGTGTGTGTGTGTGTGTGTGTGTGTGTGTGTGTGTGTGTGTGTGTGTGTGTGTGTGTGTGTGTGTGTGTGTGTGTGTGTGTGTGTGTGTGTGTGTGTGTGTGTGTGTGTGTGTGTACTACTCCTCGGTACCTGAAAGTTCTCAAGGCAAAATCAGTAAATATTAGCCATATAAGCAATATTAACCATTTTACAGGCCTAATGTTATGTGTAAATTATCTTCGCTCCATGAACATAACCTAGGGTAACCCACATTAAATAAACATAATCATGTGTTCGGAATAACTATTATTTGTCCTACAGTAGTTCCTGTTACTTTATGCAAAACCATTATTAATTCTATAACTATCATTAGAAGCAATTAATGTTATGAGGGTTCATCAATTTCACAGCGAGAAAATAGCTTACCCATATTAAACTAATGATAATTAGGTTTCGGCATATGTGCAACTATTTTTTCGCTACTGCCTGTTCCAAAAAAAACTATTAAAACAAAAAAATAAACACATTAAGGTCTTAATTAAATTGAAAAAGCCAACTTCATAGCATAAAATTTATCTATAAAACTGTACCTGGCTTGATATGCACGCTCACTCACGAGTAGAGACAGTTAGAAATAAATATGCCTGATTTAAAAATAAATACAATTCTAATGACTATTATTCTGAATTGGTATTTACACGCAGAACGTGTAGTATTATGCTGTATCTAAACAATTGTAAAATGACAGATAGAAATCGATTTTGTGGGGTTTATGAAAAACTAATTACGCCTTTAATTATTAATTTCCAGCTCCCAATATAATTAATATGTCGTTGTTCAAGTGACGTACAAGAAACGCTATATAACGCTATATGACAATCCACATAAACAATATATTTTTAAACGAGAAGCCTCGTTGGCAGGCCTGATCTGCAGAATTAGGTTGAAGTTTATTTCGATCTCAATTTAATATTTAAATTGGCCCAACATAGGCATTTTGTGCGGGTCTACTGACTCTTAGTACAACGTTCACAGTGCGACGGAACATTTTACGAAGCCATTACAGACATTAATTAACTGTAAGTAGTATATGTTGGAGATAACGTGACTAACCAACAAGGCGAGCTGATTGTAAGCGGACATTGATAACGAGTGAACAGCATTCGCAAACCAGTGCGCACCGGCACTGATTCACCTGCGCTACCAACTGTGCAGCGACAACTGTCCCACTAATCACCGCCCCGCCCCGCCACGGCACTCGGCTTGCAGACACTCCGTTACGACCGGCACAGCGCAGCGCCTTCAATTTTAACTACACTACTGCAACACAGTGCTGTACTGCCAACTCCTGAAATCGGAGATACGGCGCAACAAAATGACAATATAGCTCTGTTGTATAGCAGAAACCTACTTATTTATTTAATAGTTTTTTTGATAAACTGTTGTTATCCCTTGTTGTTATTGTTGTTGTATGGCTCGTAATTGTTGACTCGTTTTTATATTTAGTTATTAGTTTCGTAGTCGTAGTATTTTATCCTTCATTAACTTATTATTGTTATTTAGTTATTAGTTTCGTAGTCGTAGTATTTTATCCTTCATTAACTTATTATTGTTATTTAGTTATTAGTTTCGTAGTCGTAGTATTTTATCCTTCATTAACTTATTATTGTTATTTATTATTTAATAGTTTGACTAAAATGCCTCCAGTAACGAGATCAAGCAAACTGCTGAATGTTATTGACGGTCTATTTTTTATTGACCAAGATGTTATTGATCTTGCATCTAATCTTAATATAACGAACTAAAATCTGTTATGGCTACGTTTGGTGAAGGTGCAATTAAACAATTAGTTCCTCATATTAGCTCCCTGATGAGCTAATTAAATGACTTATCAAAGGAGAATAGTGAACTAAAAAATGAGGTTGAATCCATAACTAGCAATCTAGCGTCTATGGAACATCGTTGCATGGACTTAAATAATAGTTTGTTATAAGGATAAGTCTATGGCGTGTGGTGAGCTAGAGGAACAATATGACGCTGACATAAACAAACTTAATGCTTAGCTAGTCAAGTGTAGAGAAGACAACGCTCTATTACAAGAGGCAGTGAACCGGCGGGTTAACATAGACAATGACATGCTGCTTGTAGAGAGCCGTGAAAAAATTGCCGTACTGACAGCGGAGCGCCAGTGTCTGGTGAACTCTTCGGGCGGAGTTGAGACAGGCGGAGTCACGGGCGAGACAGCGGCGGACCTCAGCAGACGACAGCCTGCTGGCCGAGATGACCTTGGCTGAGGCTAGCTGCCCTCCTCTCCCTGCTACATTGACGGTGGCTCATCATAGCACCACATCAGCCCGCAACAGCATCGACCAACCTACCAGCCTCTCTAGTCTTCCGTTGCCTCATGCTGTCACCCCCACACCCTCAGCAGACCGTCAGGACTGCAGTTTTAAAAATGTTTTGTTGATAGGTGACTCACATTTGAGACACGCTAGTAGTAAGTGCGTTTTTAAAGGGGCCTATCTTGAGTGCTGTCCTGGGGGGAAAATAGTAGATATTAAGAATAGATTGTTAAATTATGTAGGTTTAAGTTTATCTGTAATTTATATTCATGTTGGTGCCAACAACTTGAGGAAAGGGTATCGGGGGGGTCCTGGGTACAACGGAGGGCATGGTAAGCATGGCGGATCTGCTGTTCACTGTCAAAACCAATTTTCAAAATTCTAAAATTTTCTTGGACAGTGTACTAATTCGACGTGACATTGGCTATAAAGCTCTACATGACTTCAACCTTCAGTTGGAGCTCATGTGCAATAACTTCGACGTTGAATTCGTCGAAGCTAACACTTTTGTTAGCAGGCGGGACCTCACCCGGGATGGTGTGCACTTCTCCAGAAGAGGTGTTACTCGCTTGGAATCTCTATTTGTGAACGCTATTACTGCGGGTTTGCGGTATCTGGATGCAGCACCAGCCAATGACCTGGGTGAGGACATGTCTAGTCTCGGCTTGAGTCCCGGGCCTGGGAATACCATCAGCAGTGACCATGACCCCTCTGGGAGCTGCGATGTTTCTCGGGTCCCGGGAAACTAACTGGGATGGGGGGCACGGGGCGTCTCAAAGTCGCGCACCTCAACATTAGATCCCTCAATACAGGGTTTGAGGAAATGTGCTCATTTGTGCGTGACTTTGACTTTGATGCAATTGGGATCGCTTCTCGGCCTTTTGGCTAAGATCAAAGTGGTTAATTTGATCTTAGCCAAAAATTCAAAATTTGAGAGATTTCCGTGCAAACCCGGACAATCCGGTTGTTGTCCGGTTTTGCACAAGGTGATTCCGGGGTTGGTGGGACGCACCCCTGGCAGCTTCGCCCTGCCAACGGATAGCCGGGTGGGGTCGGTCTGGCGTGCCGACTTTCCCTGATAAGGCGGTGAGCCTAGGATTCGCCCGGGGGCTGTTCAATGTGGGGAGTTCGCTGACTCCCCGTCTGTAGCACCCGAGACCCCCACTCTTCTTCCTTCCTCTTTATTCTTCCTTTCTTTCTCTGTTTTTTCTTCCTTTTTCTTGTTTATTTCCTTTATAATATCTGCGCGCGATGGAAAAAACTTTATTTTGTGCCCTCCCTCTAGGACAGCGCCTCCAATGCCCGGAGTGCCTCGAGGGGGGATACAGTGCGTGAGAAAAAGAGAGGGAATCAAACGCCATCTTAACCAAGACCACGGGGGGGGATGGGACATCTCCTTTGTATGCTGTGACGTGTAGTTTTCGTGTCGACAACACCGCTACGCGTTGAAGCAGGCCAAGGCCCACTTTGCTGAAGAACATCCGGGAGCCGATTTTCTTCTTCCTGAGGAGGAGTTTGGCTTGTGTGCATCCTCCACCAACACTCTTCAGGAGAAGATTATCGGCATTGCCACTCCCATCCGGCCTAGGACTCCGCCTGCTGCTTCCCCTTCCACCTCGGGATCCTCGTCGCCGCTGCACCCCCTCCCCGCCCCCTCATCCGTGCACGCACTGCGGCCGCCATCGCGCGCAACGCTCACCGCCGCCGACTTAGGGAACGGAATGTGACTCCTCCTCGCGAGCCGCTGCCTGCCCAAATTCCGTCACCCGTGCTGTCCACAGCGTCACCGCCCACCCAACTACCTCGCCACGCCCATGGAGCTTCACCTCCAGACCCGCCTGCGTCTCCAGCCACCACCATCGGCTCGCCGGCCGCGCCTGCTGCTGGGCCTCCCTCTCCACCTCCGCCACCGCCGGGCCCACCATCATCTGCTGGCTCCACCCCTCCTGGCTCGCCGGCCTCCTCATTGGCCGACCATCCTGCCTTCGAGCTCTCGGCATGGCAGCGTGAGTGGGTGGCCAAATTCAATCCGGAGATGGCCTGGGATGAGTTCCTGCATGCCCTCGACCAACTAGTCGCTTCAGTGACGTCGGCATCTGCGCGGCCGGGGGAAGATCGACGGGGAGATCGCCGGGATACTCGACCAACTCGGACCAATCGACCACCTCGGACAACTGGACGCCATGATGCCCGGGAAGCCACGCGCCTTCAGAGACTGTACCGGCGGGCTCCACGACGTGCAGTCCGCGAGGTCCTGAAGGCTGCCTCGCCATTTTGTGACATCCCGGGTGCTGCCATTGAGGACCACTTCAGGGACAGCTACTCTCCCAGGGAGGGGAGCGTGGGGACTCCGCCCCCTAACTCCAGTCTCCCTGCTGCACCCCCACCACCGCTCCTGGAGGCCACGTCTCCTGGGGAGGTCCTCTCCCTCCTCCGCCGGACCTCTAACACCGCTCCTGGTCCAGATGGGATCCGATATGGAGTATGGCGTCGTCGGGACCCTTCCGGCCATGTTCTTGCCGCAGTCTTTAATGTCTGCCTGGCGGCCAAGCGGTTTCCGCCTGCCTGGAAGGTCTCGACGACGGTACTGATCCACAAGAAGGGTCCGGTGGGGGACATCACCAACTGGCGTCCATTAGCCCTGTCGAACACCTGCGGGAAGCTGTTTTGCAGCCTTTTGGCCAATCGCCTCACTGGGTGGGCCTCCGCCAATAGGCTCCTGTCAGGAGACCAGAAAGGGTTTACCCCCGCGGAGGGCTGCCTAGAGCACAATTTCCTCCTACAGGAACTCCTCGATGAGGCACGTAGGCGTGGAGGGGAGCTGTGCATTGCCTGGCTTAACCTGGCCAATGCATTTGGGAGTGTCCCCCACTCCTCTCTCTTCTCCGCCCTCCGCTCTGCCGGTCTGACCGCCGACCAACTGCGGCTCATCGAGGACCTGTACCGGGGAAGTGTCACATCCATCCGGCACAATGGCGGTGTAACGGCCGAAATCCCCTTCGGTGCGGGTGTGAGGCAGGGCTGTCCTTTGTCTCCCCTCCTCTTTAATTTAGTCATGGAGACGCTGATCCGGCCTCTCACCGCGATGGAGGATGTTCATTGGGCCGACCTGCACGGCACGCGTATCAGTGTCCTGGCGTACGCGGATGACCTGGCCCTGGTGGCCAGGTCTGAAGCGTCGCTCAGGGCACTGCTTGAGGCCGTAGTTCCGGCGGCCTCGTGGGTCGGCCTCAGATTTAAACCGGAAAAATGTGCTACACTCCATGTGGCGCGACGTGAGGTGAGGCCGACAGCGTTTGCCATTTACGGCTCCCCACTTAGGGTCCTGGGTGAAGGCGAGCCATACCAACATCTTGGGGTGCCCACTGGCATGAGAGTCGATCAGACTCCAGTGGACACCATTTCAAGGCTCGAAGGTGAGGCTGCCGCCATCTTTGGGAGTCTGCTTGCGCCCTGGCAAAAGCTCCACGCCCTGCGCACGTTCCTGATCCCGCAATTGATTTTCAACCTTAATACCGCGAGGATCAGGAAGACGTGTTTGCGTGGGCTGGACAACATTGTCAAAGCGGGCTGTAAGCGGACTTTGAACCTCCCTGCTAGAGCGAGTGCTGAGTTGGTCGCACTCCCACCATCCTGGGGGGAGCTGGCCTTCTGCCATTGGCCGACCTATCAGACCTTGCTGCTGTAGCCCACGCCTTCCGCCTACTGACTTGCCCAGACCCTAAAGTCGCACACCTTGCTCTTGAAGGTCTCGCTGTGTCGGCCGGTCAGCGGTCTGCTGATAGAGCAGACAAAGAGTACCTTGTGGCATATCTAAATGGGGATTTCGCGGGTAACTCCAATGTCGCGACCACCTTCTCTCTGGCCCGGGCTGCCCGGAATCGCCTCTCCAAGCGGCTCCCTGACCTCCGTTGGGGATGGTGCGGGGAGAGGGATTCCTTCTAGCTGACTGTCCCGGGTGAAAGGTCCACCTCCATTGTGGACAGGGGCTCCCGGTCCAGAGTGTCATCCTGCCTGCGGTCGGCAACGCAGTTATCATATCGTTCTGCATTATCTGCTAAGCCGGACCAAGGCAGGGTAATGAGAGTTACCGCCGCGTGCCCCACTTCGAACCATTTCCTCTACGAAGGTCGCCACACAAGGTTTGCTGACTGGCGATTCATTCATAGGGCGCGCCTCAACGTTTTACCCTTGAATGGATGCAGGCGCTGGTGTGCTGGGGACCGGCGCTGCCGCTGATGTGGTCGTCATGACGAGACCACGGCCCATGTGCTTTGTCACTGTCTCCCAACCATGGCCGTGGTCACGAAGCGTCATGACGCCGTCCTTGGCCTCCTCGCGGCATCTATCCGACCATCACCTGGGGTTGAGGTGCGCCAGAACCAGCGGGTACCTCTCGACCAGCTGCTGCCTGAACGTGTTGTCCCAGACAACTTGGCTCGCCTCCGGCCTGACTTGGTGGTCATCGACCGTGACCGTAAGTTAATTAAATTGGTCGATGTCACCATGCCATACGAGGACGGATGGCAGTCCATTATTGAGGCACGGGAGAGGAAATATGCTGCATATGATCCCCTCGCTCAGACTCTCCGAGCCGGCGGCTTCCATGTCACCGTGGACGCCTTTGTAGTCGGCTCTCTGGGCGCGTGGGACAAAGCCAATTGGGGGACCCTGGCCCGACTAGGTGTCTCCCGGCAATATAGTGTGGCCCTCTCCCGTAAGTGTGTCTCCACTGCCATCCGCTGGAGCCGGGACATATACGTGCAGCATGTTACGGGTGTGCGAAAATATAGCCCATAGAGCGGGGGAGCCGTCCATGGCCCTTAGTTTTAAGTTGTTTTTAATCTTTAACTTTTAAATCGCATGTTTTTTTATCTGCACTTGCATGTGACGTAGTTTTTAGTATTTTAACTGTAGTTTTAGTATTGTTACAGAGGCCTTTAAAAGTTTATATTATTGTTATTGCTTAATTTATTAATTGTTATTTATTAATTTATTATTATTGTTATTATCGGTAATTTATGACGTTAATTAGTTTGTAAGCAACTTGCATGTTGCATTCTATGTTTGTAATTATTTGGAAAATTAAACAATGAATTTGATGGAGACAAAAGAATTGCCGAAAAAATGAAAGGCCCAAAATATCTGAGACCTGGCTTCACCCCGGCACCCCATCAGACAATTATCAGATGACTGGGTACACACTTCTGCGATGTCATCGGCGTGCTGACTTACACGGCATTGCAGACGCGGTGACAGGTAATGGCGTTGCCTTGTATATTAAGGAGTGAATCTCTTTCGAGCAGCACACACTTACTGAGGATGTGGGCCCTGGTATCAAGTCTCTTTGTGTTGTCCTGAGGATAAGGGGAGTAAGGCTTGATTTATGTGTGGTATACAGGCCACCACATGTAAGGTACACCTCACTGTCAGCTTTGTTTCACTCTATCTTTGTTAACTTGGCTATCGCATCGAACTCCATTATGTACTTGGGCGACAACAACATAGATTTATTGTCAAATAGATGTAATGAAGCCAAGTACTTACGCCGACTCTTGAAAGAATACAATGCAATACAATTAGTAAATGAACCAACAAGAGTGACAGCAACCTCTTCCACCTTGTTAGACCACATAATAGTGGACAGGTCGGTCGAGGTCGAGAGGACCGGCGTCATCGATGCAGCAGGCATTAGGGACCATAGAGGGGTGAAGATAACGGACCACAAGTTGATATATTGTTGCGTAAAAGTTAAAAAAGAGAAAAAAGGGCCAAAAATGATAACCTACAGAGATTTTTCAAAATTCAACCCAAAAAGTGCTGTCAAAACAGTCGCGGAGATTGACTGGGAGAGAGCAATGCACATTGACGGTGTTGACAATATTGAGCACTTCATCACTACCCATGTTATAAGTGTATTTCATTCACATGCTCCAATTGTATGCAAGAGAGTAACAAAAAAGAAAGCCCCGTGGAGGAACGATGTCATAAACAAGCAGACTAAACTAAAAAACAAACTCCGTAAAATATATTGGAAAACCAGGGACAGTAAAGATTGGGAGATGTATAAAAGAACACGCAATGAATTGAATGGGATGGTGTGGAGAGCAAAGAGAGATTTTTTCACTGAGAAATTATCCATTAACAAGGATCCCAAAGATTTTTGGACTTGTTTGAAACAGTGTAATATAGTTATGAAAAACAGAAATGAAAACATTCCACACCAACTGAAGTTTGATGACATCAATCAGTATTTTGTCAATATGGGGAATGGAAATGAAGCCAGAGTTGAAGAAATTGATGTCTTCAGAACTAGTAAGAGAATTGAATCGATGAATGATTTTAGCTTTTCTGCTGTCACTGAATATGATGTAAAAAAGCACTAAATGAAATAAAATCTAGAGCTGTTGGTAGTGATGAAATATCCATCCAAATGATTAAGGCCGTGAGTCCGTATGCTTTGGGTGCAATTACTCATCTCATTAACAAATCATTGATCAGCGGTGTGTTCCCGCAGAGATGGAAAATGAGTATTGTTCATCCATTGCCAAAAGTAACGTCCCCTAAAAGTGTCCAACAACTGAGACCCATCTCGATTTTACCAGCAATATCAAAG
The DNA here is from genome assembly GCF_021130785.1 of Homalodisca vitripennis. Classification (NCBI taxonomy): domain Eukaryota; kingdom Metazoa; phylum Arthropoda; class Insecta; order Hemiptera; family Cicadellidae; genus Homalodisca; species Homalodisca vitripennis. Next base: position 160,688,628 of record NC_060208.1, read on the forward strand.
ATTATGGAAAAGATAGTAACACGTCAAATAGCACAGTATATGAACGAAGTAAACATATTGCCAAAAACACAATCTGGATTTAGAAAAAATCATAGCACATGCACTGCCCTGGTAAGTCTGTTCAGTGACTTAATTGATGCTAAAGATAAAAGGATGTGTAGTTCACTAGTGATACTGGACTACTCACAAGCATTTGATTCCCTTAACCATGAACTTTTGTACGCTAAGATGCATTTTTATGGCTTTGACCAAAATCAATCGAGTGGGTAAAATCATACCTAGGAGACAGAAGTCAGGTTACAGAGATGGGAAGTGCGACGTCAACTTCACTTGTCAAAAGGCGAGGTGTTCCTCAAGGAAGTTGTCTTGGACATATATTGTTAAACTTATATACGTCTGACTTCCCCAGTTGTGTTCAAAGCTGTGCAGCTCACTTGTACGCAGATGATTGTCAGTTGCGCTTGTCATACGAGCCTGGCTCCATTGATGAGGCTATTGAGAAAATAAATTCCGACCTAGTGAACATCAACACTTGGTCGGTTAACAATGGCCTTAAACTCAATATAGGTAAGTGCATTGTCCTTCATCTTGCCCCACACAATCTGGTGCAGGCCCTTGGTCAGAGAGGAGTGAGAGTAAGGCTCAGTGGGGAGAGCCTGTCTGTCTCAGAGTCAGTCAAGACTCTCGGAGTTGTGCTTGACAGTGAGCTCACCTTTTCTGATCATGTCACTCATGCTATCCAGCGTGCCCTTGGTAGGCTGAGGGGTTTGTACAGATTTAGAAGTCTGCTGCCAGAATCCGCTAAGCTCCGGCTTATGAGTTCTCTTGTTCTATCTGTATTTTATTACTGCTATCCTGCATGCGGCAACAGTACCTCTAGGGGAGACATAGATCGGATTCAAAGACTGCAAAACTCTGCAGTTCGATTCATTTTCAATTTGAGGCGCTTTGATCATGTGTCACCCTTCCGAGATGCTGTCAGTTTGTCCCCCATGGAAAATGTATGCAGGATCCTGACATGTGGCATGATCCACAAGGTGCTTGCGCTGGGTGAGCCGCGGTACCTGATCGAGAAGCTCCAATTTCGGGAGGAGGTCTCTCAACGCAGTGTCCGTCATGGTGACCTGCTTCACTTTCCCAGAGTCAAGCATGAGTTTGGGAGGAGGAGCTTTTCTTACTTTGGCCCAAAGTTGTACAATGACCTTCCCCAGAACCTTAAACTGACTTCTGTTACTGTTTTTAAAAGTAAATTAAGAAAAATGATTGTACAGTAATTTATTTGTCTTGTTTGGGTGTTTTCTTTAGTCTATAGGTTTTAGTTTTTATTTTTATTTCCCAGTATTGTAAATAGTGTAAGATATGACAAGAGTTGTTCTGTAAAGCAGTTGTTATACTGAGAAACGCTTGCAATAAAGGCATTTTTATTTATTTGTTTATTTAAGCCTAACTATCTCAACTTCATGAGCTGTAGAGATTTCATCGCATCCTTAGCTAAGAGTGTTTGCGCCTTGTAGTTTGAATTGTCTTACCTTGATTAATGTAAAGGGAGGAGTGCCATTGAAAAATACAATGCACTATATAAAACCGGATATAACTATTAGAATTTAGATATACAGGGCGTTTCAAAAAGGACTTTACAACTTTGAAAATTCTTATAAAATTTATTAAACAAGGTGCTGGTTTTGGTGTTGTTTTAAAGGAAAACAGTTCAAGTTTAGACTCGCGTAGTCCGCTAGTGCCTAATCGCGCCGCACAAGCGCTAGTGACAGTTACGTTAAACATGGCTGCCTTCACGGGACCGGAGCGTGCTAGTTGTGCGTTTTGGTTTGAAGAATCGAAGCCTGCGACAACATTTCAGCGTAATTTTCGTACCAAGTACGTTAAAGATCCTCCTAGTAGGCCTACAATTTATGAATGGCATAGTTGTTTTGTAGAAACAGGGTGCTCAGTGGAACATAAAAAATCCTCAGGTCGTCCAAGCACATCTGACGAAGTCGTTGAGCAAGTGAGACAATGTTTTGTAAATATCCCAACGAAATCAAACCGGCGTGCATCTCGTGAGCTGCAAGTACCACATACGATGGTTTGGCTTGTGTTAAGAAAAAGTTTGCACTTAAAACCATACCGATATTCGCTTTTACAAGAAATTAAAGACACTGATAAGATTGCCCGTAGGAAATTCTGTGTAGATATGTTAAATCGAGTGGATGATGATGAACATTTCTTGGACAACATAATCATTTCTGATGAGTCCACTTTTCACTTAAGTGGCAAGGTAAACACACATAACTGTAGGATTTGGGGCAGCGAAAATTCACATGAAACATTACAACATGTTCGTGATAGCCCTAAGGTGAACGTATTTTGTGCGTTGAGCAAGAGGAAAGTGTACGGCCCTTTTTTTCCAAGAGAGAACCATCAGTGGGATAGTGTACCTTGATATGTTGCAACAATTTTTAATACCACAGATCAATGAGGATGACCGAGAACGAAATGTTTTCTTTATGCAAGATGGCGCACCACCACACTATCTGACTGACTTACGGGATTTTCTAAATGATAGCTTTCCAGGTCAATGGATTGGCCGTGATGCGCCAATTGCATGGCCCTCCCGTTCCCCAGACCTGACACCGCTAGATTTTTTCTTTTGGGGTTTCATAAAAGATATGGTGTACGTACCTCCTTTGCCGGCCACTCTACCTGAACTTAGACCAAGAATTTACGCTGCTGCTGAACAAGTTACACCTGAAATGCTAGTACGAGGCTGGGAAAGAAATCGACTACCGATGGGATGACTGCAGAATAACCAACGGAAGCCACATAGAACATCTTGAAGTTTTTTTCTTTAAAATAACACCAAAACCAGCTATGTAGGCTACCTTGTTTAATAAAATTTTTATGAATATTCAAAGTTGTAAAGTCCTTTTTGAAACGCCCTGTATTACAGGATATAACTTATGGATAATGCTGCAAACAATTTCAATGTTACAGGGAGACATTTTAGTAACCCACAAGTTGGATGACACTTTGATGCAAGTTATGATTAATTACATTTGAGAATATAACCATAGAAATAGCCTACACTATATTTGTTTATGCCAATATTATGAAATTCCATTTATTAAAATCAGAACGCTCATATTAATGTAGCGAATATAATTGGCTATAAGTAAAAGCGCTTTGTTACCATTGCTATTGCAATCAAATATATATGTAATCCATTATTAATTGGTTGAGGTTGCGGATAAATTGGATTGGTGCATCTGTAGTCCTTTGCACGAGACGCTGATTTAATCTAAAACTGAATGTCTGATTCCGTTACGGCAAGCTATAGTTAGCGGTAGTTAATGTAAAATAGTTGTTTAATATTCTGTTAGTGTATACTATAAGTGAAGTCAATACATGCAATAATAATGTAATATAGTAATATTTCAAATGTCAATATGTTTATAATGTTACATAAATGTTATAACATACGAGGTGGACTTTAAATAATGTTTTCGCATATTAATCATACAATGTTTCTTTTTAAGCCTAATTATATATTTATATTATATTCATGAAGACCACAAGGTAATTCCAACTATGAATCCCAATACTTTAAGATATAACATGCAGGAGAGATAAATAGAAGTAGGTTTCCGAGACCTACATGTGTAAAAACATTATATATATATATATATATATATATATATATATATAATTAGGCCTTATTTATATTTATATATTATATATTTATATATATATATATATATATATATATATATATATAGATATGTAAATAAGGCTATTACCATTTATACAATTTAATGTAAATAAAAGTAGTTTGACAGGTATTTAGTCTTCCGATTATATGTTAGTTTACTTATTTAAACGCATATGTGACAGATACGGCCAAATACAAAATAATTGAATAGGAAAAATTAAGGGCTCTGTGGTGTAATGGTAGCACAATTCACCCGGCAAGTGAGAGATCCGGGTTCGTACTTTTTGTGGTTCAATTTTTATTGAAATTATTTATATATATATATATATATATATATATATATATATATATATATATATATATATATATATATATATATATTATTTTTTAAATTTCATTACAACTCCAACGGCAGTTGTTTCAAAGATAACCGTAAAATCATAAGCGAGCACGACCAACTTTATAGTTACGCATGCACGAGCCGGGAGCAGCAATCATTTTGTCTTTTAATAGGTATCAGCAGTATTAAATAGGTTATACAAATTTTAAAATGTACAAAATATTTTGAAATTTTTATAAAAATTACAACCGTAATTTTTCCAAAAAACATCCATCAACGCATTATCGAGAACGATCACTTGAAATATACACGTGCACAAGCCGGAAGCAACAAGCAACGGATGCCTCTCAACTGTAACATGTTTGGCGTTTTAAAGTTGTCGTGCTCGCTCATTTATTGACGAATTTTTTCGAAAAAAATATCGTTACAATTTTAATGACATTTCTCAATAGTAGGCGTTTAATAATAAATATTTTATCTCTACACTGGTAGTTTGGTATTTGAGTTTATAACTCTCAATAGAATCTATTTTCTTAATATTAAAAAAGATAAAACAATTATGTTTTCTAATTTTCCACATATTTATATAAACCTATGTGCCAAATTTGGTTTCTTTAACTTAAGTAGTTCTAGAGATAATAGTTAATTTATACAAAAAATAAAATGGTGTCTAGCGTCAAAATCGAGATATTTATAAACCTACGTTTACAAGACACTTTTGGTTTGAATATATGAATAATATCACCCACAGCAGTTTGTCTTTTGTTAGCACCCTCTATATAAAGATGAAGCTTGGTACAAAATTTAAGGTTATAGATTATATATTTTTGAGATATCGTGCAAACACATAGACACACATTAATACTGACAAACAGTATACAATTTTTACCAGCCCCTCGAGGCTTTTCTAAAGGATAGATAATTAAATCTAGTTATAATATATCCTAAATGTGTACCATGTTTAGATTTACGAATATTAAAAAAATAATTAGGTAAAATATGACCAAAGGTTAAACTCGAAAATAATGATAGTCTAACAACTAATCGTTTTTAGAGAGAATTTGCTTTCAGTGTAGGAAAATGTCTTCTACAAATAAGTCTAAATAATTTCAATGATTCAGTCACGAATGTATGAAAATTTAATTACGTGCAAGCATCCTGTACCATAAGTACATTCTAACTGGCTAGCATAAATACAATTGTATTTTTTTTTTTTAATTTACCACAGGAAAAATAAAAAACCATAGCTCAAATATAAATATTAGGTCAGCAACGTGTCCAATACATAGAAGGATAGAAGAGATCGAATTTATTATATTTTGGAGTAAGCCACTTCCTTTCCTCCTAATGATTTACACGACCCTTCAGTCGCCTTAAATCGAAGTAGGTTCTGGAATCTATCGGAATCTGATCCTGGGATATTGATGTTTAGCATCACAAATCAGTAAGGCATAATCCAATTATGCCCAATCACACAATATACCGAAAAGTTTAACACCGCACTTATACTCACTATATGATCAACTACCTACTCATAAAATTACAATCCCCTGCAGACTGACAGTTAAGGGTAACTAAGTCACGGCTGCCCATGAGAAAAGAGGGAAACTAGTGGTTTTAGTGGTTTTTTAAACTGGGAAAGAGATGGGTAAGTGAAACACTGCTGCCTACTCGAGGGCAAAATCTGGACTGTTTAGAGGTTATATTATACATGGTGTACCGTAACTCTCTGGATAAATGTATACCATGTTATTGCTGATGTGAATAAAACACATTTCACCATTTAAACTAGGTCTCCGATGCTTAGTTACCCATGTATGTATGTGCTTTTTATAAAAACATTACAGTTTAAAAAGCAATAAATAAAATTATGCCTAACTTGGCTCAAACCTCATAATAAAAAGGCTAGTTATAGTAAAAATATAATGCAATTTTCTTTATTAATTTCAAAATGATGGCCATAAAACTTTCAAAATTTGAATATCTTAAACATTAGCTTTTTTCTCAATAATTGAAAGAATAATGATTTGTAGAGGATTTTAAAAAAATCTAATGACACCAAATGATTTAAATCGAATTAAAAATTACTGATTTAGATCGGATTTATTGTGACAAGACATAACCCAAACTGAAGTTCGCAGTGAATAGCCACCAACAATAAAAAAAAACTGAATGAAGGTAAACGGAATTGAAGTGAGAACTACAGGACTTTGCATTCGCATTAGACCAGCGGATGTAGTAACGCCCCTCTAAATGACATATCACGGATTCAATTCCCGAGTATGTCATAACATATAACTGGAATAATAATATGTGACCCCAAAAAGGCAGCATAGCTAAGAGCTCACTCTTAAAAAGCAGAAATTAACTTGGAATTAATATTACGTGGCCCTTCTTAAGTAATGTCGAACTTTAGAGATTCGAATAGTCGGCATGAGTGGATTGATTTTTATTATATCTCAAACTATTATAGGTCGGAAACAAGTCGTGAACTTAACGGACTGCATAGGATAACGACCATTTATGATTATTTTTTATGAAATTTTTTTATAAAAGTAAACAGTAACTTTAACTGCTTATCTAAATACTTTTATAACTCGTGAGAAGTATAATTAAAACACTTGTTTGTTATTATTAAATAATAATACATGCATATTTTGTTCATTGTGTTTCTGTAAAAAAAGATGTAAATTAAATAAAAACTTGTAGAATTAATTTTTAAATTATTATAGTTTTATTTTGTAAAATATTTATTTTGAGTGAATTTCGTTGCAATTTGGACTATATGAAGATATGACCTCAAAATGTCTAAAGTAAGTGTAGTTCACTATGTAGCCAGAAGCTTTTAGCGGATTAAATTTTATAGCACGCTGAGAGAAACCTAGTTATCTTGCACTCTGTTCTGCATGAAGACTCTTTTACTTTAAAGTAGAGACAAGTAATTTGATAAAAAGCCAGTTAGAAATGGTTGTAGCAAAATGCATTAAAATTATAACTCCTTTCGCAATGTGAGGTGGTTCATATTTCATGAATTGTTGTAAACGTAAACTTTTTGTATGTTAAAAAAATATTTTTTATAGAATATTAAACTGTGAATAAAATAGTTGTGTTCAGGAATGTAAGGATATAAATAGAAAAATTCAGTATCAACTCTCGTCCTCACAATATCAGCCTTTGACCAGTTCTGCATCTTTGGTACATCCAATTGAAGTTCGTTGCTGCTTATAAAGATATCTAATTGGGATTCACTAAAGTAACTGGGAACTTAGACCCTAACACATTAACAATTGTATATTGTTAGATAACCGTTTTTTCACCAAGTAATTTTAAATAACAATAGGAGAATATCTAGATAATTTTATAAATATAATGTATCCCTAGTCTCTCACTCTCTCTATTGTGTTTAGCATGAGCTGGGTTGTAGGCCGTTCTTTGCAACATGGTTTGTGTTTATTCACACCAGTATGTACATACAATTAAGTAAGACCCGTATACTTTTTTATGCAAAACTTGTTCTTTAATCGTTTGATCGTTTTTAGCGAGTTCATAACCAAACATTTTTAAAATTTGTATGAAAGTCTTGTGTTGGCCGTGCTTTTGAATTCTGAAGAAGAACAGAAATTACAATCAAAAGAGTGTAGTACGCAATGTTTAAAAAAATTAAATATGCAAATCAGAATTCAGTAAACGTTTCAAATCATCCATAGACGATAAAAACACATAAACCACAAAGGTTATGTTAGTCGTCCTAATATTGTACTTCAAAGACAACACAATAACTATTAACATAATTATAGCTTTATTTGTGTGTATGTAATTCATATAAAATTAAAATACCGATTCATAGAAAAATAAACACCACTAAGGAGTTTTGACGTAATATTGACTACAATGGATGAGTCTTAGTTACTGTTCATGCTGTTCTCAGAACGTTGTATGTCTCGTGATGCACCGAACGTGATAATGGAAGAAACATTATTGTCTGAAAGAAAATAAAACTTATAAGAGTATTTTCAAATCCTCAAGCAAAGTTAGAAGTTTCCAGCCTTCAAAAACGGAAGCGTTCTCCTGTAGTCAACAGTGACATAAATTTAAAACAGTAAACTAAACTAATGCATATAAAAACTTATTTATAAGAAATGTGTAGCCATCACCATTTCAAAAAAACTTGGTATTTAGAAGTTTTAAATGAATTATTTCAATAATAGAAAGGAGCGATAAATATATGTACGACAGTTTTCCAGAAGTTTTTCAGGAATTATACATTAAGAGACAAATATGCACTACGATAATACGTCGTTTCACACTATTTAAAAACAGTTTTTGGCCTAAAACTTCATACAAAAATACGGTAGTCGCATTTAACTTATGCTACTATGTGTGACTTGTGATTATTCAGTAATGTGAATAAACATCTTCACAGATGTCAATTTCTCTGGATGCCAAAATTGATCACTTATAGTTTTGGAGTGCTTTGAACAACTACACAACCCAAATTTAAAAGTTCATTCACGTAGAAGGAGAGTATTTCGACCACACCTAACTTTTGAAAATTCTACCGGTAGGCCTAATGTATATATCATCATTTGAATACGTTGGTAAATAGTAGTGGTTCCTTTTCCCCTAAATAATTTAAAGGCAGATTGTTCCTTTGCCAAAATACTGAATTTTAGGTAATTTTAAATTTCATATATCGTTTTTGTTTGCGTTTATTGTATATTTAGGAAGACAAGGTAACTTCATGGAAATTTACGTTCAGCCACATTCCTTTTAATAGACCAGTCTTGTTTATATCTTCAGCTAATGAAATGACCGATAAACTGACAAAAGTTTATAATAAATATCTTTGACATATGTGTTTCCGTTAGTTAGAAAGCGTGTCACTAAAGATAGAGCACCATGGCGTGAACGATTACATAAAAAAGACTAACCGTAATGAAAAATAAATTGAGGAACGATTATGTAAAAACAAAATCCCCCACCATTAAGCAATCTTATTGCAAATTGAGAAATAATTTAAACAATGCCATAATGCTTGCAAAGAAAAATTATTTCAAAAAAAATTTAGATCTGAAAAATCCTAAAGCTTTCTGGAAGGGCGATGCGAAGAGAAGGAGCGATGAATACTGGTCAAGATAATACGAATACCTGCAAAATAACTCCAGATGTATTGAACACTTACTTTGCTCAAATGGGTCCAGGAAACACCTCAAGTACAGATATGCTTAATTTTTATAAAAAATAACTCACACAGTGAAACCAGGAGTGATTTTAAATTTAGGCAAGTGAGTGAGTATGAAATAAGACAAGTAATAAATAGCATTTCTTCATCAGCTTTTCGGAGTAGATGGTATATCCATCCAAATGGTGAAAGGCTTAAGTCCATATTGTTCTGGAGTAATTACTCACCTTATCAATAAATCATGATGGATGGTTGTTATCCGACGGCATGGAAGAAAAGCGTCGTGGTTCCGCTCCCCAAGGTACCAAATGCTTCTACTGCCTCTCAGTTTAGACCTATTTCTTTACACCCAACTATATCAAAGGTGATGGAAAAGGTCGTGACAGAAAAAATTATTTAATATATTGAAAATGAGAAAATCGTGTCCGAAACACAGTCAGGATTACAGGAGAGGCTTCAGCACTTTGCTCTGTACTTTTAAATATGGTCGATGAAGTCTGCAGGCCAGAAATAACAAAATGTGCAGTGTCGTAGCTGCCCTGGACTACAGACAAGCCTTTGATTCGGTAAATCATGATGTCTTACTAGCAAAGTTGAAGTTTTACGGGTTCGATGATTTGTCTCTGAGGTGGTTTTCATCGTATTTGAGAGGCAGGTCTCAAGTGACAAAGGTTGATGGTCGGTTTTCAGAATGGTTACCTAAAGCTGTAGGAGTTCCCCAGGGGAGTTGTTTTGGGGCCAATTCTGTTTATTTTGTATGTTGCAGTTTGGACAGCTAGTTAAATTTCTGTTCATTGCATGCCTATGCAGATGATTGTCAACTCTTGCTATCTTACCATCCCTCAGAGGCAAACGAGGCTTGTAATTCAGCTGAGAAATGATTTGTTAGCAGTTGGTAAATGGTCAGAAGATCACGGTCTCAGGCTGAACCCTGAAAAGTGCTCGGTCATGCACTTTGGTAAACAGACCCTAAATGCTGATATGGGAAATATTTCGCTGAATAGTGTTGATTTATTAAGGTGTGATAGGCTGAAGATTCTTGGAGTCAGCATAGACTCGGAGCTTACTTTCAATAGCCAGATTGAGTTGATACATCGTAGAGTTATGTGCAAACTTAGGATGCTTTACAGGCTGAAGAATATTCTTCCCGAGGCTGCAAAGTTTGCAACTTGTGCAGGCCCTTATTTTCCCTATACTTGAATATTTACTTCCCGTTGTTTGGTTACAGCTTGAGTCAGGAACAATTTACAATTCTTCATAGGCTCCAAAACTGTGCAGTAAGGTTTGTTTACAATATTCGTAAATTTGACCATATTACAAGTTACCGCCGGAAAGCAAGTGTGTTAACTATTAAGGAGATTTGTAGGAGACAAACTGTCACCATAATCCACAAGGTTCATGACACTGGTAGACCTGCGTACCTGAACAAAAGATTGATGTTTGCGGTCGGCGGTCAGGGAACGTCCATACTCGGCAGGACGCCATGCTGCAACTGCGAGGGTTCACCTGGAGAGGGGCAAGAGGGGATTCTCGTACTTTGGACCCAAGGAATACAATGCCCTACCACCTGCTGTTAAAACCCTACCCCTTAAGTAGTTTTAAAAGGAAATTAAAAGAAAATTAACTTAAGTTATTAGGTAGCCACTTATGTATACTTTATTTTATGCTGTTTCAGCTTATTATGTAATTGACCTGAGTTAATTTGAAAAAAAGCAGTTTGTAAATACTGAAATTCGCTTGAAAATAAAAGTCATTATTTATTTATTTATTTATTTATCGAGAAAATTATACTCTAAAGCTTCGACAGCTTTGCTATTCAATTAATTCATTACTTGTATAAATACAATAATATAGAAATGAGTACAAAGATATTTCATTTACAACTAGTTTTAATAAAACCTTATGACTATGATAATTTTGTACATTCATATACCTTGTTGAAACGCTCTATAAAGATTAGTTTTATTTAAGCTTTTGAGCATAAAAATAATCTGTAAACGGAAATAAACGTAGGGGTGGCGCAATGTCAAATCCTGTCTGGGACCAATGCACTTTTATCTTATCAGTACTGCCATCCATATAATGTAATGACTCTTCCCCACATTCACTTTAATAAGATCGTCGTATAGACTTGGAGTCCACAAGGATGGTAAACATTAAACTAATATGGGAATTTGATTCTAATCATAAAAGATCAACATAATCAAATACTTTGATGTTTTCATTCATAGAGCATAAATATTTAACATTAAAACACAAATGTAGGAAAAATGTAACGATTAATATACTTAGCTACTAAAGTGGTAGAAATTACTGACCTAAATATTTAATATTTGTAAACATATACGTTTTACGCATATTTAGGACAAATGAACTTGCAAATACTACTTGAATTCTTGTACGTATAAACTTTCTTTTACCTGTGTCTAAAGAACCCCTTTTCAGATATAAATATATTTATATAAATAAATAAAAATATATATTTTTATATCCTAAATTTTTGTAGGAAATCGAGTACGATCATATGTCATTTTAACATATGTAGCTATAGACTTGGTATTTTACATACAACTGCAGTGAATCCTGCTACGTGGTGTGATGTAAATCTACATTATTATTATATTTATAAACTAAATGAGAAATATGTTTAAATTTATGTTAAAGGACGGATTTACTTATGGTAAAATATTTAATTTCTGAGCTAATAGCATTTCAGTTATATTTTTATAGTCTCTACATCGTTACAACTATATATTTTATTCCTGAAATGTCAAACCACTTGAAACATTTGGCAGATTATTCCACTGTCAGCCTGTTACTCTACATACGTTTTCTTTCATAAAATATTTTACGTAGGCCGTAGTAAATGCAAAGAGGATGAGAGTTTTCGTAATATGAACAAAGTGCGACTGAGTCAAGTCAATTTGCGATCACTTAGCGGCAGCTTATGGAGGTTAAAAGCTTTGGTGAAGCTAACTCGTTTCCCTCAAACTTATTACTTGCTAAACATCTCTTTGAAAGCAATTTTGCATTAACCTGGCATTGACATAATTCTATATTTTTCACCAAGGTGTTGGCTACTGTTATTAGTTCAAGGAACATAGCTACGTCACGTAGTGGCCTTATTGTGTAATAATGTGTAATATGGTGCTATTCGTACCTCGCACACAGAATATTTTATTGTTACAGACTCTTTCAGTTTACTGTATATACAAGTTGTGTAACTTTAGAGAAAAAGATGTGATTGTTTGCTATTTTAAAGACTAGAGGGTAGTTGTCGCGGGAGGATTTAAAAAATAATAATTAATAGGCCTATATTCAACCCCGTCACGCAAAGAATGTCCATGTAAAATTACAGGACAATCGGTAGAATAATTTGTGGGTGACAGCAAAAAACTCAAAAAAGTCTCATTCGCATTTACCATTAATTAGGATATTTTCAACACTACAGCCATGAGTGAAACAAGTGAAAGCCTGGATATGTGACTTATCATTAACAGTTATAACTACATAAAATAATTACGAACTAATACTATTATAATTGTTTAATGTTTGATATAGAAAACAGGATAAAAATACATAAATACAATTACTAACAATTTAGCAATAGTTGACGTCTATTAATAATTGACATAAATATAATTAATGAAACATAACTCAAATACATAAATATCAACTAACAACTTCTCACTAGTTGACGTCTATTAAGAATTAACATTAGAATCTAACATAATTCAAACTTAATGAAAAAGACAACACAATAAATAGAAATATGCACATATGCATTTCTATCACTTTTAAACTATACCATTATTGATGTTGTGATTACTGCTTATTTAATTTTGTTGTTATACTGTTTATTCTTGTTATGCAATGTACTTTTAGTATCCTTTGTAGTATTGTTATGCTATGTATTGCTATTTATCCATAGTGTATTTATTTGTAACTTTTTTATAGTTAGAAGTTTTATAAATTATGTATCTAAGGTTAATGAATATAAAGAAATTAAGGAAGTATAAGTTAAGGAATACCGGTTTTTAAATCTTTTAGTCTAGTAATAGTTTAGATACAATTGCTTACCTATGTAAATATGTATTAATTAAAAAGGCATTCCCGTTAATTACATAAATAAATAAATAGAAGAATTTAATTACTAATAATAATAGACTATATTTTTTAGCTATAATCCTTGATAAAGAAAATATTCAACAGCTTGGCTTCACAAGACGTAATATTGCAGTCTAAATTTGTATAGAAGCATACATTTAGGTAAGTGAAAATATATTAATATACGCCCTAGATTTGGTCAAAAAGTAAAATTATTTTTTTTATATATTGCTTCAAATTAATTAAAAGCTGACAGGTTCTAATAAATGTGAAAGAGGTTGTATTTATAGCTGTTTATCATACAGAGCAGATGGATAATTCTTTGTGATTTATAGAATTTAAGTCATGTTGCTGTTTATGCAGAAAGGACTAGATACGGATATATGTTACCCCTTACATGGCCACCGGTTTCTCGAGATTTCAAGATATGACTTACATATTCGAATGATCACCAACAAACAATCGCATAGCGAGAGGGAACACCTACCGGGAGAAAAGCTATTTTATATAGTGTGGAGGACACCAAATAGAATGAGGGTAAGATATACGAAAGTGCAGGACAAACTTGCAGAGATGGGGTCTCCTACCGGCGGATGATAGATCTGCGAGTAAGGAGTTGTCCAGAACTTGGAAAGTATCAACAATTGGAAGGTAATTTTTAGAAGACAAAATTTTAGATCCGGATACAAAAATGAGTAAGTATTGATTGAATTTGACTTAACTGCTACAGTTCCACCCTCTTAAACCTATACATCCTAACCAATAAAGCTACATTATTGTTAATATTATAGTGTTTATCGTATAATTTTAAAAACCTTTTTTTATTATAATATTTTTTTAATATATTAAAATATTTTTAAGTTTTTGTGTTATATTTTAAAGGAATTGGCAAATTTGTTAATGTATAAATTTTATTTTAATAAATGACTCACATAAAGATATACATATTTCACATGAAGCTACCACGTGGAAAAACAATTTAAATATGCATAAGTGAATTTCAGTGAACATCGTAACGCTGATATCGACACTAGTATTTTTATATTTATTTCAAATATTTGGATGTTCCACCGTATTGAAACGTTGTAGTTGATTAAAAAGGTTTAGCTACATCCGTGAAATTGAAAAAGTTTAGTTTATTTTAGGTTATAATTAATTACCTTTTAATTTAACACAAAATTATATGAACGTAGAGTGTACAGTACATGCAATTAAATAGTCTTTATAATTGACGAGAAAGTATAACGATCAGATGCGCTGTAATGATAATAATAACTAGTTATGTTTTTCTAATTGTCCTGTCAGAATAAGTGAATGGTAGTAGTTATGATGTGGGTAATCAAGCCGCTACTAATTCTTTTCGATAAAGTTTTGTTGCATACATACGATTAAACTTTTTGTAGTTTTATCATAATAGTAATCCCTATCATATTAAAAGAATTAATGTGATTTTAAATACAAAATATTACTGTGATAATAAATACGAAATAATATTATATGTAAAATACAAAATAATAATATGATGTTAAGTACGAAATATATAATGTACATATTTAAATCAATAAAAAGTTTAAATAAGTTGTTTTCCATTCCTTTAAGTAATTATAACAGAACTTTTTTTACACAAATATTAAGGGTTGTCATGTAGAAAACGTTTACGTAGAGAGTGATAAGTTGATTCATTCAAGGCATATGTAATTAAGCCATTGGTAATATTTTAAAACTAAGTTTAGTCTAAATTAATTATAAATAATGACAGTGACTGTGCGAGAACCTATACATGTTTTGGTACAGTATAAATATATAACAAAAACATTATACGGAAATTGTATTTACATTTTAAAATATAAAAAAGGGTAAAATCTATTTTAAATAAACGATAACACAGAGAACGGTTTTAAAAGTTGCTATATAATCTTGATAACGGAGACATGTCCAGGTTTCAAGCTCAGAAAGCCTTGTACATTAGAACCTCTAGGGATTTCACAAAAGTGCAACAACAAATTTCCTTTTATGAAACTACGGTTTCATGAAATAGTTCCAGGCTAACATATTAGAGAGAGGCTACAAAAACGAACACTAAGAAAATATAATTACTAATCGTATACTTTGAATCAGTGTTAAATTATAGTATTTAACTCAATCATAGACTGTAGTCGTATAGCTCAACCTTAACTATTTTGCGTCTGTCAATTTAATCTAAGATAATATGCAGAACTGGAACTCCATGATAAAAATTATTGCAATAGTCAGATTACGATGTATAATTTGGTTTCTGATTACTAATCCAAACATTAACTGCACATAAACAACATAATAATACCTCACCACGTGGCGAGTTCATGCTTTGCTGAGGTTCAACTCCAAAACGAATTTAATTTGTAAAACAATCTAAAGAATATAATTACAATTTATTTATTTATTTGAACACGCTTTCTTAAAAATCAACTTTTATTTATAATCAGGTTGCCCGTTACGCGTTAATAAACTATGTTTATCCTATGTTGTTTTTTCCTGTTTTTGATGGAATGAAATATTCCATCATCAGGCACTTCACAAAATAACATGATGGAATCTTTGATTCCGAAAGGCCTTGCACAAAATAAAAGTTGTATTCGAAAATGATGTATTCATTTATAGTAGTGATAGTACAATAAACCTTTTTTCCAATGCTCCAAGATTCTACATATGTTTTATTTGTTGAAATACCTATCACGTACCTCAAATTAAAATTTAAATGTTTCTGTATTCAAAGTGTTTGCTATTACTAAGAGGCTTTTTTTATTTTTCTAGTTTATAAAGGGTTGAATACAAATAACAAAGGTTTGTAGGAGTTATTGTTAGCATTACTCGCTTTCGACTCGCACCAAAACCCATAGATAGCGGTTCGCCGAGATCGGATATAAGATGAATAAATTATTATTAGAATTCAGAAGAGAGGTTTCCAAATTATGTTCCCAGCCGTATCCTATCTCGAGAATTGTGTGGGTCTTATGTTTTGGTAACACTTAACAAAATTATGTGTGTTAAGTTAAAATAATCAAAAGATTTTTTTTAGAAAAAAAAATCATATTAAAACCTAATCTAATAGGATGGAATGTGGTCTTGTAACAAAGTAAAACAATAGTTTAAGCTATAAAATTGACAAGAATATACCAATATTGGAATTTGAGGGGAATTTTTAGGACAACAAATAGATAGACGATGAAACACAAAGTGACCTTTTTAAAAGTTCACTTAATTTACGATAAAGATATTGCGCTAGATTTGTGTTCCAACCACTAGACTGATTAAAATTGGCTTCAGAACACAATTACTCATGTAAAACTGCCGTTTACTTTTTACTTTTACGCGCGCTTTATAGCTTAACCATTAGAGATAAGATAAAAAGTGACAAGATATTTATTGTATAAACTTCTGACTTTCTATGTGGCCCTCATATTTAGTATACGACCTCTGTTTTAACCGGTACATAGCTTGGATATGAGAGTGAACTGGTGAGCCCTTCTGATTACAACAAAATAATTTTAATATAAAATTTGCTACTTATAAGTGATTTTACATGTCCCCAGGCCCTTAAGTGATAGATGTTTTAGCAAACTAGGGGCATGAAGAAATTAATAAGTAAAGTCCGAGATTAGGCTTGCCTGGGAGTTAAAAGTAGACCGTAGTTTTGTTAAATTTTCCTTCCTTATGTATATATATATATATATATATATATATATATACATATATATATATATATATATATATATATATATATATATATATATATCATAATACCAGGTTATTTTTTCATTGCCACCCTCGTTATCCATAAGACCAATTATGATATATTTACTAACGCTCAGCCAAACTCCATTTAGTGACATGCACTATTAGGGAATGCAGTTTTTCTCACATATAAATAAAGCGAGATCCAGCGAAATATCATCTATAAATCAATTTTTATTTTAAATATCAATTAGACAGTAGACAAATACAGATGTGAATTTGTTCAGCCCTAAGAGTGATAGGGCTAAAAACTAATAATAACCCTCAGCCAGTGATATCTATAGTTGGAATTTAATCTAAAACCTTACAGAATTTCTATTTACATGATGTTCCATTGCTGTATATTTCCTACACCAGTATTGCCTATTATATCTACACAGGCAATAATAAGAGGCGTACGGTGGTAATAAATAGTGCATCTAGTAGTATGTTTCTATTCATTAGCATTTTAATAAATATTAATCCTAAAAGTTATATATTTGATATGAATGAAGTTTTGCAACGCCATATCAGCCCAAAATGCGGGATATGTACATGTACAGCCACTAATATCTATTTCTTTTGTAAATTGAATCTTATAATAAGTTATCTACGTGTGTATAAAATATTAATCAATGATAATGCAAACAGTTTTATTACTTTCTTTCATTGGAAAATAATTATAAAGTGATTCAAATTTTTATTTTCAATTAAAACAATATTTGTGATGTAACAGTAAAACACAACATTATAAAACAGTTGTCTTAACAGATATGTCTTGGCATTTATTAATGGTTGTATAAAGGTCTTATCATTTAAATAAAATACTTTGAATGATAATTATTTCGTAGCATTTTTCGCACCAAACTTTAAATCACTGAATTGAGTATTTTTGCCGTTTATTTATTAGACTTGTTGAATAAATCATATTAAAAAACACCACTACTAATTCCTGAAACTGTCTTTATTCGTTATGTTTGCTTTTCTAATTCTGTTAATCATAAAAATCTACTATTTATCTACTTAAATAAAAATGTAAAAATAAGTTTCTTATGTGTCATAATATCAAACAAATGTACAAATGTACGTCTTATTTTTTCATATTCAAAATTGAATAGACAACTAGTTGAAAGTAAAGGCTTTATTAAAAGGGCTAACTTTAATTAAATACACAACGACGCGCGTCTCAACTCAAGCCAATCTTTTTGTCTGCAGCTCTTTTGTTTGCTCATCAAGACCGTAATTACATTTTGAAATAAGGGAAAGCATCAAGTCGAGGTGTATTCTTAATATTGCGCTATGTCTTAAGATTATATTCTTATTATATTTAAACGTAGCTAAAAATACATTTGTTTTAAAAATAATTCCAATATCCAATAAATATAGCATTAACCAGTATAACATGAATAAATATCACGTTTTTAGATTAGATTGATATATTTTGATAATGTTATTTATATTACGTTAACACTAAAAGACATGAAAATTAAACGTTTGATAACAATTATTGTTTGATGTATAACAAATTGTATTTATGTGTAGTACCAATTATTCATATCATAATAATTATAAAAGTACATGGTTTTTATATTAATAAGTATACTAGCATTGTTCTTAAGGTCTTCGTGGTTGTAAAGGTACTAAAAGTTCAAAATGTTTACAAGAAAATGTTTGCAAAAGGGATTTTTTTTAAGAAATCTACTTACCAGTCTTTTTAAGTAGATATAAGCACCCACATTCAAACATTATTGCATTATGGTGTAACATAAATTTTATTTCTAAAACCTAATTGGTAAATATTTTTACATTAAAAAATCCACATTACAAAGTTTTGTAATATATCCCAGCAGGTTGGTAGTAATATTAATACCTACAATATTATAATGCTATTAGATTTAAAGGCCTGAAAATATTATATGTAAGAAATGTAAAAAAAAAACTACACTTTTTATGTTCTATACAAAATAGCACTGAACATTTTAAAATGCATTAAAACTTAGTTTACTCCAGTTTAGTAAATGTTTATTCAATATGAAACGACCTACCACCAGGCAAACCCTACTACTATTTGTGCTCTGGTGTCATCAGTAATATCCCTTCATGCATTTTTACTATTCCATATTCCAAGTTATTTTTCTGTTTTTCCTAACTCTGATCGGAAATGATCACCCAATCCTGTTCTTGATCTTATCCTGTCTATTATGTATATGAGTCTCTATTTTCGCTCTTTTCATAACTCACTTTGCTCTTTCTATTGGATAGGACCAGCCTGGTATACTGCATGAATCAGAAATATGGTCTGTTATATGGAAATCCCAGAAAAGTTTAAATGTTAAATGTAAATAAAACTAAGGAGATCGGTAAATTACTAGCTTAGGAATAACATTTATTATTTTCTTATGAATCACTCTGATCAATGATGTACTACTGTTACGTAGAAAGTTACGCGTTTATTAGGATGCTAATATTAAGAGTGTTTAAAAACTTTATGGACCAAGGGAAACTGAGAGGTACACAGGTTCATTGCTACACAGAATCTTAGAAAAAAATCACAATAATTAGCATGGCTGGGTTTAAAATATACAACAAAACCAATACCAATTAAGAGGCAATACTATTGACGTATGTAACACATTTATCACATACATAAAGCATGTAAAAAAATAATATTAAAGAGCTAACAGTAAGTAGTAAAGTAACAATCTAAAACACACTATAAATATTAAAAATGCATTTACGCTGAAAATGTACATGAAATATAAAGGTGTGTATGTAGTTTAAAAATATTCTAACTTTACATAAATGCTTGACCATTGTAAAATCTGACGTTTTTATTCAATATCCAATATCTATTCTATTACATAAAAATCCAACGTATTTCTGTGTATTCGTTTGAGTCTTACTCAATCAGATAAAATCTACTAGACCAATTGTACTGAAAGCTGACATGAATATTTGAGTGTCCCAAGTTGACAAAAAGGCTTATTACTGTTTCAACATTTCTAATGGAATACGTCCCACAAGTCTTTACAATTTCAACAAATCCCATCTTCGTATCTAAAGTTAGATAACTCCAAACAATTGTTATGAATGTCCTGAAATAACCTGTTAAAGTAATTGACCGTTAAGTGCAAATGTTTGCAAAATAGTTTATATATATATATATATATATATATATATATATATATATATATATATATATATATATATATATATACTATTTCATGGAAAAGTGTAAAACACTACAATTAATAGATCAGTGGTTAAGATTAAGAAAAGATATTCTAAAATATCTCTAACCAAAATGGTGCAAGATTGAAGCCTTTAGAATTGCGTTGGTGTGAAAATTTACATCAACATCAAGACGACACTACAAGTTTCTGAGAGCAATCATTGAGGAATGACCTACCTGTTATGATTCACTGGGTTTGGAATACGTGGCGCTCAGTAGGCCAATATCCTAAATCATTGATTGGACGGCCATTCAATATTCAGATTTATCTACAAATTCCAAAATGTACCTCTAAAATATGCTTAGTTAGTCCATGCGTCGTTTCTTTCTCACTTCCTAACATAACATCTGCATCATGATGCTTTTTTAATGCAGTGTTTGCTCTTTACTTATTGTGTAGCAAAATAATTTAATTCACTAGAAAGAAAACCTCAAAATACACCATTCATCTCTTCGAATCCCATATCTCATTCAATATCTTTTGCAGCTACATGACGATAGCTACAAAGGAATTGTGTAGTAAATCTAAAATAATCATGGTGTTTACTAATAAAATAAATATCGTTACTAAATACCATTTAAAAAGTAAAACATTAATATAAGTAAATACTATATTATCATTAATCATTGTAAGCCCAGATAGTAAAGTGGGAAATAAACACTGTTCGAGCACTCAGCTTATCCCTGCGTCCATATGACTACACTAGGATTTTACTGGTAAAGAAATTTATATATCTGCTGGTTAAACCCGTAAAAGCCACAATAATACAGTGAGAAATTAACAGTCTGTTCAAATAATGAACTTACCTGTATCCATATGACTACTCAAGTCTGTTACGGCTGAAATAAATATTAAATATATATTAAATATTATAGAATGTGAAGAATCTAATAAAACCGAAGAAAAGTAAGTTTTGCAATACAGCATGGTTAATATACACTTTTCAGTCTCATGAGGAATATAATTCTTATATAATCGTTCGCCTAATGAATTGAAAAGTGATGTTCAGTATTTAAAAGATCCGAAACGGCCGGTCAGGTTTCTTAACCAACCCAGTTGGAAAAAGGGTTGAATGGTTTTCTTTCCTTGACATAATGTGGACTGCTGGACAGAGAGTCCAGTGGGTACTAAGTATTGCTCAGTATAACTAAGTGAAAAATATTTATTATTTGAAATGTTTCGACTTGGGCGATTATTAAAATATTTTTACGGTTAATGCATACCAGCGAACGGCATAAATTATATTGCTACTGTTTTAATGTAATGTGGGAAACCATAAATAACAAATTAAGAAATGCATTATTAAAACTATAAAGAAATACGTATTTTTAGAAAATAGGAAACTCTTTACTTATAAGCACTTTTGTTAATATTTAAAAACAGTACAGATTTAAAGTTTATGTTACTCACTAAGAAGTACAAAGAATAATATTTGGTTTTAGCAATACACTTCAAATTATGTTAAAACTTTGTTACTTATTAAAATTAACGTCAGAAATTACTCCCTTACACTTTTTCAATTATAAAGGTGATTTGTATACAATAGCCGTACTCAAAGCCCTTGGTTTGAGAGGCCAAGAAGTATAAAATTCTCGGAACAGAAGCGAACTTATTCCCTAGAAGGGACTTTTGTAATGTAAATATTATTACAACTGACGTCTAGCCGGAAGTTAAGATCTGGAGCCAGCCGTCTACTCCGGAAGCCTAAACAATTGTACTCCCCATGGATATGCCTTCCTTTATTGAAGATTCTTTAAATCCCAACATTTTTAATAAAAAATATTAAAATTCATTCAATTATTGAAATTTATAAATAATATTAATAATTGAAATCAAAATATTTACAAAATTCATACAAAACCATTTTAAATACAGGAAATGGTACATCAGTTAAATATTACGTATTACGTACGTATAATTAAATCCTGCTTTGGGTATGAACAAACAATGTATTCATAATAAAAAAATTATGGTAGTTTTGTACCTATGAGATAATTTAATAAAATGTGGAAAAACTCAAATTACAACCGCTTAATGGAAACATAATAAAACTTATAAAACGAAAACCGTGTTATTTATTTATTTTCTGTACTATGTATAGCTATTTGATAGTTAATAGTATTTAGGGATAAAAATAGATTCACTTTTTTATATTTAAGTAATATAAATGCCACATTTAGTCTAATTAAGCTCCCTTTTCAGCTTTTTCGTGTAGTATACAAAATCCAAACACGCAAGTTTACAATTATTTACTAAGTACCAATGACATGTTCAACAAACTTTCCCATTTATAATGTTAATATGGTTCAAAATTAATGTTTGAGTATACTGCATTCATACAACCTAAAAATACTAAAAATTAAGATATCAGGATCAACCGAACCAAAGGCACACAAACAACATTTCACATAATAGTCGTAATGTATATTAGTAGGATGCTCCCTTGGCAACGAACGATGCAAAATTTCAATTCAGGCGTCCACCTTACAGCACTTCCTGGTATTACGTGATAATCTTCACATTGTTATAAAAGCATTACGTAAATCCTAGTCATGCGCAGCAAATTGTAGGTTAGATATCAAACCATATATTTCAGCACCATTTGTAGCTAAAGCTCTACTAAAAAAGCATAGTAGGGGATTTCAAATGAAACCTGTATTATTACAAATATGCTCATTACAAATACACATTTCTGTATTTCTGAAATCACTAAAACCTACTCCAAAATACTCGAAAGTAACGAAACCAAACAAAATTTGTGAATTTTATTTCTTTATGCAACGAATGATTGTGAGAAAAACGGGAATTGGAGAGTGTGGCGCAAATATATTTACCACTTATTTATCATAACCATAAGTTCAGTTAATAATAATTTACATGCGATAAACAAACAAAACCAAGTACATTATTTGGAATCTCACTATTTTATATAGTTTTTATGAGGTTATTGAATATTTAATTTGCAGCAAAAATGACACAAGTACGTGGTTAATCTTCATACCAACAAGTACTAGAGGGCACTGTAAGTTGTTCTTTACCAAACAAACGGTGACGTTATAAGCTATCCAGGCAAACTTTGCTCACCACAAAACCAACATCGGTACACTTTGATGCTTTCAACGTACAACCCTCATTTCTCTGGCGTTTAATGCTACGTTTCATACATGGCGTTTATTATTTTATTCCTCATTAGAACAACGAATATTATGTCCTGAGAATGCTCTGGATAGTTTTGTTACGGCATATGTTTTACTTGTTTTTATAAGGGATCAGTAATGTACAACTGAGTCATCAAAGGAAAATTGAATCCCTAATCTGTGAAATGGAAACCTAGTAATCTATATATTACTCTGACTAAACTGACAGATTGACAAGGCCTACACTTAATTACACCTTGACCAATATCAAACTGATGTCCTGTAGTCGATATGACTCACAAGACTTCCATCCCCACCCCATAGTAATTGGAAGAACCATAGAAACGTAGAGAAAAAGAGTTCTATAAGATCCCGATTAAAAAAAAATAGAGCTTGAATATATAAATGTGTGTTTAAAAAGAGTCGGTCGCAAAAGCTACACGCATGAACGCATATTGGTTAACCAGAAGTGATAAAAAGTATATTTTTTTAAAGAAACCAAGCAGATTCTTCTGCTTGATTTGATTGCTATTGCTGATGTTCCTTATTATGTTTGTAGTTGTTCAGTTATTGAACTTCAAAACCAATAACGTATTCCACCCAAGTGTTACTAATGTCAATCCAAGTATACATAGATATATACATTATACATGTGATTCATGCATCCAAATAAACAAAGCTAGAGCTCCAGAGAGCTGAAGCTCCCTTTAGGTTTCCCATGTAAGCTGATATGGTCATAAGAGGAGGGGATAGCTTCTAAATGATCCCTCCCATACACCTTTCCTTCCTGCATACATTCTGTTCATTCATATTGCTCAGAGAAATTTAGCTGTCAGTACGGAAATAAACAAGTTCATATTTAAAACGATAGTATATATGACATAGAAAAATAAAAATTGATATATTTTAACGCTCTTAAAATGTAAATATTTATATTGATCATCTCCCAATATCGTGTTCTCGGGTCTGTAGATAGCTTTTTTATAATTTTATTATAGGTGTCACGCCAAAGTATATTTCATAACATGCATATATAAAAGTAAATCTCTTTATAATTTAAAAACCTTGTACTTTTATATCCAACAATATTATATAACCGAAAATGACAACGGTTTTACATATTTTGACTGAAGATAGCTGTCCAAAGTGAGACCGAAATACTTCTATGATATCGTTGTGTAAGCAATGTTTCAAACCGGTTTTTGTGTGAGTGAAGGCTAACCAGAGGTTATAAATTTATTCCCTAGTTTGTGTCTGTAATATATATATATATATATATATATATATATATATATATATATATATATATATATATATATATATATATATATATATATATAGTCTCTTAGAGCAGTTTCAAAAGAAAATTACAATGTTAGAGATGTATTATATTGTGTTATGCATAAAACTACAATTTTTCAATGTACTATATTTCGTTTTAGTTAACAACTTTGTCAAGAAAACTTTTAAAACATACACAGAATAAAATAAACAAACAAAAGAAGAAACACCAGATAATAAACATTCTAAATGTAAATAAAATTTTGACATGTAAACAAGTTTTGATTAGTTGTTAATTTAACAATTATAACATAATATAATATAATTTTGAATTTTGGTAAATTTGTATATCAGAATCTAATTATTCAAGTGGAAAACAATAATTTAGCGAATGTTAAGTCCATGTGGTTGTTTAGATTTTAGTATAAGTTGGTGTGCCAATTCATTATTCCTTAAAATTAAATCATTTCGAGAGCTGTTATTTTGCTTATAGCTTATAAGGTTAGAGTTTATAACAATCCTCAAAGCTTTTGTTATGGTGAATAGCGTGTAAGGCTACTGGTTTTTTGTCGTCTTTGTGAATTATAGAAAAACGGTGACCGGTCATTCTTACCCGCACAGAATTTGAGGTTTGCTCAATGTAGTCCTTTGGACAAAACCTACGTTGGCTGGTAAATTGAATTGTTGGAGGTACAGTCTAATTTACCAGCTATTGGGTAAGTTTTCTTAGTACGCTACTTTGGAATTGATCGGTCTTATCCATAATGTTTTTTTTTTTTTTTTTTTTTTTTTTTTTACGATAGGAAAATGCATTATGCACCGTCAGGGACAGGGTTCGCCCTGGTGTGTGGGACTCTCACCCACTAAAACCCTACCGGTCCAGGCATTGGAAACCCTCTCGGGAACGCATCTCTGCAACTACTTCAAGAGGGTGCCATCGTTCGCCCAATGGGCATTACTTCATTCTAAAATCCACCAGCATGAGCTATTCTGGTGCTTTATAGCTGCTCTCTTCTTTTTTGCCTTAGCACCCTCTTGCAGAACGCAGCGACAGCGTTCCACGATTCGGGACTGGACAACATCTCTTCTATAAGAGTCTCCGGCGAAACATGCCCGATAGCTGCCTCCAGCTCCCTTCTCTCCGTTTCCCACCTTCTACATTTGAAGAAGGTGTGCAAGGCATCGTCCGCATCCAAATCCCCGTACTGGCATTCCGGACTTGGGATGTTCCCCATTCTGTTAATGTAGAAGCCGAAACAACCGTGGCCAGTGAGAAGCTGGGTAAGGTAGAAGTCTACCTCTCCATGCTCTCTTTCGGTCCATCCCCTCAGATCACCTATGAGCCTAAAAGACCAACGTCCTCGACTCTCCGTCTCCCATCGAGTTTGCCACTCATCCATTGTGTGCGAACGGGCAGTAGCACGGCTGACAGTGCCATTCCCATCGTATACACGCTTCCGCTCAAGAGCAAGAAGATCGATGGGAATTACCCCCGCAATCACAAGGACGGCCGGCTCCGAAACGGTACGATAGGCAGATGAAATCCGGAGAGCTCCTCTCCTCTGCACCGCCAAGACCTTCTTCCTGTAACGCTTCTGCCGCAAGACATCCGCCCATATCTCGCAACCGTAGAGGATAACCGAGTTCGTCACGGACGTGAGGACTCGGCGCTTAGTCTCTGCGGGTCCACCGACGTTGGTCATGAGCCTACTCAGATTGGCCACAATCTTTTCAGCTCTCTCGGCCGCACAGGCGATGTGGTCCCAGAATGTCATACGGGAATCCATTCTCACTCCTAGATACTTGACGCAGCGTTTGGTATCGATGAGCTCCGTGTTGACGTTTATCTGCACGACGGGATCTATCCTCCTCCTGGTGAGAAGCACGATCTCTGTCTTCTCGGTTGGCAAAGACAGTCCATGCTCACCCATCCAACAAAGTATTCGCCTCAGAGCTAGACTTAGCAATCTCTGGGCCTCATCCAACTCTCTTGCGGTTATGACTACGGCAATGTCATCTGCATAACCAACGAGGAAGGTGTCGTGCGGCATCTCCATACGAAGAACCCCGTCGTACATGATATTCCACAGGTCTGGGCCAAGAATCGAGCCTTGGGCAGCACCTGCCGTCACTTCCCTACTACGAGGTCCGTCCAACGTTCCAAAGAGCAGTTTCCGATCCCTAAGGTAGTTATTTAGCAGCCTCAAGAGATACGGTGGAATCAAAAACGTGGACTGTAGGGCACCGAGCATGTCAGCCCAACTGGCCGAGTTAAAGGCGTTCCTTACGTCCAGTGTTACCAGCATTACCAGTTTTCGGTACCTATGGTCTCCCTGCTGTACTGACTCGAACGCTCTGACAACCTCGCCGACAGCACCAATCGTAGAACGACCCGCGCGGAAACCGAACTGGCGGTCAGAAAGTCCTCCTGCCGCTTCAACAGCATGGATCAGCCTAGGTTTGATCAAACGCTCGAGGAGTTTCCTCGTTGTGTCCAGCATGCAGAGGGGTCTGTATGCGGACGGGCTTGCGGGGTCTCCTTTTCCCTTGCTGACCAACACTAGGCGCTGGATCTTCCAACGAAGAGGGAACACGCCTTCCATCAGGCAGCGGTAATACATATTAAGCAGCAGCTGCGGTGAACCACTAGCCACTACTCTAAGCACTTCCGCTGGGATTCCATCGGGCCCGGGAGCCTTCCTACAGCGCATCGAAGCGATGGCGCTTTTCAGCTCTGGTTCACTGAACGGAGGTACCTCCTCGGGACGAACTGCGATATGCTCCTCCGGTCTAATCTGGTGAGACGGAAACAGAGCATCAACTATTACCTCCAGTTGGGCTGCGCTCATGTTAGGGCTAGCAGATTG
The DNA here is from genome assembly GCF_021130785.1 of Homalodisca vitripennis. NCBI lineage: Eukaryota > Metazoa > Arthropoda > Insecta > Hemiptera > Cicadellidae > Homalodisca > Homalodisca vitripennis. The sequence goes on from NC_060208.1 coordinate 160,716,234, forward strand.
GGCACCTAGCCGTCGCATGACGATTTGGTAGCCCAATCCCCAAGGATCGGCGTTTAGATCGTCCTTTAGTTCCTTCCACCTGGAGGCCTTGCTCACCGTGATCGCCTGCCTGCGACCCCTACGGGCATCCCTGTACTCTTGCATTAGAGCTTCGGGAACCAGACCCCCCCCTCCTTCTTCCCCGGGTGACCTTCCGTCTAAGCCTCAAACAAACTCTCCGTAGATTGGCGATATCCTCCGTCCACCAGTAAGCCGAGCGTCTGTTTCTCCCCAAGAAACTTCTTTTCCGCGGCATTGCGGCGTCACAACCGCGCACAATGAGACTCATAGTGGCGTCAACAATGTCTGTGGTACTACCCGCTAAAGAGAGAACTGTCTCCTTGCCCTCGTCAATTGCCAAGGACAAGGATTCAGCACTGAGCCTAGAAGCATTCCAGCCTGAAGCCCGAGTTGGTACGATTCGGCTCATTCTGCTTCCGATGAGACTGAAGGTGATGTACTGGTGATCGGAACCGGTATAATCCTCGATCACCCTCCAGTCCGTGATTCTTCCTGCGAGTCCCTCCGACGAAAAAGTGACATCGGGAATGGTCTGTCCGTAACCTGGTCTTCTGAAAGTGGGTGCACTCCCCACATTAGAGACCACTAGACCGGTACGGGCTGCCATCTCCAAAATCCGGAAACCCCTCACATCCGTCGCAGGCATGCCCCACTCTACAGACTTGGCGTTGAAGTCTCCAGCTAAGATTATCCTACTGTTACCTACGGTCAAGATAATATCCTGTAGGTCATGCAGCTGATTCTGAAAATCCGCTATGTTAACATTAGGTGAGAAATAGCAGCTCACAAAAATTGTGTCGCTGGCATTCACCCATACCATTCCTCTACTCCTACCGTGACCTTTAACCAACACGTTGGTATTCGGGACCCAGATGGCAGTGGTCCCCAGATAGTCCGGAAACCAGTTGGGTCCATCCCGGTCACGATAGTACTCGCTTAAGATGAGCAGATCGATCTGTTTTTCCAGAATAAGCTGGGAAAGAAGATCGTTAGCTACTCGACTACGATGGAGATTGCCTTGGAGGACACGCATCACTTTTTTGTTGCATCCATAATGTTGCAAATACCATAACGTGGTTTATTACATGGTTCACAGCTAAGAGATAAATTTTCATAATTTTTTCCAACATGAATTTTGGGCCTTACAAGCATATTCTTTAAATTTTTAGATCTCTTAAATACTATTCTAGGTGGCCTGGACAATAATTTCTCAGTTAAGGGCGAGTTTTTTTAAATTTCATAGCCAATTTTCATAACTCTATTGAATTTGTGTAAACCAGGATAAAATTATGTTATAAATTTAGGATCATTTTGGAAGTGATTTGGAATATCTTTACCCTTTTTTGGTTGTCTGAGCTGCCGGTTCAAAAGTTTTTTTGGGTATTGAGCCGGTTCAATACCTATATCTCCCCGGCTCATGTGTGTTTTATATAGTGTATGTGTGTGTGGTTTATTGGCTGCAGAGGCCACTGACCATTTGAAGGCGTTTGGCCTTTCCGGTAGAGTGGCAAAGACTCCGAGCCGTGGTGTACAAGTTAGGAGTAGCTCCAAGTTAAAATTTTTGTTTAACTAAGTGTTTTATTTAGTTTTGCTGAGCTGTTCTCCTTCTAACATGTGCGGCTAAGTTTACGACCCCTCACTGATGAGGTCCAGGAGATGAATTGATTTTCTGCTGTCATCTCTCCATCATGCGTGGTCGCAGAGAACCTTCGATTTTGCGCTCTGCTGAAGGACGGCCACCATGATGGACATTTCTACTACTCAACATCTGTGATACCCTGCTCATATTCTTTATTTATTTGTTATTGTTATTGTTGCCATTTATATAGTTTATATTTTGTTATTTAATTTTAAGTTAGTTTTAGATATTATTTAGTTATTTCTTGGATTTCATTAGGAGCCCGCCCTTAGCCGAAGGATACCGGGTGGAATTGGCATTTCTTGTTTCAAATTATGGCGTTTCTAATTTTTGTATGCAGGTGCACCTGATAAGGATTGTTTGAGGTATATACTACTGCAGGCACTTTTTATTTTTTTTTATTTATAGTATATATACTTATATATTTATATTGACTAGATAGGCCTATATTGTGTCTTAGTAAATGAACCTGAGTATGCTGACCACGGTGTTCTTTTTTTACCTAGTTTAGTTTTGATCCGGCATCCCGTTCGCCACCATGGGCGCGCGCTTCCCTGATGGTTTGCTGTGGGTGTGCGAGCGGCGATGTACGGTTTCAGTATCCCCTATTAGAAAGAGCTTTAGTAAGTTTGCGTTTGTACATTTTGAAATCTGAAGCGTTTGTACATAAGGATTTGGCTCTAATGGAAAGTCTTTTTGAAATGGACTGTTTTACATGATTTGGATGGCAGCTACTGTAATGTAAGTAATTCATTATATTAGTACCCTTAACATGTATTTTGGTTTATAAAATATGACTGTCTAGGAAAACTTCAACATCCAAAAATATAACAATTTTGTGATTAATATTCCTATTAAAGTTAAGACATAAAAATGTATTTAAACTATCAAGGAAATGATGAAGTTTCTCTAACCCATGATTCCAGATTACAAAAATGTCATCTATTAATCTTAGCCTCAGTAAAGGAAGGAAATTTCTAATTTTAAGGAAATTTTGTTAAACAAATCCCATAAAGGTTGGCGTATGATGGGGCCATTCGAGTACCAATTGCCGTTCCTTTAATTTGGAGATAGTTCTGATCCATGAATTTGAAATTATTCATTGTTAAAATTAAATGAATGAGTGAGGTCAGAAAGTTTTATATTATTATATTATATTACTTATATATATATATATATATATATATATATATATATTCAAAATAATAAATAAGAAGATATTATTAAACAATTTTTATACCTGAATTTCAATTTAAATCGTCTTCAGGCAAGTAAACAGAGCTATAGAAATAGGGCTATAAGAACATTAATACGATAAAACATATACATCAACATAGAACATTAAAATAAATAATTAATCAGTTAGAATTTGTAACATATGAAGTAACCAAAAAAATTATGGTTGCCTGTAAAGTCGGTTTTACGGGCGAAGATTTTACGTGACAACGTCTTTTTCTCGGTAGAATATTTATTGATATGAATATTATTAAATTGCACAATAGGAACAAGGAATTGAATGAAAATAAGAATTGCACAAATTTTAACTATAGAAATATATTTTGTTTACTAAAACATTGTACATAATTTGAAATTAATTAAAATTTTTTATTGTAAATGGTAAAGTTGAATAATAAAACATTTACTAAAATTGGAATTTGAAATTCTTGCTAAACACAGTTAAATTCTAACTCCGCGCGTGGTGATTGGTCGGGTTAGTTCGTTTGTTTGGTCGCACTGTTATGACAGGTTAGAGGTAATAATTTGTTATTTTAAATGTTTGACTAGCAATACGCTCTGTTTCTTCTCAATCGACTGAATTACGATTGATTGCAGAGTGATTTAAACTAATAATTTACTTAAAACTATCAACATTTGTCAATAGTATGACATAACCTATAAACTCAGTTTCTCAACTTTTGTGTCAATCTAACAATTAATCAATCAATCATAGTTTACGATAATGAAATATCAGTGTACAATTATTTACCTTTATTGTTGTAGTTGTTGTAAATGACGAATCTAAGCACTCCACATTTTCACGAATAAACATAGTTATCTGCTTTATTCCGTGCGGCGGACCCACAGTTATCTGCTTTATCCCGTGCGGACCCCGTGCGGCGGACCCACTGGACGGGCATCGTAACGTTACCGGGCGTTACACTTTTTTCATGAGTGACTCCGAGCCGCAACCTAATTTAAGACGTTGTCACGTCAAAAGGGATGAAAAAATTATGGTTGCCTGTAAAGTCGGTTTTACGGGCGAAGATTTTACGTGACAACGTCTTTTTTTCTCGGTAGAATATTTATTGATATGAATATTATTAAATTGCACAATAGGAACAAGGAATTGAATGAAAATAAGAATTGCATAAATTTTAACTATAGAAATATATTTTGTTTACTAAAACATTGTACATAATTTGAAATTAATTAAAATTTTTTATTGTAAATGGTAAAGTTGAATAAAACATTTACTAAAATTAGAATTTGAAATTCTTGCTAAACACAGTTAAATTCTAACTCCGCGCGTGGTGATTGGTCGGTTTAGTTCGTTTGTTTGGTTGCACTGTTATGACAGGTTTAGAGGTTATAATTTATTATTTTAAATGTTTGACTAGCAATACGCGCTGTTTCTTCTCAATCGACTGAATTACGATTGATTGCAGAGTGATTTAAACTAATAATTTACTTAACACTATCAACATTTGTCAATAGTATGACATAACCTATAAACTCAGGTTTTCAACTTTTGTGTCAATCTAACAATTAATCAATCAATCATAGTTTACGATAATGAAATATCAGTGTACAATTATTTACCTTTATTGTTGTAGTTGTTGTAAATGACGAATCTAAGCACTCCACATTTTCACGAATAAACATAGTTATCTGCTTTATTCCGTGCGGCGGACCCACAGTTATCTGCTTTATCCCGTGCGGACCCCGTGCGGCGGACCCACTGGACGGGCATCGTAACGTTACCGGGCGTTACACTTTTTCATGAGTGACTCCGAGCCGCAACCTAATTTAAGACGTTGTCACGTCAAAAACTAAATTAAATGTTAAACTCGATCGCTACATCTTTAAAATAATAATAATATTGAGTTAAAGTGCACATTGGTTGCATAAGAAACACGAGTAAGAGATTTTTGTATTCGCATAAACTTGTATTTAAGATCGTTGCATTGTTTCAAAACTGCATTTAAAAAGAAACTTATAAAAACAAAATGCTCTGTGTTGTTAAGACTGACGCAGAAATTCAAAACGGACAAAACTTTTGAATATTTAAACCTTTAATGACGTGCCATGCCGAAACAAATAGTTGTAATATTCAGGCTAATATTGAAAAAAAAAAGATTTCGCATATTTTTGTTCCTCTTTGAAGCTCATGTAATTTAACGAAAAGTAACTACACTGATCGATTTTTAAATTTAACGCTGTGTACCATTGATTATGACTTTTCTTAGTTATGCTTAACAATTATTCAGTAATAATACATTTTAAAACCTATAAAATCAGTTTTTCAAATAAAACAGCGATGATAAAGCATGAGCATACTATATATACTATATGTTCTAATACAGTCATGTCTAAAAGTATTTTATGAAAAGTTTTACCGTTCAAGCTCCGTAAATCTGATTAATAATTAGACCTAAAGTGAACCTCTTATAACTTTTAGCACCAATAGTATATTTTTCTTGAATTAATTTTCATCTATTATGGGCTGAGCATTATCAAAACCTATCACTAGAGGGCCTGGAAATACTTTATTTGTCTGTCTGTCTTTATGTATGTCCGTACGATATCCCTAGATCAAAATGAAATAGACTTGAAATTTTTGTGTTCTTAATATGTCACATCAATATCTTATAGGTGGATTGAGTTTGTTTACAACTTTATTCGTTCTGCAATTATTTGTCACCTGCAAGAACTATATAAAAATATTGGCTAAAGCACAGACAAATTCAAAAACGTTACATACAAAATTATCTAATTATAAAGTCCTTATGTAAAAATGAAACTTCATGGCAAATTTCATGTCTATAGGCCAGTGTGTTTTTTTATATATTATGCGAACATACCTACAAAGAGACATACAAACAGCAAAACAGAAATTATATTTACCAGCTCCACGAGTGTTAACCTTTGCTAAAGCTCACCCAATAACCTTTTAGAATATACTAATAATGCGTTAAATTTAAACTTACATGAATTTTTTGTATATAAATATATCAGTAATAGTGAAATATACATTAAAAATAAAGAGATATTAGAACAAACCCTGTAATCACTGGACTACTCTAGGTATATTCTACTTGGCAAATTCTCCAAGCCACTTCATAAGAGGGCAATAACACCTTTATATATATATATATATATATATATATATATATATATATATATACTCGTATATATAAATTTCAATAAACATTGAATCGCAAAAAGTATAATAATACATCTATATAAACATTAATACAATTCGTATATATATATATATATATATATATATATATATATATATAATCACATAATTGTGTAATACAAAGTTATCATAAAAGAATGGTGCAGTTTCGGTAATCTTGTAGGAAGATAGTAGAGGAATTTCTAGATGTTATATAAATATCTCTGAAAGTCTACAACCCAAAAGTTGGTGTATAAGCTGTTCTAACAACTAAATCAGTCCTTGTATTATTGTTGCGGTAGGTTTTGTGAGTTACTATGTTCTCAGATAAAGATTATGCAAAGTGTGTTGAACAAATCACACATTTGAAGTCCTGGGAAGATCATCTCTCGCTGAAGTGTTGAATTCCTCAAAGGTATTGCACAAACAACAGCTCATAAAGTTTTACATAAAAAATACCTACTCAAATTACATGCTTATAAAATCCAGATACTGCAGGAATACAAACCCAATGATGCGTAAACCATTACAATTTTGCTATTGAAATTTTGAACAGAATAAGTAAATAGGTTTCATTTTTATTTATATACATTTTACAGACAAAGCTACTTTCCATATGAATGGACACGTTAATAGACACAATTCTCGAATATGTGGCTCTTAAAACCCACACATAATTGTTGGGAAACATGATTCACCTAACATTAATGTTTGGTGTTGTTTGATGAAAAATCGCGTAATGGGGCCATTCTTCTTTGCTGAAAAAAAACCAATAATGGAGATGTGTATTTTGACACGTTAACCATTTATTGCTTTCCTGAGCTAAATTAACTCGAAAACATTCATTAACTTCATTTCCAACACAATGGTGCTTCCCCACACTTTAGTGCATTGGTCACGGACGCTTTGAACGAAAGATCTGGAGATCAATGGAAAGGCCGGCAAGGAGTCTAGACCTTATGACACCTTATGATTTTTTCTTATGGGAGTATATAAAAAACGTTGTTTCTGAATAACATAAAACACAGGATTAATGTATCAATGACAACCATAACCGAAGAAATGTTTGGAGAAAAGTTGAGCACCGTTTGGACATTTGTCGAGCGACGAAGGGCGCACAAATTGAAATGTATTAATTTTGTCAACAAAACTGTTTCAGACAACAAATGAGATAAATACACGACATTAGCTGTAAGTAATTCGGGTTTCCTTTAAACCATGTTCTAAACCGCACCATTCTTTTATGATAACTGTGTATAATCCATAAAAAATAGCAAGATGTATATGAAGAGAATTAAATTTAAAACGTTTTGGATTTTTAACTAAAAGTATAATAATATTAATCTATATACTTATAACAATTAATCTGTTGACTTTAAAACTCTAAAACATATTTTTCTTGTTTGAAGAATTAAGTATTATTTTAAAAAAGCCAGATTTTGTGTATAAAACGTATCAAATTATGTAAACCTTATACCCTTACGGGACATGTTTAAAATTGTATTTCATTTTAAATAAAATTGCAATACAACTTAATGACAATTTTATGTCCACTCTTGTGCAGTGTTATAATATGATGTTTGAAATCTGTAATTTTTACAGGTGGATTAGCTAGAACTGTACTTAGTATAGTGGGTTAATATTGAAAAATACTGCCATTTATACTTGTCATCATTTTAATATTTCTTAAACGAATGTCATATATATATATATATATATATATATATATATAAAATAACATTTTATTATTATGGAGATAAACCACTACCTATATAAATTTATATCTAATAACTTCGTAGTGATTTTTTGTTAGTTCCTACTTTTATAAAAATCACACTGACGTCGTGTAGACCCAAGAGTCAATTGTGCGCATGTAAACACATTGCGTGCTTCATAAAAATAAATGTAATAAAATTTTTATTTCTTGCTGCTATCGGTCAACTTTTCATTTAAATGTTATATGAAATTAGTAATTAACACAGTTGGAACGCGTCAATTTGGCTTCTCTTTAAAAATGTGATGTTTTCTACAGTATTATCACTATTGCTATAATATATACTAACAATTTCGATATATCAAAATCCTACCAAATGATGATCTGATTATTCAGTCATAAGAGCACTGTTGGGCGCTCTGTTGCTATTTTAGGAAACTGTAAGTTCTCATGGACGCCACTGCAGCAGCACCTGCCGGATCGTTATATAGTAGCTCTTCAAAATGAGGTAAACATTTTAACCATCGAACTATTCCAAATAAAAAGGAATTAGTTTCTATTGTTTTATAGAATATGAAGAATGGTACCAAATCAGTAATTCCGGACAGGTATATAATGAGAAATAACATTTAGATTTAAAAATTGTTATAGTACTATTTTACACAGTTACATAACACAAAGTTATTACCAATAATTGCTATACATATTTTTTTGTAAAACGTTGTAAAATATAAATAAAACGTTATTTCTAAATGAAATTTAACCATGTTATATTATTTCTTATAACTAAATAAATGTTTTATTTCAATTTGTTAAAAATATATCAAAATATCTAATTGAGAGTTAGCCATTAAAGTTAGAAAACGTTACCAGCATTCATTTCCCCATTCATTTAAATACTAAATAATCTAATTCCAAAAATGTCATATGCAGATGAAATTTTACAATTTGCAATTCTGCAAATTAACCTATTTATATTAAGTTAAAATAATATGAAGCGGATTGTCTGTGACAGTTTGATTTATTACTGAAAGTAGGATTTGCAACCAGTTTAATTCAAAACAGAACCACAGGAACCTGTGAATTTATTTAATTTCAAATTTAAACGTTCTAGTCAATAATGCAATGAAAATGATTATATTAAAATTCGCCGTTTTCCACTCATATTCATCAGATCACTATGATAATCATCACAATTATGAATAACAAGTAAAATTCAATTACTGGAAAGATGAAAATAATTTACACCTTGTTATCTTATTACTTCGAAATTTTTGGAATATTTTAATAAAACTATGTTTATTTTTCTGTTAAGAATTAAGTGGAAAGATCGCAATATAGTGTTGATTATGATTTTAGGAAAGTAAATGTTTGGTGCATATTTTCATACTGAATATTTGCTTATTTAAGTGCTTTTAAATGCGATTAAAATACACATGTATGAATACATGTACGCATATTGTATATTAAACTACATAATGATCAAAACTATGTTTATATTTGTGACTTTGAATCGTTTAGAGGGTTTGGTGGGAGCAAGGAATTATTATTTCTATTATATTTAAAGCAATAAACTTCATTTCTGAACTCTGGGAGGCGTAGGGGTATGATTTCTAAAGTAAAAATATATTGCTAAATGAAATTTTAAAACGTAAAACTTATTATGATGGTAAAGAGTCCAATATCCTGTTGACCTACAAATTCTACAGCTTTTTTATCTACATGTATGGAATGGGTCTAGTGTAATTTAAACTCTAAAGGCAATAATATAAATAGCTAAACTAATATAGTAATATACAATTTGCAGTGGAAAAATGTTATTTGGATATTTGGATATTTGTGTGTAAGTATTGCTTTGTGTTCAGCACGGTATATGTATTAAAATGTACAATAAATAAATAAAAAAAAAAACAGCCATAGATGAAATGATAACAAGAGAAGGAGAGGAACGGTATGCAGTGGACCAGTCGGCACGGGCTGTTCGGTGTAGGGGCGCAATGACACGACTGGCTGGGATTAGGCGAGTTGTGGAAGCGGCATGGAATATTCATGAGGCTGAGGCCACTTTGAGAAGTGGAGCTGCTTCTTGTCTCCGTGGCACCGGGCCATACCATCACCTAGCCTCTACAGTACAATAATAATTAGACAGGACTACAAACTGCTATGCTCTCCAATAGTCCATCACATACAGTATACTTATACTTTATTTGTTTATAATGTTGAAACTACTCTAATAGGATTCTGTATGTACTAAGTATTATGAAATGATATAACATTGAACATTCATAACAAGTGTTGCCTGCAACATTTTAGAGTTCTGCCCCATAGCGAAAGTATAGTTTCAATACCCAGGATTATGAATACACATATTTCAATGACAGAAGGAGAAATTTTTAGTTACGATTTTATTGTGAATCATTTATTAAACTTACACACTTTAAATATGTACAATATTGTTATCCATGAAAAAGATAAAAAGCTAATTGTAAGTTCGTTAGTAAAAACCATTCAGCTCATAATATTAACTTGGTTTTGGGATTAAACTTTAACTGATTAGGTAGTAATTAGTTGTTTTAAACTAATAAAAAATACTGACATAAAATAAAAATTTTAAACTTTGAATCCCATAGTGCAGAACTAAGTATTAATAATCAATACAAGTCTCATATGTTTTTTAAGACATTTTTTCAGATTCCAAATAAATATATTAAATCATACATACCGAAAATTACAGTTTATTGATAAATTTTAATGTACGTGTTCATGGTACATGTTATATCGGTACTCACTGTTAATAGGTTAAATAGATTTTCAATGGTTCTAATTTTAATTTCATTGCGAGAAGAAGCATATCTTTTTAAGTCAATTATATTTAACACATAATATTCCGGTTTGACTTGATGCTACGATAAAAACAATATCTCAATACATGGCCAGAGAAGCCTACTTGAGTCAAAAACTGTCTCATATCAGCAGTTATGCCAGTCTAAGTTATTCTATTTCTGGCATAAGCGTCCACTTACAACCATTACAATATATCTTCTGTGTAAGTTACGTTTTCTAGTTGCCCTTTTTCCGATGAACAACCTACGGGAAAGTAATGTATATACATAAATGCGTCTGAAAATTCTACTTCGCTGAAAAAAATAGTTCCCACTAATGTAACCTATTTCCAGTGGTGCCGATTGTCTGCTGAGAGCATTATACACGTGTGTGTCAATTGTTTTCTTTCTATACATACATATATATATATATATATATATATATATATATATATATATATATATATATATATATATATATATATTCTAATAAGACACATAATTTGTGTATGAAAAACATTCCTCATAGAAGTTATTATACGTTTAATTATAAAATCTCAATAACATCGCGATTACATTTTTCAAATTAATTTCAAGTTTAATGTGAACGTCACTGTCGCTCAAGATGAGGAAAATACACTTGACAGTTATATTAATAAATATAAAGAAGGAAAGCAATATTAAGAAGGATTTGCACTGCTTTGTTATCATTTAAATTAAATGCCAGAATCGTCAAAATGTTTTGTAAAAGCACCTGACAACTTGTCAAAGGAGTTGTTGTTTCTTTGTTTACTCCCCTTTAAATTTTGGATAGCCTCCAAAATATTCGCGTTGGAGAGTTTAACCATTGTTAAAATGTTTCATGTACCGTTTATGTATATCCTAATTTGTATATTACGTATACATCTTTATTTGGGGTTTACATAAAAACTATGTATTTTTATTTAACTTATTCCTAGTTTACATATGATACATTGCAGGTAAATACGTATCTGGTAGGCTGACAAATACAGAGACGAGTAGCATTTAAATGCTCAAATACAATTTCGCAAACTGTCACGCGCAAACATCTATCGTATCAGTGAGTCTTGTGGTATGTTTGTACTCAGGAATTGATATTTCCACATCCCTCCACGTGCAGCAGCGCTTTCTGGAATGTCTATTACATTGATTTGTAAGTGCCTAACATGTAAACGGTTTATTTGCTTCTTACCAACCCCCACCCCCTAATATCTTTGATAGTACAGTGGTTTTAGAATAAAGTGGAAAGGTTGGGCGTTGCCTATTTGGAAGATAAACTGTAAATTTATACAAAAAACTTCGTTGAAACATTCAGTTTTTATATTGAAAAGAATTCCGCAGGCAATATTGTTATAAATATAAGAGTAGTATACATTAAACATATTTTATCAGTTCTACCTTATTCTGTTTTAAGATAGACAAATAGATTGAGTCACGTTATCTTCAGTGTTGTTATCTTCCTGGTACGCGGTAAGTACCATGTCTCTCTTCTTATTTAACGATCTTATATCACTACAAATTAATTGACTCTAAGCGATCCGTACGAATCTATGTTAAATGGATATCTCTAAAAATAAATATTTCATCAGATATTAAGCATACACAGAATTGGAGAAGATTGTTAATATTACTTATTTTATAAAATTTCCTTAGTATGAATTTGAGTACTAATTGAAATACGTATAATGAATATCAAAACAGCCGTTTAAGTTTGATAAGCCTTATGTCTTCTATGCGTTAACCTTCTTTCACAGCGGGCTTTGAACTCCTATGAAGTCTTATCTTGAGTGCCCTCGGGTCGCTGCATTTGATGTTGACTGGAAGAAGAATCAAGAGTCTAGGTCCAGCATATGATGGCTTCCTAGACAATCTTGAGGTTCTCTGTAAGGAGGGATTGTAATTAGCAGGGTTTTGGTGTTGTGTCCATGTATATTTAAATTTATTAGCAGGTTTAGGTTTTTTAAATGACAACAACCTTACAGATGTAAATGGCAACCAGTAGAAGGGTTTGAAGAGTTTTGAAGACGTCCCTGCTACTATCTTGCTGAGTGTGCTTTTGTGTACCCGTTAATATTGTTTATGACGTAGTAGCTTAACAAATTTTGCAACATTATTTAATTAACAAATCGGCGCAATTAACTACTGCAATGTTTGCTACTTAGACATATACGTGTGTATATGTTGGATGAACATAATATAACCCTCTAACAGGGTGATATTTGCCTGTGTTTTATATCTTTTGTCTATACCTAAACATTTGAAAAAATAATAAATCATACTACAGTTCTCTTCTCATACATTTTACCGACATACAACGACTCGTAAAATTTAGATTGGGTTTACTAATATTACAAATCTTACAAAATCTACATTTAAATATTTGAGTTTAGTATGAATTCCTTCTACCAATATTTTTCATTTAACCAACGAATTAAAACTTCAGATAAAGAATTTCATGTAGTAATGGGAGTTCTGTCACTTGCAGCATTCTTGGGTGTGTTTTTGTTTATTGAATCCTAGTGATTTTCTTCACAATATCCAGCCCAATAAAGCTTTTCCGCGACGGTTTAGTGTAAGGCTTTAACTTTCAGAGCATCGTACAGCCACGTTAAATGGTTGGTATCTTTTGGAATTACTATAACTGACTTTACAGTTGTATACATATTAGACCCCATGAAATGTTGTATTTTTCCTTTTTCGTAAATTAGGACATTTAACAATGCACATAAATTAATAATAAATAAAAAATCAATAAATCCACTAATTAATGCAGTTTTAGGTTGTAAATGCCTAACAAAATGGCTCTAGATGTAGTTGTAATAATAAAATAAAATTCTTATTGTCATTTTAAACAAGTAACCTATGAAAACACTCGAATAGATACCTCTACAAACGGTGAAAATGCGTCACAAGTTAGCAAGTCGGCATACAGTGACGCGGCTGGCTGGGATTAGGCAAGTTGAGGAAGCAGCGTGGAATATTCATGAGTCTGTGGCCACTTTGAGCGCAGCTTGAAGTCTCTCTCCTAAGTTCAAATGTGTACTGGTTAATTTAGTAAATCGAAATAGACTTAATTAATCCCACCATTACCGAATCGAGAGGCACATTGTTGTTCTCATAGTGTAGTTATCAACTTTGTAAGTACTTACTGGCTAACGTTACTTACTACATAAAGCCGTGTTCTAGTTTATTCAAAAAGTTTAAATTGAAGTTACGAAATTACAAAAAATACTATTACATACAGTATAGTACAAAACCAGAGTAATTACTAACCTGTCTCTAACATGTGGTCACTTAGTTAATCTATTATGTTGTAGTTAATCTCAGAAATAAGTGAAAGGTAAGTTATCATAATCGGTTCCCTTTAAAATGTATAAAACAACTATGCAGGAAATCCTAATTTCCCGTAACATTTAATGATTTAAAAAATAACGGAAACAATAACATTTCGAAAACGTTTAATCACATTAGTACATAGATTATACAAGTCTCGTAAGCAATAATTTTATTGCCCATTGGTTAAGAAGGTTCCTTTATTTTAAAATAAAAATAAGGAACATCTATCAAATTTTTCCTATAATAATAGTATTTAAATATTGACATATTCACCTTGTTTCATACAAACAATAATAAAAATAATGTAATTACCGGTACAACTACGCATTTTCTGCGAGTAAAATGCAGGTCGGTAAAAACTACATGACATTCGTAGTGGTACACTAAAAATGAATAGGTTGTATTGGGACATATCTTCATAACCATAATTTAAATTTTTGCACACCTGTCACATTTTGCAACTTAATTTTTGTTGATCTATTTTTCATTCTTATAATAATAGTCAAAACAAATGAATAATACGCAGTAGGTAAATACTAATATGTCCACAGAATATTTCACATTTATGGGATCGTTCATGAAAATTGGGCGTCCGTACCAGAAAACATGAATTCTAATTTAGAGATGTAGCCTTGAAAAGTGTTTTATAAATATGTATAACACAATATAAATAAACCTTTTAACACTTTATTGTTGTTGTAAACTTTTATTTTTGTTACAATGTACATTTCGAAATCTGTGATTTCATCCTCAGGTAAGGATAATACTAAGGGTAAGGAAATGTACATTGTAACAAAAATAAAAGTTTACAACAACAAAAAAGTGTTAAAAGGTTTATTTACATTGTGTTATACATATGAATTCTAAGTTATGGTTTTGAGTACTAAGAAATCTTAAAAATAAAATAATTCATACATAATACGTTCTGAAGTAAATAGATCTAAATAAACTGGCTGAAAATTTCTAGTCACTGGTAATAGCTTACTATATGTATTCTAGTGAAAAATATAGTTTGGCCATTTTGTATGAGCGATATTAAGTTACATATCGGCTTACCAGAACGTTTTACAATTAGTCACTATTAGATCGCGCTTCGCTATATTTATTATTTTGTTTTGATGTACATAGTAATATAAACTCAACAAATTACTACAGTATTAGTTTTAATTATTAAAAATTTATTATTTACAGGCTTTTTTATTGTTAACCCGGGAAGGAAATATTCGTGTACTGTTAAATCAATAAAATAGATTGTTTTATCTTTAAAAACAAAAAAATTACTTTGTTATTAACACAAGTACGCTCTTAAGCAAAATTATACTGACAATTTAACTCATTTGTAATAGATCTTTACATTTTTAAACTATCCTTACACAGTTAGCAAGATATCCAGTATGTCTCATTGTAAACGAAAATTGGTGACGTTTGTGTTAATAAATTTTAATTCTATTAATAGAATTTACAAATATGATATTAGCTAATAATGGGGAAAAAAATCAGACACGTTGAATTAAATTAGAACGCTCCAAAGCTTCAAACATCAGAAGAAGAAGTGTTATTGATAACTGTCGCATGCCGGTTACTGGGTCGTGAAGCTTATCGTAAATAATTGGTTTTCAACTGGAGACCTTTATAGGATTAACGTAACAAATGTTATTCTTGTGTCTGAGGGAAAATTTACAGATGTTCTTTACAAAATTATCTTATCAAGAGCATTTAGTTTTTCGACTTTTCAAAATAAAATACAGCGTATTAATTGAAAAAAATAGTGTAATTTCTAATAAAGGTAATAATTAAGATATAAAATAACTTACTTTTCTTCTTAACATGAACATTTTACATAATTCCTTATTTCTAGAAACAACGTACTAATCAATAAAGCTAGTTATCCAAAATTATTGTATTAAAATCATTTTACGTGCTGAATACATTTTTCATTATTGGAATGCTAAACTAGAACATGCCCGTGTGTTTAGAAAAAAAAACTGATTTTGAACGAAAAGTATTAGAGTATACTTTAAAAATATCCCGTTCGAAAGAAAAGTAGATTTTATATGTAACCGTTAATTTTCAATTTCAAACTGGAGATGTATTATTAGTTTAAATAATTAAAATGCACAACATTAATGAAGCAGTAACTCTTAATATTTCATGCTAATCATTAAGTAGTCACTTACATAAATGTGAAATATTACAACAGAAATATTATTATAAGAATATATATTTATTTCTCGTAATCTAGTTAGGAATAATTAATCTGAAATTAAGTTCAACCTTCTATAACTTTAAATGACCACGATCTTCAAACTATAATAGTTATCGAAATTTTATTAAGAATAAATGTTGGTTAAACTAGCGTAAACATTTTTGTGAAAAGTGTTAATTTAGATTTATGTTACGAAATATTCCGGAGAGTTTAGCGTAATTAAAAAAGACTGCCATATTATAAAGTTTTATTAGTTAAGATTGGCTAACACACTTGACTAGGCTATAAGTAAATACTACCTGTTTAGCAAGTTTAGTCTGAGTCTGTTAAGAACCACGGTACTGATCATTTTTACAATTATTCTAAATTGTTGTATAATACTTTAAACTAACCCCGCTTTCTGGTATATTACGAAATATCAAAAATATCTCTAAAGAAAGATAATTGTACATGACCTGAGAATTCAAAAGCACTCTTTTTGCGCTATAATACTTAATAACTTATATATAACATCATTCTTCTTCAAAGTTTAAGTGGCCGTCATCTGGCAAGGGAAATAAAAAAAATGTACACTTAATGTGCACATTTTAGTTAAATATAAAACTTTAAGGCAGTTATCGTATTCGTCAGCTTGCATTATATTGCATAAACACATACACACACGGGCGCGCGCGTAATGCCTACATTTTCTGATTATATCGGTTTTGGAATTTAAATGTTTAATCAAAGAAAATGCATAACATTTTCCGTAATTTTTGTCATAAGAGCGATTGCAATAGATATATTGGTATGATCTCAACTAATAGATATTTGACGGTTAAATAATATATAATCCAATATATTCGAACCTTCTAAACATATTTCAACTATAAGATTCTTTATGCTCTGGTCTGTTATACTTAGTCAGTGACAAATTTACAAGATTAATGCAGGGAGTACTGGTTTAAAGATAAGTATAAATAGAGATTTATTAGATCACTGTAATCAGTAAATACGCGCACGTATAAAGGAGGTAATGGCAACGGTAACTGGTAAACAGGTTGTGGTTGTCTGGTATATTGAAAGTAATGGCTGCAATAACGACGGGCTCGGAGGCGCTAACTTAGACTTATGTCCGATAGAGAGCGCACGACTGCCACCTATGTTGCCATACTTACCGCTAGTTCTGGCGTGTAGTGACATGAGCGGGCCTTTGACCTTCATATTTAGATTACTAAACTCTCGATTGCTTGGAGTTTATTGTTTGTTACATATATTTGTTTCTGCAACTCTGCAACTCTTCTTGTATTTCCGTATAATTAACTCATGTGTGTACAAGTACTATAAGAACACTATATTAAACGTGTTTTTGTATATTTTTCAAGCAAGTGAAACTGATGACATGAAAATCTCTCATACATTCCTATGATTCGTTAAGTTTCCATATTTTATTCTGGATTTCAGGAAAAACGTTTTTCTGGCTATTAGGATTTAAAGTATAATAAATTTATATAAAATGCCAATTAAACTTTTTAGTTTAAAAAGAAACTAAATTTCAAATGCACTCCCTGATATATCTGGGTAGTTCATTTAATAACGTTTAAGGCTAGATATATATTAGGCTAGAAGGCAAAATTTCGAATAACATTTTTGGATACTTAAATAATATTTTTTTATTTATTTTTCTACCTCGACAGCTATTAGTTAGTCCTGAATGACTAACCTTTGCTACAAAAAGATTAGTCAGGGCGTCTGGACGTAATTAGATGGAGACACTACCTCCCGTCCTTCCTTCCTCCTCCCTTTACTGACCGGTGTTGTTAGTAGCTTTATAGACGTTCATGGTGGATGATAACATAGATATGCTTACTTATATTAAGTTTGTAAACTAAGATTATTTTAATATCCGCATCTTGATTTGAAGTGTCTTTCACAATATGACGAGTTATTTACTATAATTGGTTTTAAACAATTTTCTCTTTTTTATTATTATAAGTTATTTGTGTTCTGTATTCTTTTAATATTTCATCTATTTGTCATCATCAAATAGGTAAAACATATAAAGTGTTGTATAATTAACAAAATAAATAAATATATAAACACAATAAATTTTAGTGTCAACTAGCTGATCATTATTTAGCACATGCAAAAACTTCTTTTTTTATTTATTCCTCTGTAAAAAGTTAATAAATCCAAATTATAAAATGTATATATGAAATTTTATCAATAGCTAATATTATAAGTTTATAGATAAAAACGCAATATGTAGGAAGAAATAAACGTTACTGTAAAAGTTACTATACACCTCTCGAAACAAGTCTAAATTATAATATGTGCTATATTGAACATACATTTAAACAACAAAATATCTCTTATTCAGTAAAAACAGCAATTTTGACTTCAGCACTAACCGATGTGTTTATGCAATAGTGTCCAGTAGAATTTTGTAACATACCTTCTGATAAATTCCATATTCCTTTTAAGAATAACAATTATTAAATATTTTTTCGGGCCAATTTATTTTGAAAAACTAACTTATAATCTCTAATTTTTACTGATATCTAATTTTTTTGGATGATATTTGTAGGCATATAGTTTAGGATATATATTCTTTATATTTAAATTATGTCTCATTTTTATGACCATTTCATAACTAAGCTATGATGTGTTGAAGTGTGGAGGAACACGAACAAACCAACAAGATTAGAGATAACAACGAATTATGGCCTTATAAGTTTATACTTTTGAAGTCTTTTATCTATAATTAAAATTCCACTGAACAAAATTAATACCAGTTTTTACAGTAAACAAAGAACTGAAACTGACTAACCAGACATAGAAAATTGCAAACAGAATTAGCTATGGGAACATTGGTTTTTCAACAGGTGTCTTTGCCTACATTTTACAAATAGAAAAACCATTCACTATAATAAGCTGATAAATAGGTTCATAACAATGTATAAAATAGCTAACAATTAAATTGAAGTATAAGTATATTACTAAAAAAAATCACCCTGTATAAGTAAATTCCCAATAATATATGCTAAAAAAGTTGTCTATAGAAGTTTGAGGATTGATGGCAAGTCTAGATGAAGCGCCTAGAGAGAGTCGACCAGCAATGCTTTGAGGCGTCTCAGGTTTTGAAGTGAAGGGAGGCCCTCTCGGGAAAACCATGCCCTGACGTGGCCCCACTCTAAGGAATAAGCCGATTAAAAGAGGTCCCGGCTGCTTGTACCACACAGAGCCGGCGTAGGTGATGTACGGCCATATGATCAAGGTATAAAGGAGCAGCTTGGTGAAGGTGGTAAGCAGCGAGGTGGAGCAAGAGACGAAAGCCACCCTGGTCAGCACCATCCCGAATTACCTTGTAGACGTAGTCCATCGGAGTCTGTCACTCTGAATAGTCAGGACTTCCAGGATTTACGTAGTTGCCATTTTGTTCTTTATAAATATAATCATTTAACTGATTGGGCTCGTACGTAATACAGCCTTATTATAGATAATGTTATTAGTCAATTTCATTACAATTTATCAATAAAAGAAAAATTTACTTTAGATGTAGAAGTTTCGAAGACGTGAAAGATTGATTGTAGGCCCTACTTTAGCTGATGCATATCTTCATTTGATATATTAATTGATTATTTAAGTTAATAAACATCATTTAACTTAAATAATCAATATTACCCTTCTTAATAAATTATGTAAGTTCTAATAGTTTTGAATACATAAGCAAAGATAAAACAAAAAAGAATCATTGGGAACTTCACAAAATATTTGTGGAAATCCCCACAATATTATCTAAGCAAAACTATTCGACCAATCCTGATAACATTTGTAAATATTACAAAGCTCTTGATCTAGTATTCTAAGTGTTGTTGTGTAACAGCTGAGTAGAATCGTCCTGGTCGTATAATATTCTTTTATCAGTGGTCTAACATCTATGATTATACGAAAAGGATTATTAGAAATTAATACTAGAGTGAAATTACACGTAATGAAGGAACATCCCGCTGCTGTTATCTTAGCTCATGATGTTCGTTCAAATTACTCCTCAGTTGATTTCTTGTTTATAGGCCCTTGAGAACAATTACCATATTGTAGTTTGGTGGTGGTTTCCATCTCTCCAGTGTATCTATATTGTTTAATGAACGAAACCCATTTCTATAAAATACGATCACACGTCAACTGATTTTGCTTTATAAAAACCTATACCAAACACCTCTTAAGAGAAGGCATAGCTAAATCTAGTCAATCTCCATTGAGAGCCCAGGCTTTAGTTACATTAAACCCCAACTACTCGTACAAGAAAAGAATTGTTGTTGATCACTTGTAAACACTCAATCGCTATACCTTACAGTGCATATAAATGTGCAACCTGACTTGCTTACTCAACTGGAGGAAGGTAAGACTTTAATTCCACCTCCCATTTTGATCGAAACTTTTGAGCCAACTGAATCTAATTCTGATGGATTGAGAAGAAGCACTCTGGATAAAATTCCCCCCACTTCTTTGACCACTACTTTCTAAAGTAAATAACAGCATTTTATATACAAGATACTAGTGTTTTAATGTTCTTAATGTTGTGCAATGTTCTTTTATATGATTATATATGTGCTTTTTGGATAATAATTTAAAAGGGGAGAAGGAAGTAATTGGAAAATATACATTTTGGATGAGCTGATGAAGTCGGAAAGACTGAGGGCGAGCAGGTACCTGTTATTTAATGTTGAGACCGGAGCTGAAGAAGATTGGGGCTGTGAGTAGCAGGGAAACGGCCCAAGAATATTCATGAGGAAGATTTTAAGTAGCCATACCTGAACCACACCTACCACTTGTATTGTGTGCTACACCTCATACACACTGAAAACTTTCTAAACTAATTTGTGTTAGTACTTCGTGTCGGAACTTATGAAAATAGATCCATAGCATATTATCTTTTTATGAAATATTACGTTCTTCGTCTACTTAATTTTACCCTGCGTTAAAGCAAATTAAATAATTTTTTGTCGTAAAACCACATGGTCAGCCAATTTAACCACTTTAACAGAGAGTTCACAGAAAGAACATGTACCAAAAAGTACAGGTAAGAGCAACATTTATAAATTGTTACACATATTTTTGATTATTATGACTTATTTTCATAAGCTATCTTTGTATCAGAATTTTGTACAGAAAATAAATTTATAAAGCGATGCATGTGTTATACTACACCATAAGAGTTCATAAAAACTAGCTGGATATTGAACTCATTGTGTAGTTGTTAAATAAAACGGTGGCAAAATGATAAAGCTGCATCCACATATTTTGTATTGTTTAAACTTAATACAGATGCAAATGGACTATAGGTGTAAATATAAATTGAAATTCGGATTGAAACACCGTACTGTATATTTTTAATGTAAATTTACCTGTATCATGCATTAATCACTTAATATAAGAGCTTGTTTTACGCTTTAACATTCAACATGTAAATTTATATTCATACTGAATTTAGTAATGGCAAGAAAACCATTACTATACCACCTAAATAATAATTTTATATCGTACGAAAAACTGGATATGTGTCTTACTTGTTTACTAGAAACGTTGCTTTTTGAAGTCAAGTAAAATAGTAATATATTGCTGGCTCAAGAGTATATTAGCCATTTCAAGAATTTTGCTTCAATAGATTTTGTTATTCTACCTTCTCATAACGCCCCTAGAACTACTTTTTTCCATTTAAAAACCTCATATAATAAAGAAAGTAGATGGTTTAACGTAGATTACTGAGGAACGTTATGTGCGTTTAAGTATGTATTACTTGAACGTACGTACATCACGAGTAACATCAACACAATAAATTAAAAGTAAAATTTACTCCAATCGTGAAATGGAATGTTTAGCTTAGAAATAGTGTCTTATAATTTCTCAGAACCAGCAATAATCATATTGAATGACACCAATCTTTTTTAGTTATTTTACTAGATATATCTTCTATCATGTTCGTAGCCTGAATGTTAGAGAATCCTATCAGTAACTCGAGGGACTAGAAATGGTTATTATCCTGAATCACATGACATATACATAATGAACTGATAAATGGCTTTTAAATTAAATGAAGCATCATTTCTATAAATGCAACATTAAGCTTTGTTGTAGCGCGGTTCCTCAGTGGGATTTAGCCGAGTGTCTACTCATCGTAATATCTTGATAATAAAATTTCAATATATTTACAATTACATATATATATATATATATATATATATGAAAAGAGCGAAGCTTGTTACGCGACATATTATCTAAAGGCTATTTTATAAGCAATATTTAATTCTTGAACTGTGTATTAACATTAACTTTCTGGGCAAGTCACCGTCACAGAGAGAATAGTAAAAGATTTACTGTCTTTAAAAAATCTCAAATTGAGGATAATAAAGTAAGTGAGGAAGACTCATTTATTTAAAAGTGTATTGTCAACAATAAAAGTTGGTAATGAGATCTGTTCGCCGCTCGTCACTTCTTACCAACCGACAGAGGTAAGCCAAGCTTTTAAGTGAAAGTGCTTTTCTTAGTTCTAAGTTAATTACCCCTTTCACCTATAGAGAGAGTCGCTGTCAAGTTTATTGAGTTAAGTTCATCACTCACAGCGTGTTTGACAGCCACTCTATCTCTAAACTTGTGAAACAATCTCGTTCCCGAAAATCATCAAAGCTCTGGTAATAATATCATAAGTAATTACAACATCCACTTATAAATATGTTATATGTCACATTACAAAAACTTTCAACAAACGAAGTAATTTCATGAATTTGGCTTTTTAAGATAAGACTTATTTTTGTAACGTTTGCACGGAATAGGCTTGAAAAGCATGGTAATAGTACGCCAAATCTATTACGCCTGTTAAGGCTTCGCGAGCTTTCATGCAAAATTTCCAATCTCTAATTTTCTGAAAATGTAGATATCTTGCGAGGAGAGAGAGAAACAATAAATTAAGACAAAAAATACGTTCAGACACATTCCACTGTTGAACTTGCATCGTTGCATGTCACATTCTAATTAACCCATTAAAGCCCAACGGGTCGTTTTCGACCCATCTAAATACGTGTAAACCATTTTGTAGTAAAGCGTACTATTCCGTCTGTGATGTTTTTGTCTGAGAGTGTACTAGTCTATTGACCTTGAGAAAGGGTTTGGGGCCTCTTCCCTCACCCTTACTACTAATCGCAGTCTGCTACGTTGAGAGTTGCACAATACATAATGTCTGCTCCACTTCACAGGTTAGTTTTATACATACCATGTCCTTTTAAAATATATCTAATAAGTGAATATTACTATCAATATATGTAGTAAACAAAATGTTTATTAGTGGGATTCACGAAACTTACGACTTTTTACTATTACATGACAAACTATATTAGTGGGTCGAAAACGACCCGTTGGGACCAAGCCCATGGCATAGGCCTAACCTCAAACCTAGCATTGAATTTTTTTTCAAGTTAGTAAAAAAGTTAGTTTTTGTATAGTAAAAAGCGCACGGTGGTAAATTGAAATCAATATGTATACACATTATACATAAAACATTATAAACATTCATGTTATCTGCTTTTTCAACAGAAAGTGTTTTATTTTATTTTTAACTTTTGGGTTATTTCAGGATCGACAGTCCGCTTACGCTAGCTGAGATCCTAGAAGCCTTGGAAGACACTGCATCAGAATACACCGCAGCTGATATCTATATAAGTCAACAGTCAGACAACATAGTAACTGTCGCTTGGAAAGATAACAGTGTTGTCACACTATTGTCAATTGAGCATGGTGTGGCTCCTCTTGGTGAAGCTAAGAGATATTCAGTGACAGAAAGAAAGAAAGTTTCCATTCCTCAGCCATATCTTATTGCGCAATACAACAGGAATATGTGAGGTGTCGATCTAATGGACAATAATATATTGAACTACAGAATAGGCGTTCGTGGAAAACGGTGGTATATCCCAATCGTTCTCTGGCTTTTTGATGTTGTGATGAGCAACTCTTGGTTTCTGGCTCGCTCTCAAGGAGTTACTTTGGACAGTCTCAGTTTCCGAAGAAGTGTGGTCCAGGCTTTACTTAAAAAATTTGAACGTGCTCCTAAAGCAACTGGCCCTACAAGAGCACTGAAGAGAGCTTCAAACCCACTCTGTAGTGACCATGGACGTCATCTTACAGTGACAGGTCAAAGTAGAAGGAGTGTTGTATGTAAAAATAAAACTGTAAAAGCGTGCAAACGATGTGAGGGTCACTGCATAATACCTGTTTTGCAGATTTCCACAAAGAGTAATCATTTGTGTAATAAACATGTCTTTCAAATGTGTTTGTAAATAAAGTTTTCACTATATACATTTTATTGTGTTTTACTAAGGCCTTACTCCCAACGAGTCGTTAACGACCCATGTTAAAAAAGTACCAAAATGTTTAAAATAAATATTTTTTTGTCATATTAGTGTATATTAGATAAGGAAACATTGTTTTTTTTATAGTGAATAAAGTATTTTGAGAAAAAAAAGTTTTGGGCTTTAATGGGTTAATACGTAGAAATGAGGTTTTATGCCAGATTGAAAGTGTATACATTCTTGTTCTAGTGTATTAAGTTCGTTAAAATAGCAGTGCTCAAATAACAAAAGTTTCTACGCGCTAGGGAAGGTACTTCAACGCAACAGTGGGCTGAAATCAAATCTTGTCACTGACTGAACATTGAACTTCCACTCAATTATTTTAGTTCGTAACATAACGGCATGATTGTATATTTGTTACACTTATAGATATAAATTATTATTTATTTTTAATTGTCCAGGATATTCTTTTGAATTGTGCACCAAATGTTGCGTGAATTATAATTCTCTAGTTGAGAATACCGAATCATATCACAAAGCTTTTTTCGTAGGCTTACGTGTTCGTTAAAAGACTACCGTGCATGTTTTCAGTTATACGTTTTAAGAAATGAAACAAAGATAAAATCTTGGTATATTGGTAATGAAACAAAATGCTAGAATACACCAGTTAGGGTACTTTCATTAATTCTGAAGCAAACTTGCAGCTCCTGTAATGATTGTTAGTAATGTATAAATAAAACAATCCAATAAACAATATTTTAGCGTAATAATTGATAACCTAAATTCAATAATTTCTACTAAATCTTAAATAATGTCATGATGATATTTTTTTTAATTTTATACGATGATTCGCTGTTTAATAAGAGCTGATTCCGTTTTTAGTTTTTAACATTATGAGTGTAAAACGTCATATAATACAAGGATTAGCTGAAATCAAATTCAATCATATTACGTCTTTTCTAACAGTAAGTTCTAAGAGCAACTTGTGTACAAATTAGGTCTACTTTGTTAACTGAAGCAGCAGGCTCTATCATGAAAAACTAAACGAAATGGAGGGCAAAGTTATGGATTCTTTGTATATGAATGTATGGGTAGTAGACTCAATGGGATAAAGATATCATAGACTAGCTCCAAAGTGAATCCAAACAACAAATTTATATCTGATATATCCAAAACATTTACTGTCGATTATGAAGTGAAAATCTTTTATTTATAAATGACATAGGCCTTGGTTAAATATCTTAATTACAAGTGATCGTCGTCACCAACCTTTACTTTGCAATACCTGTATCTAACAGAGCCTCAGCTGTCAGATTTCGAAATATGTTATGTTTGTAGAAACTTAAAATAATTAAGTTTCCTCTTATTTATTTAGGGGTTTTAAATTCATTATAATTATGATATACAGATTATAACCACATGAACTATTAAAACTACTATACTTCATCATTTTACATTTTGATGCAAAATATATTTAACTTTTTATTTTAATTTATTGTGTTGATCAAGTTCCTTTACACCCAATTATAAAGCATTTAAAGCCAATTTAAGAAATTACATTTTTAGAGGATTAGTTTATAAGTGTGCTGAATTCCTATACTGAACATAAAGCATCCTAGAAATCAATCTTATCAATGTAAGAATAAAGTGCCATGCAATATTTAAAACCTAAAAATTCTCTTTCTCGACATATCATACTACATAAAGTATTTTGAATTTAATTAATTAAAGTGAGTTTAATTAACACTGCTTCAAATAACAATAGTGTACAAACCATCCAAGTAACATGTACCATTACTGTATTCAGTGCTCCTCACATAAATATGGAGCTTCATACATAATTTCGAGTTTATAGGTAAGCTTGTGTTTGAGTTATGTTGCGGACAGACAGAGAGACACAAATTACACTTAACCAACGCTCAATTTATAATAACATTTGTAGAAATGCAGAAACAATTATTAAATTAAGTAATTATAAAGTAGAACATATCCTTGCGTGATATTACTTCTACGTGTATTGTAAATTTAAATTGTATAATTATTATTTCATTTATCATTTGACATGATAGATTTTACTATGGTTTTTGCGAGTTTTGTATATAGTTGATTAATACGTAGTAATCACAATGAGATTTGTTCTAAACCCTACTCTCATACAAGAAAAATGCTATTGTTGTTTTTCGCTGTTTGTACAGGGTATACTTTTTTAAATAAATTACTTCACAACCTAATATATTGCAGAAAATTTATTACTTTCTCTTTAACAGACAATTTTACCAACACAAATACAATCAGGTGTATTTTACATGCCATATTGTAATTTATACATATCAGTTAACAGAGTTATTTCAATTTACATATTTTACTTTATTCATATTATAGTTCAGTGAGGTGTATTATAACATGCAAGCTGTCGTTTCGCAAATAATGTTTTGTCACTCAATCTCACTTTCAGCAACAATAAAATTATCCAGTAATATAGAACATTAGTGATATATGTACATCAGTGTTTTAAAAACTAGTTAACAATAAAAAGCAACAACATTGTCATTAGCAAGTACACGTTAAATGATCTATCAACTCATTAATAATTTATTAGTTGTATTCTTATAAATTGACTTTATAACAAAATCTTACCACAAAATATAATTAAACATAAGTACAAATTGTCCACAAATTTTAAATTTAGGATAATTACACAAATTTAAATATATTTGGACTATTTTAGGTTTCCTCCATTATAAGGAGAGCTTCTTATTCAATGAAATATAGATTAGTTAATATTTTAACATGAAAAACTATTATGTAACATCAATCCAACGTAGACGTTCAACAGTGCACTTCTTGACATAAACATTGTTAAAGAAAGAATAAAATGTTATGAGTGGGTTTAAATCTTCTACAACAAATTGTGGAACAATTGAAAGTTATAAACATTTTAAGAATGGTGATTATACTTACGAAAATTACACCTGCATTGCCAAACAACTTACGCCAATGATATGTAATACCTTGTGTTTAAAACAGTAAAATCATGTTTTATACGTCATATAATCGCAAGTTTTAAATTTATTTTACGAATTTTTGTAATTTTTATTAAAATATACAGGGAAATGAACATATTATTCAATATAAAGATTTCTACAACTATTAAACCAAATAATAAGGTAATACCAGGAATTTAATTGCTTTGTATTTTAGCCTATTATTCATGTATAAAATTTTTTACATATAGCCTACTAAAATGTAATATTTGCTTAAATTATAACAAATTAATGTTCATTTCAATATACAAATATACAGAACTTTCAATACTCTTTCAATAATATAATATAGATGTAGTTTAAAATCATTGTAACAAATTACTGAGCAATTATCAAAATATTGTAGTATTGTATAGAGCAGGTATATGGTTCAATGTCTAGTCATTTTTAGACTAATACATTGGAACATTACTTTAGGTATTTCTTAATGGAATGTACTATTGTGATACTCGAAAAATAGCCGTTTTTAATAAGATGCAAATTACAACTGAACCAAAACCCAAACTACCTTACTAAGACGTGTTGTTCGAGATTTTTCAAAAGGCATATTTATTGATCTAAAGGAATAAAAATCAATACGAAGCAAACTTCAAACATAAAACACCTCCATCTATATATATATAAATTAATAATATATATTATGTATATGTGTGTGTGTGTGTGTGTGTGTGTGTGTGTGTGTGTGTGTGTGTGTGTGTGTGTTTGCCGAGAATAAATTACAACACATTTGAAGATATTTACATTAAGAGGAGTATATATGTTTTCCATTTCTTTCTATTTCATTACAAAGTTAGATAGAACAATATATACTCTGGATGTAATTAAATACACCTAAAGGTTTACTTGAATTTAAGTATGATTTACCAATCAGGTCGTACATTTTCAAAACTGATAGCGTTAAGCTTTCTTCGGACGCTCAATTGTTCATATTTACAAATAATCTCACATTTATTTCTTTTATGTAGTTGCTATAGATGGATGAAGGTCTAAAAGGATTTGTAATGTTTCTTGCATATGCAGACAATAGCTGATAAAAAATCGTGTTATAGTATTTTTAAGGTTTTCATATTTTATTATAATTGTAAATTACCTATCGGGAATAATACCAAGTATTACAATATTTAACATCATTCTCTTAAAGTTTATTGAGTAAAATTTGGGCGAGTAATAGTTGAAGGGCCATTGAACATCGACAGAAACAGAAGTTGAAATTCGCGAAAAGAAGTTCAAGAGAAGAATAATAAACAATAGGAAACTTCTGGGAGTGGGAAACAGTCAACATAGTGATGATTGCTGTCTTGGTGCATTTTTTTCAATAGTATAGTATTCGGTAACATTTAATCTAGATGCACCTCAAGTAGTTTTTTATCAACTTTAGGTAGGCTATACATTGTAACAAGTGATAGAGATACATATTGATCATTCCTGAATCTCCTGCATTACATGGTGCGTAAAATCTTACATTTCTAAAGTTTGTTTACAATTTAACCTTATCGAATATGAGTTAAATTTTTTTTATTTATCACACTTTTATTTCATTCTTACCACAAATCTATAAAATAAATTGATTCAAAAGAGCATTAAGATACTGTCAATCAAAAATTTCAAGTCAGTAGGCCAAATTAATTCAGAAATGCCTTAGTACTTAAATGCTAGATGGCCATCCATACAAATAACATCTCATGAATAAAAGGTGTAATTATATTCCCCTTAACTTTTACGATTTATAAAATAGCTTATCTAATAGCAAATTATTATAACAGTATTCTTTTGATATATTTGTGGACAAATTAAACGAAGAATATTAAACAAAGAGAATATATCTGGGTGATCGGAAGTTTTATTTGTATTGTACAAATTAAGATATTTTAATTTTAAACTACATCTGTAATTTTCAACCATCATACCATTTATTTCTCACAACGTGTAAAATACAGGTGTTTTTGTATCTATTTTTCATATCAACTTCAATTATTTATGTAAATACATCATCAAACACGCTCAGTGTCAAACAAAATTATCCAATTGACCAAAATGTTAATGATGTGTAATGGTTTTTTCAAATAAAGCAACAATACATAATTTTCCTATGGAAAAATTTTAAATACATCTATGATAATAGTGGGACTAGCTTCAAAATAATATAACTCAGAAAATATTTGTGTGTATTTCATAACTAAAAGTAGATACTTTTATTTCATACACAAGATACTTTTAGTTTTATAAAAAAAATTGTGTTAATATTTTTCTGAAAATAATTTAATATTATTATTGTGTCGGTGAAAATATAGAAATTATTTTATTTCAGACCTAAGTTTCATATGGTACAAGAAGGATTTTTAAATTATAACACATTTACAAAATAAATATTTTCTTCACCTATTCGTAAATAATATTACATACTCAGAATTTGTGTGTTCAAATTATAGTACAAAAACACAAAAAATATCTACGTTACTGAGTAAAATAATTACAAATAATAAAATATTATAGAATTACGTATAAAATATCAGTACTTTTATACCAAACATAAAGAATGTTTTTCAAAAGTCACGAGGATTAAAGGTACTTGTGTTGTTTAATGTATTTAATGAAAATATTGGTAAATGAACTATTATTATAACTTTATCTACTACAATGAATATATCCAAATATTATAGGACAAAATGTGATTTTTTATCAATTAACTACATGAAAAAAATAATTTCGAATTTTTACGAGTACTCAACTGTGTGTTTTTAAACAAACCAAATGTATAAGGCAATACGAATAATGTTAAAATATTGGGTATTAGCAAAAAATCACTGATTATATACATTATTTACAGTTTATGTACAAATAAACAATGTACAAATTGATCACAAGACTTAGTATCTAATCGGAAATCTAAAGACATCAGTAACACGAAGATGTGATTAAAGATACAGCGGCAAGGTGCAGGAGTAGTCTCCAGTAGACGGCTCTTGTCATGTGTCCACAATCTGTACGAACATAATATTGCACGTTTATCAGTGAATTAATATATATTTTAAAAGTTAGACATAACCTAAAATGGTATATGTTTACTACTTTCTGCATACTGAAACATGAAATACAGTATCAATAAACGTAAGTATTTCAACAATTTCCTTACATTAAAAATTTCCTAACATTTGTCAGTCTAATAAAACGTTGCATAAATTTCTTACAATTTTAACATTATAATGGTAAACCTAAATGGGTAGAAATATTTATCTGCTCCACAAGTTCATACTTACCAAAAGTGAATAATATGTGTTGAGAGTTTTTCTTAGTTACAATTTAAAACTTTTTTCGCGATCCAATTTTACGTTACATGTAGAGTAACAGGTTATTTCGCATTTGACTTGAGACTTTAATTGGTCTTTAAAAAACATTATAATATAAAATATGCCACTTTTCCCTTTTTGTGCATTTATGTTTTTTTAACATAACCAACATTCTAATAAATTTAAAAAATATGACGTTTGGAAAGTTTTATACAAATTCTAAATCAATTTCAAGGTAAATGATTTTGTGCACATTATTTGAATGTAAAAAATTAGCTATTCACTTTCCTCTGTGCACCTTTAAGAACAACATTCCGCAACAACGCCAGTCTCGGTTATCTTAAAATTGCAAGACAGAAGAAGAGATTTGATAAGACCCAGAGGAAATAAAAGCTATCTGGTGGAAGCAATCTGGGCTGTTTACCTGAGGGGGCGAGGTGGTTGTGGGGTGGTGGTGGCGGGGGGTCCCTTGGGGCAGGCACTTCCTCCCTATTGAACTGAGCAGGGGTGGATGTCTTGGGGGCCGCACTGCCCAGCTGAGAAAGCTTGGTAACATTTGTCGCCCCTGCTGGCTTCTCCGCTTAAACAAATGTATGCATGTAAAACTATTTTCTAAACCTCTATGTATAATAAATAACTAAATGATAATAGCAATTTTTTAATAATGGACTGTTTGACTGACTTAAACTTATGGATTTGATAAAAACATCAGAGAAATCAAGTAACAGCAGTACATGTTAAATGGAACGTGTGTAATACTTCTTAGTTTAGAGCTCTCGCAGTTAAAGTTTTACTAATTTTATTTTTGTGATGCGTACCTCTTTGAGAAAACCTACACTCAGTAAGTTTAACAATTCTCTTGGATACCAAAGTTAGAAATACACAAGAATTGCTTAAGAAAATGTTTTATTAATAGTGTATAAATGTTTTTTCTATACTTCTGAAATACATATATTTCCACATGAGTTTTATTACGTTATACGCCTAGAAACTTAAAAGCAGATATTAGTTGTCCAAATATTGTTTTTATGTTATTACGACAGGGTGTACATCATCCTATTATAATCTCCAATCAATCAATTAGTAACAAACCCCTAACAAACAATGAATACAATTCCATGTGGGGTATACTTTTTATGATCGTACAATAATTATTATACTTTAAAAACATGCAATATACATATATCATACATACATATATATATATATATATATATATATATATATACACACACACACACACACAATGTATATTATGTACATACATCTTGAACAAAAAAACTTGCCGGAAAACATTTAAATTAATAAAGTAATGTATGTGTAAAATTTTAATGGGTCTTAAATTATGCTCATATCATATCAGTAATTTTAGTTACTTACTGTCTTTATTGGTGACTGGTTTTTGTTCTGTTTCCTTAGGGGCTACTGAAGGCAGTGGTATTTCTGAAATAACAAAAAACAACTATCATAGTATATTTTATAAAATAAAACTTAATATATTTTAAAACCAATAAGCAAACTAATTTGTAATAAACACGTTGAGTACATTACTAGATGCCTCTAATTTAAACAAAATTATATACTGTTTGTTACAAATTCCACAGGGTGTTTGGAATATTTAAATATACAGGTATAGCTATTATACTTTTGTATTATTAATATTCCCCAAAATATACTATTCAAGCAAATATTAGTGTTTGTATTTTGAGAGGGATAGCCCACTGAATAAGAATATATTAAATCGCTAGTTATGTAAGGATTAAAAAGACAATTTTGTAGAAAGCAATGTCACCCTCAATTATTAATAACAATAATTAATTCAATATAAATAAAATGCATAGTTTAATAATGTTTTTATTAAATGAACAAAATAGTGTTACACATAACTTTAAATAACATACTGAGATCAGTAAGTTATATTCAGAAACCACAACAATGAAATGTGTAGGCTGGAGGTTATTTACATTGTCTTGATTATTACCACTATCTAGGGGATATTTGACCTATTCACTATGCATAAATAACGCCGCGACATAATTAACTGTATGTTTAGCTTGAACATAAACGTGATGTAAAACTAGTAATAAAGTGTTATATTTATGGAGATTTCGAAAATGAGTTTCAGTGTATTATTTTTGTGTTACTTTGGTCTAAGGATAATATCCAATAATATAGGGAGATATTTCGGGGATATTGTCTATAATTATTGTACATTTTAATCATCTAGTCGGAAATAGTAAGTACAGTAAATTGTTTTTACAACTAAAATACTATTAATTTATTATTCTCATGGGATTTACGAGTACCTACATTTATTTAATATCTTATAACTAACTGATCAAGTCAAAAAAAGTTAAAATATATACTTAGGAAATTATATAACCATTCCAAAACAGTTTTACCTTCTTTATGTCCATGAATTGGTAAGGTTTTAATAGTTTTGCAAAATATTGAAACGGAATGACGTACTAAGTTAACCAACGAGTTTAACCGAGCCATTTATAAGATCGATTTTTTAGTCAAATTTCAACTTTATTGGGACTTTCTGATACAATTATCGATTCTAAAAGCTGCGTTATGCAATATTAAAATGGAACATTCCAAACGGGGGTGGTTTTAGGTACTGAGGGTTATAAACCCCGTAAATCTTATAAATTTATAGCTGAATTGACTTTAACTCGTATCAGCCCTAATAATAAAGCGAGAAATTAACACAAAGTGTGAGCACTCAATGTTTCAAAATAAAAATATTCATTGTTCAAAGACATATATATGCATAGAACCTAGTCATTAAATAGTTTCTATTATGTAATATCAGAACTGTTAATTATATATTAGTAATAGTATGCATCCATATGGCCACACTAGGCCGTTACCTTAAGCGGTCAGACGTTAAATATAACGACCTTAATATTACTGAGCACCCTGGAAACTCTGCAGGCCTACCATAAAGTCTGATGGAACCCTCAGTCTCTCCTAACGAGTTTTTACTGATACAGCGATAAGTTCCAAAGTCGCGTGGCTGCAGGTTGTTCACCGTGAGCTTCATATGGGATCGGTAGCTGTTCTCGGAAGTGTCAGTGCCATACTTTGTGGTGGGCAGTAGCATCACGTTCTCGTAAACCCAGTAGCTGATGGCCCGTGGGTAGGCTTCTATGTGGCAGTCAATAGTGACACTCGTGCCCACTGGGGCGCCCACCAGCTGGTTTGGCACCCAGATCATCGGCGAAACTAAAAAACACAAAATACTAATTGAAAATATATCTTACTATCGATTTCAAAACTTCTGTAAACATTATGTAAAATAAATACTCGAAAGTGCTTATTAATGTATTAGTCATTTAGCATCAATGTGCACCACTACATCGAGCCTGAAAAATATTTTCTTTTTTAACAGCTACACTTAATTTTTTCAGAAAACTGGACACCCACTAGGAACAGATACAAATATTACAATGTGATTTTCTATAACTTTAAGTAATGTTTAAAAAAATTTTAAAACAGATTACGCTCCAAATTTTTGAAAAACATCGTCTATATCGTAGCTTTAATTATTAGTATTGAATTTTTTTTTAACCCTTAAGCATTAAATTGAGCATCAATCTGGAAAGTCGGGACTATAAAATTTTATTGCTTCATTTTGAGATTATTGCTCAAAAATATATTTTATTCTCACGGCTGAATCCTGAGAGTAACTGTGGCGGAGAGCACAATAAACAAGGTAAACATATAGATAGTTTGTTGTTTATCAGTGGAGTTTAAAAACTGACTATGAAATTCTAACAGAATAAACATTAATAAATAATCTGATTGTAAATAAATGCATCAATACCAGGACAATGACTTTTACTGTTTGTATGGAAATAACAAGTTACAAGACGATTCATGATTATTAAACCTTCAAGGGAGTAATACTTAACTAAGTTTAAAATGAATTTCCCACACATGAATATACTAGTTTTTGTTATTTTGAAGTTTTAGATCATTATACTGTTCTGTAGTCCTTAATTTGCATTCCTAAGTTTTACAGATATTATAAATATTTATTAGCGCAATTAGTTAGCATTTAAATACATTATTATCTGTAATTATATTATGAATCACCGATGTGGAATTGCAATAACAGTGTTATACAACATGTCTTACAGCTGGACAGTTATTGTACAGTAGATTAAAAAGCAATTTATTAAAATACTGGGTATTTTATAGAATAAAAAAAATTTTAAATAACTATTTGAGATAAATGCAAGAAAAACTTATATATGAACCAATTATTTTAAACATATACTTGTTAAAACTTTAGCTCTTAAAACAAGTATGTCGTAGGTACTCGTATTGTGGTTCCCTCAGGCGAATAAAATTACTGCACATTTCATGTAACTCTATATTTCTGGAAATAGTTGGAAGGTTAAGAAATGCATCTTATAAAAACGTTATTAGCTAAGCAGATTATGTGATAATCATTATTTGAGAACCTTCACGCTTTTGTAAAGTCTGCTTCTAACGCTGAGGGGTCCCCATTTGTTATTCTACTCCCTAATATTGTACTCCCATAATTGTATATTCCTAGTGCCATACGTCTGCAGTTGTCACGTATCAGATCTATTCGAGTATCAATTCGTTTCATCCTATTCGAGTCCTCGTGATCCATATAAAACAGTAATAAATAGTAGTTTATTAGGCCTTTCGTAACAAAGTATCTTACTTATCTTTGCATGTGATTTCAAAGATACATTTCTTTGAACTAAGAAATTTAAAATATTTTACTCAATACATTTTAACGTATTTAATTAAATCCATAAATATAGAAAAAACATCATCTATTTATTAATGTCATAAACCATCATAGGAAAATTAAAAGTATAAGTTATTGAACTTACACTCGACGTCAACAATGATCCGCTTGCTTACTGATGGTGGTACTCCATTAGTGGCAATACACAAGTAAGCTCCCATTTCTGTCCTCGATATTCTCGTGAGGTTAAGAAAATCACCATCAAACACGTTCACTGTAACGATACGATCAGATCACAAACAAACACTTAAAAACAGAATCAAAAACCAATTTAACAGAATAACTAAACATAAATACAGATCTACCAGAAAGCGATGTAAAATAATGAGTTACTGAAGATGCATGGTCTTTCAATAATATTCGTGGATGAAAACTTACTTTAATATTAGTTTTTTGGTCATTTTTGGTTGATATAAGCCTACAGTGTTATATTTTTACAATTTCTCCATTCCATATACTTAGAAATACTGTGCAATAATATCCAATTTAGAATTCTGAGTGTTAAGTATTGTGAAAGGTCATAGGATAAAGTTGCTAGTTACGGTGAGTGGGTTTCAAATTTACTCTTGCGATTTAATTTTAAATTCCACCAACATAATGCTTTATGGCAGTCTCGGATCGTCACAAGTGCTTGAAAATGTAGTTCCATCGATCGAAACAGATAGTTCTTCCGATGATACTATCTAATTTTCCATGGCAAATTTGCATTTCCGGTGTATAGTTACCTACTCTTGATAACTCTTGCGTTTCCAAAAATGTAAAGAACATGCTCTTTATAGTTCCGGTCCTTTTAAAAAGTAAAAACATTGCAGAGATGGATCTTTCTGAAATGTTTTAAAACAATCTATAGAATATAATTACAATTTATTTATTTATTTGAACATGCTTTCTTAAAAATCAACTTCTGTTTATAATCAGGTTGCCCGTTACGAGTTAATAAACTATGTTTTATTTATTGTACTATTACTAGTATAAATGAATACAACATTTTGTAATATAACTTTTATTTTGTCCAAGGCTTTTCTGAATCAAAGATTCCAACATCAGGCACTTCACAAATGATGGAATCTTTGATTTCGAAAGGCCTTGTACAAAATAAAAGTTACATTCGAAAATGTATTTTTTTATAATAGTGATAGTAAAATAAACCTTTTTTGAATGCTCCAAGATTCTACATGTTTTATTTGTTAAAATACCTATCACGCACCTCAAATTATAATGTAAACGTTTCTGTATTCAAAGAGTTTGTTATTGCTAAGATGTTTTTTTTATTTTTCTAGTTTATGAAAGGGTTGAATACTAATAATAAAGATTTTTAGGAGGTATCGTTAGTATTACTCGCTTTTGACTTGCTCAAAAACCCTGATAGCTGTTCGCCGAGTTCGGGTATAAGATGAATTAATAATTATTTGAGTTCGGAGGAGGGGTTTACATATTATGTTCCCAGCTGTATCCTTTCTCGAGGATTGTGTGGGTCTAATGTTTTGCTAACACATAACAAAATTATGTGTGTTAAGTTAAAATGATTAAAGGATTATTTTAGAAAATAAACTTAATCTTAAAACCGAATCTAATAGGATGGAATGTGGTCGTGTAACAAAGTAAAAGAATAATTTAAGCTATAAAATTGACAAGAATTTACCAAAATTGGAATTTGAGGGAATTTCCAGGACAACAAATAGATAGACGCTTAAACACAAAATGACCTTTTTCAAAGTTCACTTAATTTACAATAAATATATTGCGCTAGATTTGTGTTCCAACCTCTAGACCGATTAAAATTGGCTTTGGAACACAAATAATCATGTAAAACTGCCGTGATTTACTTTACGCGCGCTTTATGGCTTAACCATTAGAGTTAAGACAAAAAGTGACAAAACATTTATTGTATAAAATTTTACTGTGACTCGATGTTGCCCTTATATTTAGTATACGACCTCTGTTTTAACCGGTACATACCTTGGAGAAGAGACTGAACTGGTCAGATATTCTGATTACAACAAAATAATTTTATTGTAAAATTTGATACTTTTAAGTGATTTTACATGCCCCCAGACCTTTACGAGTGATGTTTTAGCAAACTCGGGGCATGAAGATATTAATAAGTAAAGTCCGAGATTAGATTTGCCAGGAAGTTAAAAGTAGTATATTATATTATTAGTATGTTATGAGTATATTATTATGTTATAAGAATAAATATATCAAAGTCACATGTATCTTGGGAGTGATTGTTCCACCCCCTCAATCACTATTCCCCTACCCGCTATTGCAAAAAACTTTAAAATTATACAGTGAGTATTTAACCAAAGGTTATTTAAAATGAATCAGTGCTAGGTAAACATAAAATGCACTCTGACCCTTTCTAAAATTAACGATTCGATCACGGTCAGCCTTTTCAGAAAACAAATCACTCTGTCCCTTTCTACTAATTATGCTTCGCTATCCCCTCAACCAATCTCCTTCGGAATGTAGCTATGTCCTTTTGACGTTTTACATTTAAAACTCCTAAAATACACAGTTCACGTCAAAGATTTTGAGATTGAGAGCGTTTATTGATCTTACAGAAAGATGATCTACCAAACCTTTTCTTTAGGTCCCATAATTTTCTAGTTATAAAATATTTTACATATAAACTACAAGTAACGGTTGAGCCTCTATCAGTTTGTTAGCTAAATTTTCCAACATTGAGTAACCACGCATTATTTTCTGTCTCCAGTTTCATTTAAAAGTAACTTTTTCAATAAAGCCAATCAATAAATAATTTGCAATTGTATCAGACTTTTTTTAATGCACTAAATGAATACTGCATCAATGAAAATCACATTTACAACGTGGAAGCAGTTCTGTCACTTTATTAGCTGATGCAAAAGAAAATAATATAAACTTTTAAATAAATCAGACTGATTTCTAGAAACGTGTAATATTGGTATCCATTTCACTATACTTGATTTAAATAGATACATAAACTATGACAATTGAATAAGTACTAATT
Source organism: Homalodisca vitripennis (assembly GCF_021130785.1). NCBI lineage: Eukaryota > Metazoa > Arthropoda > Insecta > Hemiptera > Cicadellidae > Homalodisca > Homalodisca vitripennis. Next base: position 160,754,873 of record NC_060208.1, read on the forward strand.
TTTTTATTCCTGCTCTATCTCTTACTACTTTTATGGGTACCTACGGTTTCATTGAATACTACAAACAAGCATTCATAAAACGTGTAAAAGTCATATAAGAATCATGGGTATCGGTTAATTGTTAAGCAATTAAGTACAAAATACTGTCACATATTGTTTGAAAGGTCACCTTTTTTCCTCCGATCGATGATCATGCTTTGTCCATCTTCTCGGCGCCACATGATCTTAGGCGCAGGGAATCCTTTAGCGCGGCAGGTGAGGCTGATATTCTGGTTCTCCCGTACCGCCACCGAGGACGCTGTACTATGTTCATCCATTATGTTTGGGGGAACTGTAACATTATTGATGTCTTTTACGTTTATACTGAATGTATTAGGATATGATTTCCAATTTATTTTGAAACAGTTAGTCAGATACAACAAATTTAGTTCAGCAGTCTCCCACAAACTTATTTGCATCATTTAACAAAATCAACTTCGTGCCATAATTAATAGGATATAGCATACTAGTTAAACGGTATTGATCATACATAATTGCCTCGAAAATAACCATCCATTATACTGCATCTAAACACAATGAACTAGTCCACGCTAATGTTGACATTCTAAGAAATCCTCTCTTGTTGGAGCAGGTCTCAAGGTCCATAGCCTTAGAACGATCACTTTCTTTCTTTCATATTTGAATATCACAATGTTACGCTGTATTTGTCTATATGTATAAAAACTATTGGCTACTAGTTGTGTGATATATTGTAAGCCACACTGTTACACTCACAAAGTCAGATAAGATAACTGCTAGATATCCCAGAGACTAAAACCATCCATTCAGTGTTACAGGCTTTCATGATTTCATATTACGAAAAAAATACCTGAATGGAAAGAATGCCATAGTAACACGCCGCCAAAATCAGTGATTGTTTTGGTATAGATTTTATATTTCTAATGCATAATCCAAATAACTACCAGAAACGATACTTTAAGACCTAAAAACCATGACACGATTAAAATGTTTTTATATTAGGCTGTAAACTTTTTCATGAACATGAAGAATCTTTATTATGATTAATATGCCTTCTCCATTACTAAACCGAGATCTTGCGGTTTGAACAGAAGTCTAACTATATGGAAACATATTGTATAGGACATGCAGTACCATAAAATAATATATTCTCAAGGAAACGTAAATCCTGATGTACCATATTTTATCTAATTACCTATAAAACATCAGACATTAGACATGATAAACTAAATTACTACAGGCTGGCAATTTTGTTTCCTTGAAATAAAAAACCAAACACGACATAAGCAACAGCACCTTTTTATTCAATTATATGCAAAAAAGTTAATAATTGACTTTATACGATCCACAGTTAACAATTTACTATGTCTTTAATGCTCATGTACATTCAAAAAAGATTTCCGTTTTTTGTTAACTTTCAGAAACATTTAAATATTAATACATAGTTTTTTTTATTACCAGATTCTGAAAATGAATAAACATTTATAAAAAAACACTTAGCCTACTTTCTACTTATTAAAGGCTAATAATGGCTGAGGTTTGTCTTTAGGAACTCACCAACTACTTGAAGGAAACCCACTTGACTGATCATAGGATTCGTGTTGACCTGACACATGTAGAAGCCCCGGTCCTCCTGTTGGACCCCACTTACATGCAGTAACCACGTTTTCTGGTTGTCATGAGAGACACTGAAGCGAGGAACCCTAGATATCACGTGCCTGTGTATGGTCAGGATCATCTGCCTGTCTATGTGGATCCAGGCAACCTGAAACAGAGTTTTTTCAAAATTGTATTTCTTTCGAAGATCTCTTAACCATGATCTAAATTACAGTCAGGGAGCAACAGTTTCCACAAGGATAGGGATTGGACCGTATTTCTTGTTCATTTACATTAGTTAGCAATATTCCAAACCACAAGGAAAACAAACAGGTTGAGCTACTTTTTTAAACCTGTGATACTTTTCTTAATAGCATGATGTTGGGGTGTGGTTAATCTCCTTATCCGGGAGACTGCTTTGTTCTAATTAACGATAAACATATTAAGAGTACCTGCTTTATTTTTACTATTAATTATTTGCTGAGCATTAGTGAAGCATAACAACTGGAAAAATTTTTATTTTCCTATCTATTTCTCTGCACGATATATTGAAAAACAACTGACGTATGGATTTGACATTGTGCATACCATTTTTATAAGATAAACACAGATACACTCTTGTAATAATAGCAGATTACATGAGAAATTACAGAAAAAAGAAATTTGTAACAAACTATATTGACACATATAGCCTAGTTATCCTAATACTTACATTATCATGTCATAGTGATGGCGTATAGTCGTTTACAATTTAAAAATTCAAATTGAATCCTAATGCAATTAATAAACATGTAAATGTTTAATGTAGAAAGATTTTATACATAGATTTAAAATTTCGCCAGAAAGATAAACGACATGGATAGTACTTGTCCAGGCATGAATTAAGACTGAGCGTCTTTGAGATGTACCACTCAGTAGGCTGACAGAATTTATCTTGTATTAGTCAAGGATTTATAGATATAAATGTCGTAAAGTTTTTTATCATTTTATCTGTAATTAATTGAAATTGATATAGATAAATTGTTTACTATAGAACTGCGAAGCCTTTTACGAGACACCCGGTGTGGTGTAATCATATATTGTCTTTATATATGCAGAATTTTCCATGAATATTAAATATCTGTACTAATAATGCCAAATAATTACAATTACATTATAGGAAAGAACTTTTCTATAATTTTATAGGCTACCATCGAGTATCCTTAAGTATAAAAAACATCGAGTGTTATCTTGTTCGGACATTTAATAATGGTTTCTCTTTCGTATTATTGCTTTTAATAAGCTATGAATATGTAAGGTTTAACTTCTCAAAGTTAAAAAATCATATTAAACCTTCATTCGAACTATGTACAACAAACTAAACACATTTTTAACTGACGTACTTAAATTGAGCAATTATATATACAATCAGCTGTAGATTTTAAAAAACTAGCACCTAACAGTAGATATGGTAGGAAGGTTTGATTCAACTGAATTTTGAGTTTAGCTCCAGTTAATCTTCCTTTTTATTTCAGCGTCTGGTACATTAGACTAAATCCTGTAATCCGGAGTCATGTTCGAATAAAGTTATCGAAAAAAGTAGACGACTAATCAGCTCAAAACGAAAAATTTACATCGTTTTGTCATCCCTGAGAGCTTGGATACCAGACGCTACAATAAAAAGTAGATGACTAATAAGCTCAAAACGAATCATTTACATCGTTTTGTCATCCCTGAGAGCGTTGGATACTAGACGCTACAATAAAAGGGAAGGTGAACTGGAGCTAAACCCAAAATTCAATTGTACCTAAATCCTAAGGTCCTAAATCCTAAATCCTAATTTAACAATAATTCAACATACCACTAGTAAAAGGCGATTTAAAAGTATACAAAATTACGTAATCGGCTGTATTAACATTAAAAGTAAGAGATCACTGAAGAAAATGTTACCAATAAGAAGAGATGGTAATCTTACCTAATAGTTAATCCAAAATATAAATAAACATTGCATGTAAGAAGACAGGTCAAGATAGGATTAGATTGCTGGTGGTGGGGTCGTGTTGGATTGCCGGAGAGTGCGAATTAGGGCTGATTAAAACTGAATTATTCATTCACACTTCAGACTGAAGCAATGAACTGAGCTGCCTCGAGTAATCCTTCTAGAGTGTCACTCATTAATTATCCTGGTTTATTTACAGCACATGGTGCAGGGCGAGTTGAAAAAAATCATTAAGTTGGAATTTCTTCAGAGCAGAAAAGAAAAACTTCCATATAAAAGGATGCTATAAATATTTGTTGAACATCTTAATGTTTTATAAAAGATTGTAAACGTATAACTAGAACTTAATAATAATTTTAGCAGTGTTATTTATGTATACCGACTAAAATTAACAAGAAAACGAGCTCTGTACCTGTGTGTTTAATTGTTCTGTAGTACTTGAATGTAAATTTCTCAATCCCTTTGAAGTCTAGTGGAATGTAATAAGCGCACAACACTAATGCACTTGGCTGCAACAAAGCTGGACTAAATGGCATTATAAAGGCACTTCTAGTCCGGCGCTGGAATGTTCATACGCCTACCAAACCACTTTAGATGTAGAACTCATAATGTGTCATCGTACTATATTTTCCATACCTATTTTGTATATATAACATTAAGTGAAGCTTTCAGTTTAATTGTTACACTCGCATATCTTATAACAATACTTTGTTAAAATAAGCTAACCGGAGATTTACAAAAGCCGTACGCAATTTCCCTTTAAAATATTACAAACTTATGATAATATTTATTGCATTAAATTAGTTTTAATTTACTTAAGTTGTAGTACCAGATACCTATTACGTTAATTATAAGAGGTAGTATTTTATATAGTTTAAAATATTCATTCAAGTCTTCTCTTTGTAATATGGCAATATGTGCAGAAGTAAAAAAATATTTCATTCTAAAAGATTTATAATATTAATTTTCTAATTTAGCTGAGGTGATGGGATAACTATTATTTTCATCCTGCCCCGTATGTAATACAACGGTAAAGGTCTTTTTTTAAACTTTATGTACAAATGAACAGGTTTGGGTCAATAAAATCAACTTCCCCAGTAATCTGGTCCAGATTTCGTAGGGGAAAAGTATTAGTGGCGTAGTATGCGTAAGACAGAGCGGATGAGTGAGTGAGAAGAAGAGAGATAAAGAGTGTGCTAAAATACTTCTTTTTTCAAGTTTTATACGGGCAATAAAATGGGAATGAGGTATTTATAGATCCCTTCCACCAGCACGTGTTCCATATATACACGGAAACTGTACTTTTTTATTGCATGAGATGTACAATGCTATATTTAGTCCCGAAAAACAATTTATATTACACTACAATACATTGGACTATATGTTTGCTACTTTTTGTTTAAAAAATGTATTACAACAGTATTAGTACTACACATGTTTATGCAATATATATGATAAAAAATACTGAATACAGGTTTTTTTATTCCAAGAATGAGATATACATTATATATTATGAAATTGGTGTAGATAATAATGTGTAGTATTGAATTATAATATAAAACGAGTACACTGTTTTAGATAACCGCACTATAGAACGAAATAGAAGAAACTATATAGTATTTCTTGAATGCACAAGTGAGGAAAGTTCGGTTAAGTGGGATCCCCTGTAGCTAAGTAACTCTGTTAGCTTTCAACGTTAATTGCTTCACTCCGTTAAGTTAGGGCTTTTAGCGCGGTCTATCGCACTTTGTGGATCACCTCTTACAAAAGTGTTTCCAGGAACTTTCAGAGTTAGTTTGCACTTCTAGTTATATATATTTGGCATGTTACTCCTTTAAATAGTGATGCAATTATAGGGAGATAATGGTTTGTATGGATATATGCATAAGTATTCTATAAGCATTTTTCTTATTTGAGGGATTTTACCAAATTAAAAAAATTAAAATTTGCATATTAGTTAGTTTCATATATTTAATACATTTTAAATTCCTTTCGTATTTCTGAATGATTATTTCGCTAATGTGAGTGAAAATTACAATAAATTTTGTGCTATTAAAATTTAATTTGCTTCACTTAAAAGGTAAGTTGTATTAACAAAAGAATATAATTTATAATTGTAGCCGCTTTAGCAAAATGACAGAGTGACACAGAGCACTTGTCACTGACATGAACACCATTAGCAGATTTTATCTCAGTCTCATTTGTGACTGTTGGAGTAATTGCAGATGCACACAGTTTTCATGTTTAAGTCAGAACATTATTTTATGATTTAAGTGTTGATTACCTTCTGAATTATTAAACACTAGAATATATATTCTTAATAATGCCCTTGTTTCTTCTGCGAAATAAAATCGTAATCCCGGTTTTTTATTTTCATACTCAAAATATGTATAAAATTTTTACTAATGTTAATAGAGCGACCATTTGCATATCTTTTAAACTCAAATACTTCCGTCTTACCAAGGACGTTGAAGTTTTTTTAACTTCAAATTATAATTTGCGATAAATTCTTACCCATCTTTGTCTTTAACATATGTGAAAACCTGCAAAATATGATTGCCTCTTTATACATGAAGTGTATTATTAGAATATCCTTGTATTACTTTTACTACGCAACAAAACATGTAGCCATCAACAACTAAAAAAATTCAATTTTATCATACATATAATAGGTAAATTGAGGTGCCTAGAATCAAAACCCGCCAAGTCCATATTTTTTCGAAATTGAGTTTGATATTGTTTATTATAGATATTTCCTCGCTGGATTCAATTCAACTGTTATTTTCTATCGAATCCCGCCACATCCTAGTGTATTTTAAAGTCAAAGTTGAGGCTTAGTTGCAATACCCGCAAAGTCCAAATGCAGTTTCACCATTTTTAGTTTCAAAATCCACAACGGCCAATAGGAGCGCCTGGTTTTGTCATGTGACTACCCGGCGACTACCCATGATCCTCTGCGAGTTGTTTACTTTTCTTGTTTTATTTTTCTCATTGTGAGTATCCTGTCTCTTGTGAAAACACGTGGATTTTTGTGATTACAGTTTTGTTTTTATAATAATTAGTGTATTAAATAATATTTTGTGATAGTTAATAAATACTAACTATCACACCATATTGTCGCTGTCATACTTTCTAAATGGAGGATGCTGTGGGCACTAACTTAGATTGCTAAGTTAGTGCCCACAGCCCTGGTAAACAAGCTAGGAAGAAAGCACCTGAGAAAAAGGAATAGAAGCGGGAATAATTAAACGCCAATATAATTTCTTCTTGTGTTTACAATCATCTGATGAATGCAGGTTTCCAGGGAAAAACAAAAGTGAAGTGTTTTGCAGATGGGTGCGGGCAAAACAAAAATGCAATCATCATTGCTATGCTTGGAAAATGGCTGATATCTGATGCTCCTGATCATGT